>NC_143053.1:165379545-165680151 GCF_052426305.1 Pelodiscus sinensis
TATTTCCTCACAACTAACAAAAAATTTAAACATAGTTTCTCAGGGCAGGATACAGCAGTTACACAGCGGCTGTGTCTACATTGGCACCCTTTTCCGGAAAAGGGATGCTAATGAGACAAGTCGGAATTAAAAATGCCGTGAGGGATTTAAATATCCCCCGCGGCATTTGCATGAACATGGCTGCCGCTTTTTTCCGGCTCGGGGCTTTGCCGGAGAAAAGCGCCAGTCTAGATGGGATCTTTCGGAAAATAAAGCCTTTTCCGGAAGATCCCTTATTCCTGATTTTAAGAGGAATAAGGGATCTTCCGGAAAAGGCTTTATTTTCCGAAAGATCCCATCTAGACTGGCGCTTTTCTCCGGCAAAGCCCCGAGCCGGAAAAAAGCGGCAGCCATGTTCATGCAAATGCCGCGGGGGATATTTAAATCCCCCGCGGCATTTGCAATTCCGACTTGTCTCATTAGCATCCCTTTTCCGGAAAAGGGTGCCAATGTAGACACATCCAGCATGTTTAATCAGCTGTTTCGTCATTTTCTCCATTTATAGGCCTATGTATAAAAAGAGGATTTCTACATATTATTTGAGGCTATTTCCTATTCTCTAGCAAAATTCAGTTTCTTCACAGTGTGAACACATGGTTATCAATGCACATAGCTATCTTTCAGGTTTTGGACTCATCGCTTGGATTCCTTGTGATTAAAGCCAGATTAAATTGATTTTGGCAGAAATCCGTATATAAATCCCTAAATCAAAACAAACCCTATATAAATTCCCGCTAAAGGGCTTTGAGGAAGTATACACTCTGCTTCAACAACTAGACAATCAAGCCTGGACAACTTTTTAAAAAGAACCCTCAAAATAAATTATTTGTGCCTCCATCTTTTCCATCCACGTTTGGAATACATTCAATGTGTAGTACGGATTGTTTTAATAGTCTAAACAGCCATCAATTTACTTTTAAATGTTCCTATGCAAGTTTTCAGTATTGCTGTCTTCAAGCCTTTTTGCAATACTTCCTGACACTCCTCATGGAAGTAGTTGAAGGGAGACACCCTCAGAATTTTTTTTCAGGATATTTTATGAAACTAAGATTTTCACACAGGAGTTTTCCCTGAAGAAAATATGGTCTATTCCAGCATGCTTTCATTCTGCAGATTTGCTACATGTATCTGAAAAGGGGATTAAAGTGCAGGAATGGAACAAAGTCAGTGTATAGTGGCTTCAGATCATGCCATATGATGACCTGAAACATAAGTGACATTTTTGGACTGTTTATGATTTAAAGAAGACAGGTCACAGGTTCTATCTAACATACTCCTAACCCCAGTTCTAGGAAGCCTACATGACTGAACCTTAAGGTTATTTTTTTAATGAGATTTAACTACAGGTTGAATCTCTAGTTTGGCACTCTGTGGTTCAGCAACATCCATGGTCCAGCATGATTTTAGTTAGCTGAATGTCCATTTATCATGGGTGTGGCCACGTTTCATGCAGTCCCATAACGTTTGTTTACAGCCACTAGTCCTGGGCTGTTATTTAGCTTTAATTTGCCCCTAAATGTCTTCCTAAGAGCCCACTTAAGCAGTGGAAGTGTTGCTAATGCTGCTGTAGTGTCCAAATAAAACAATTATTACTATGATTGCTATTAAGATTGCAAACAATACAAAACACACAGCAATGCTTGTACAAATGGATTCAGCCACCCCAGAGGGTGGCATACATGAAACCTGAGTATACAATTGTATTTTTTTAAAGCACACAGTTACAATTGCCTAGTATAATAGCATACTCACATACACCCTCTTAAGGAACCTAGGAGTGAAGGGCAAGCCTCTTTCCCCCAGTGGGATGAGGATCTCAGTGAGCGGTGAAATATGATAGCAGAGCATAATAGCAGAGAAACATAGAAAGGATAAGTAAAGGAAAGAGTTTGAGGAAGGAAATCCTCAAGCAGAACATGAGGGAGAGAAATGCCTTAATGAGGAAGAAGATTCCTATTGTACAACCCCTACAATAGGATTTTATAGGTTCTTTTACATTATCTTTTGCCAATTCCTAAAGGCCAAAAACAGGTTCCTGAGAATTTTGTGGGTACACATTTGATTGGATGATTAAATCCAGGCAGTCTGTGTATGGAACCTGCAGAACAGCCCCACACCTGATTTTATGTCCTCCATCTTAGTCATGGCATTGTGGGTGGAATGTTGACTAGCTGGGCTGAAGAAAGACAATCCCCCATTAAAGCTAAAGTTGCAGCTGTTTTGACATCCATCCCGGTGTCTGTTTTATTTTCCAACAAGTACATAGGAAGCACTTTGAAACTAAGAGCAACTTCTATAATTTGTAGAGCCTTTCTGTACCGGCAACTCCAGATGTTTAAGTGATAGAGTGTCCCAATCAAGGTTAATATGATTCCTATCACATGCAATAGTAAAAAATAGTATAACCCGTTTAATTTGTTTGGGAGGAAAACCTTTGTAATACACTAAGCCAGAGTATGACCCTCCCATAAATACATTTAAATATGAATACCTCTGATTCACTAACTTGAAAAGCAAGTATTTTTTCCGTGCATCAAGGTTATACTGTAAAAGAGGTTTCCTCTGCTTTTGAACTATTAGTGCATCATTTAGCACCTCTCTAGTGTCTAGACCATATGGCTTCAATTTTGACAGACGATGAATCCAGTAATTTTCCTCTTTCATCAGCCATTGGTTATATTGTTGTTTCTCCAAACTGCAGTCAAAAAGCTGCACAACCTCCTCAGAACTGTTCATTTTTTAACATTTCCAAAACCGAAGTAAAAAATTTCTTCTAAGGTGTTATAACTGGACTAGAGGTGGTGAAAAAATCATTCTGAAAGTGTCTGTTAAATGTGAATTGCAGTTTAATCAGTCATTATTTCCTTTTCCCCCAAACAACTGGAGCACTTTTGTTTCTGCAAGTGTTTTGAACACGCTTGTTGGTGCTTCCTATGCATTAACTGTACATGTACCAGAGATGCTGTTGCTGGCAAGAGTAATTCTCAGGTCCAACACTGGGTTCTCTAAGTACAAAACATGCTGCACCAATATCTGCCCAACACAAGCAGTTTATTTCCTGACAGACTGTAGTTATACCCCTTAACTAAAAGAACCACATGATAGGAAAAGTGGCTCTTTCGTCCCTTCTGCAAGGTGGGGAACCCATTAAGCTGCGGACAAGCGGGAGGTCATCTAGGCTTCCGAGGTACCGATACCAGAGGCAATTGGTGAAGTCCAAATTGCTTAACTGTTGTGCAGCTTATATACCATGCTTTCACCTTGTTTTGCAGTTTGGACATTTCCGGGGGTTACTTAATGTTTACTAATGTATGGCTTAGCTTTTAACTATCGATTTGATACTACTTGTCCTTTGACCTTGTTTATATGGTCAGTACATCTGGGTAAATGAAATTGTTATGTGTTCCTGCCTGTTTCCCTACCCTTATCTATAGCTTCTTTTTGCTACAATGGCACCACCGCTTATCTTAAATGGCGTGTGTTCCTGAAAACTTGTTTCTGGCTCATCAGATATAGGAGGAAGGGGGAGGATATGTGCCTCACCATCCCTATGCTTTCCCATAGGTTCTTCCGCAATTAACCCCTACAGATGCCCAACTTAAATTGTTCAGCAACGGGGGATATACCAACAACAGTAAACCAGTGACACAAGTTGAATAATCAGTTCTGAATTACGAAGTTACTAAAATGTCTAATGCTTAGAGACCTTAATGGTAGTGAATATGCTATTGTGGAAGGTGCTGTTAGGGATATAAGTGTTGTTTAAACTACTAAAATTATATCAGTGCATGTTTAATTATTCTCAGAGGGGTAGCTGTGTTAACCTATAACTGTAAATACAACTAATATTTCATGGTAACACCTATGAAAGCTCATGATAATATACATTTTTATTAGTCTCTAAGGTGCCACGGGACTACTTCTTGTTTAATTCAGCCAGCTCAAGGGAAGGAGGTGTTTAAACTTTGGGAGAAAGAAGGGGTACATTCAGGGGGAGCATAGTCCTGGTGCAGAGTGCAGTGAGCGGTGGGATCATTTGTGTGTATGTGGCTGGGCACTGTGCACCTTGCTCTGATCCTACCCTTAGCTCTCCCAGTTACCTAGCACTGCCTACTGCAGCTAATTCGGCAGATCCACATGTTCTGGTAGACCAGCCACCTGCAAGAGAAGTAGAATTGATGGACCACTGCCAATGAGCCCTCTCTACTGGGCATGAACTGATCCAGTGATTCCTTGAGCTGCCAAAGCACTGCAAGTTGAAGTGCACTCTCTGGCACTTCAGCAGAATTTTTTAAGCACACATTAGGTAGTCCAATGGTACAAAATTATTTTACCAAGCTGTTTTAAACATGAACTGTGGAAAATCTATTTAACAATTCCAAACACAGCTCATTTAAAAAACTTTGCTATGTGAATGGTTAACTTAATTAGAAAAATTGGCCAGATCAAATGAAGAAACTGCTACTGATCAATAGTCTTCTCAACTTTAATTGTGATTGATACATGAATTTGGCCCATTGTATATATAATACATGCTGTACATCTGTTTGGCCCATAAAGAGAAGATGGTTACTTGCAATTAAGAAGAAATATTACCTCAGAGAAACTACAATTGGAAGCCACATATTGCCCAGGTAAAGTTTATCTTTTTTTCCTCTGTCTACATATAAGTAGCTATGACAGCTAATGATAGACAAATCTCTTAAAAATTTGGGGCTAGGTTTGAATATGCAATCATGGAAGATTCAGATTCATAACCACACTCATTAAATTGTTAAGTCTATACAATTGTTTCGAAAAACTCAGTTTTCTAGTCAAAAGATATTGGTAAACTCAAATCAGAAACACTACAGAAACAATTTCTGTTCATATCAGGCACACAACTACAGAAATGAAGTAAATGAAAAATCAGAATTTATGTACTCTGGAAAATTTCAATTTTTCAAACTTTTTCGCTAATATAGATAGAAAATTTCCATACGTTTTACCAAAGTATTCTGAAAATTTCTATTTGGAAATGCTGAAACATTTAATTTCTTTTTTTTTTAAAGAAGAAATTTGAGATTCCTGAAAACTAAATATTTCATTTGAGTTTGTTGAACTGACACAAAATGATTAATTTTGAGTGAGTTCCATGTTATACTTAAATTCTCCATCACAGTACACTTTCATGGGAGCCATAGTTCTTCAGTCAAATACCCTTACACTCCACATTGGTCAAGTTTCTTGACCAGCCACATTTCCCATGATACAATACAGAGTTTTGCCAACTGGGCATCTGTGTTAAACTACCAGAGATGTACCCCAGAGAATAGAGACCTGAACTAAACCTCTTATGATTCAATACACCTTGATGGCAAAGTATAAGTTAATATTTAACTTTTTTAGAAAGAAATGTTTAAGATCCATTGAGTAAGACAAAGTATTCTGATTTGACCCAATCCAAAATGAAGTGTTTGATTTCAGATTTTTCCCCTAACTGAAAGTTTGTTTTCAGCAAGATATTTTCCTTCCAAAATTTTCTATTTTGCAGAAATTGCATTTTTGGGTTGGAAAATTAATTCCAGTGGAACCTTCCCAACCAGCTCTACATTGACAAATATTCTGAATAATTGAGAAAATATGTTGCAATGAACCAATTAACTTTCACAGACATATGTAAAAGAATAATTAAGGATTTTGGGGGCTTGTGAAATGTGGTAGATTGGAAATCTTATTTTGAAATAACAAGCGGAATATCCATACCACTAATGGGCTAGTTATTTTGAAATAATAACTCCTGCTTTCCATGAGGAATAATGCTTATTTCAAAATAGTAGTAGTGTGGACACTCCACTGCTGCTATTTCAAAGTAACTACTCCTCAGAAACAAAATACACAGCTACATTTCTATCACTACTCCTCAGAAGTCATTCAAATTAATTATTCTCCTGTGCTTCCTGGGGCTCTAAGTTGAGGTAGCTCATGCACATTAAGGGAGCCTGCCTTGGACTGATTTTGAGACTTCCCTATAGTATGGACACTATTTTGAAATAGTTATTTCAGGAGTTATTTCAAAATAAGTTATTTCAAAATTTCCTGGTGTAGACATGCCCTGGATGTGCTGTACACTCCATGTAAGTTTTATTTTTTAAACTCATCTTCCTTCTATCTCATGATCTTTCACTATTGCTGGAAAATACATTTTGATTTTTTAAGTCTTCTATGAGCCTTTTCTGGTTTGTAATCTATATGCTGTGTAGCTCCACATATAGTCTCACACAATATGCTCTTTTTCTCCTAGATTATTCCAAATTGATCTCCTCCCTGTGCTTCCTTCCTCTCTCTAACACACATAGTCCACAATATTGAAATATTACGATGTAGTTATAATCAATTTTTGTCTAAAATGACACCTTCTTATAGGACTCAGGGCATGTCTACACTAGGAAATTATTTCAATCCGAACTGTCACTTTAAACAAGACAAGTATCGCAAATCACTTTATACCCTTTTTGGAAGATAATTCCACCAGAGGGATATGGAATTTCTCTAGTTTTCCAGCCTGCAACTTGATCCTGGCCATTGAATTTTAAAAAAAATAGGATGCTGTCTTGCTTTTGATCACAGGATTTTGATCTGAGTTTAAAGATTATTTGTTTTCAATTTTTACAAAGTCCTTAACCACAACATGATTATTATTGTCTCATCAGACCAATATCCTAGTAGTCAAACATATTTAATTCTCCAACATGTGTAGGTGATGAAAAGAAATTCTCATTCTGCTAATCAAGTACACTGTGCCTGTAAGGGCCCCACAATGCCAACTATCATGTAACAGCAACTCCTATCCCACCTGCAAAATTCACTACACTTAACACATTGCTCTCAGTTTTCATCCATGAAGAATGCTGTGTAACATATCAATTGAAAACAGATATCATATTGAGCTTTCTAATTATTGTGTGGCATGGTCTTCCTAGGTGAAGGAATGCTGTTTTACACGTCTGCCTAGTTCTTGAATGTATATAGAACCCTATAAAAGCCTCCACAAAGCAAGCTTTGTTTTCTTAAGTCAACAGCAATAGCAAAAGGATGAGAAACAGCTTATGCAGCATGGCATCTGCACATTAGTAGAGAAGAAGAATTTTGTATGGGACTACACTACAAAAGAATACATACCACTGGTTTTTTTTGTTTGTTTGTTTTTTCCCTGGACTGTCAGAAGATGAGGAAGGAACCTTTGGGGGTAACTATCACAGAGGAAACAGAAGTCAGAACCTTTTGTATCCATGAAAAACACATCCTCAGCCATGATAGCTAATAATGCTGAGTGGTAGCTTTAGAGGAGAAACTTAGGCAGGATTGTAGGTGACTGAGTATTAAACACTAGGAAGCATGCTATACTTTCATTTTATTTGAAATCATTTTCTGTTTCTATTATCTTTGCTTAGTATCACTTTTCACTTTCAAAATTTATTCTTAGCTTTACTATAAATTCATTTAGCAAAAGTTAAATGCGAATACACTGCTGCTCTAATCAATCTATATTGCCTCTTTGGAGACAGTGGACCTAATAATTACTGTGAGTGTCCAGTAAGAGGGATTGGATATTACAGAAGAACCGAGAGGCTGGAAACTGGGGTGAACTTATGATTACATGCAAGACAAAGTAAAGTCTGGCAGCGTCATAAGGAATTTGGCTGGCAAGTAAACAGGACTAATGAAGATATTTCTCAGTTTAGCACCAGCAAATTTCTTTTGCTAAGGCAGTAGAGTAACAAAGTGACTTTCAGTTCTAGATGCTCCAGGAAACTCCAACATAATCTGTGAGTCTATAAAGTGACACAGGATTCCTCGTTGCTTTTTCTAGGAATATTAGTTATTTTAATTTTTGTATATCTATCTTTTGTATAGCTATCTTTTCACTTTCAGTCCCCCCATCAGCAACCTTGCTTTATTGTTGTGCATATTTTCATCAAATCTCATTTCCTTTCAGTGAAGATTGACTTTTTTAATGTCCTCTATTCTAATATGGAGCAAATATTAAATCTAGCAGTGATTTGTCTTGTTTGTTTGGAGTTCATTGTGGATGTTAGTTTATTCTTACTGAACCCAAGATGACTTCTGATTCAGGGCCAAGAAATAGATTCTCATCATATAAAAAAGGTCATCTTTGTTTTCCCTTTTCTTTTCGGTGGAATGCAAGGATGTTTACATTCTCTTCCTTTCAATCAGCAGTTTCCTTCCATGATGATTTTCCAACTACTCCCTGAGATTTTTCCTCTCTGCAGACTAGATTCCAAGAAGCAGATCCATTTTTTTTGTTTACAGTCTCTATCATGTTATACTGAAATAGCCATGAAGAATCTCAAATATGATTTCTATACTTTGATTGCACTCCTTGTGTTACCATTGGAAAACTCTCTCTGCCTTGAACCTAAGCCACAGAATCTATAATAGCAAGTTCAGCATTTACATGGTAATCTTGAATGGAGCTGATGATCAGCACGATTTCCATCTGAACCTGGCATCTTGTTGCAACACCCTTACCTCTTTGCATCTTTGGGAAGTAACATCAGTAACAAAAGGACATGGAATATTGTGATGCAGATGATTTTTTCAGCTGCTCTCTGAGCTGAAAATAGTTGAAAAGCCTGTTCAGCACCAATGGTGCTGATCTGTCATCATCAGCGGAAGCAGGGAGAGATCAAGATTTGGAATTATGTAAATTCATGAAACTGGAATGGTGTAAAGATAATATATAATTTGGTAATTATAGGAATTTAAATATTAAAAATAGTTTCAGATGATCACAGTGACGGAAAACAAAATGGTAGCCTAAAGGAATCAGAGCTGTGAAAATCTAAATGGTGACCCTAGAATGCTCAGCCAATGGGAAACAGACAGACTGGGGTGAGACAAAGGTCCCTCAGACTCAGTGCTCCCTTCAGATGTCAAATAGAACAGGTTGGATCGCAGAGGTCCCCTTGAGATTGTTACCTTGTTTAAGCTGAGCATACCACTGAGCCCACCTACCTGCCCTCTAAGTCACCCCATTTCCCTGACCTGCTGTGCCAGAAGCTCTAGTCTCCCCCCAGCAAAGGCACAGAGTTGGAATAAACTCTTGCCCCCACTTCCCCACAAAGTAACACAGACACTGATAACTGCTCTGGAAAGGCTCAGCTACAGAGACTCGACAGCACCCAGAAGCACAGCCATTAATAGGATCAAACCCCCAGATAAGTCAGCCTTACTCTGTATAAAAGTTTTACACAGGGAAGGCTCATAGGGTTCATTTTCTTTATCAATGAAAAAGAGCTATGTACAGCTATTGCTTCCCTCCCGGGTAATAATGGGTTTGATCATAAATAAAAGTATGTTATTAAGTATAAAATGTAGGATTGCAAGTGATGACAGATAGATCAAAGTATGTTACTATGCCGAAATAAACAAAACACACTAATTAAGCCTAATATACTAAGAGAAATTGTTACACAGCATGATTTCTCACCCTAGATACTATCTTCAGCAACATTCTTCAAATCACAGCTGATCTTTTCTCTGGCCTTTTCTCTTATCTTTTCGCTAACAGCTTCTTGTGTATCCTCTTTAGGGTGGGGAAGAAGTTTCAAAAGCCAGCTGAAGATGACCCATTGATTTTCTCATCCTTTAAATGAACTTTCCCCGGGTGGATTCCTTTGTTTCAGTCTTCCCATTCCTGGAAAAATACCAAATTCAAGATGGATTC
This sequence comes from Pelodiscus sinensis, assembly GCF_052426305.1. Lineage (NCBI taxonomy): Eukaryota > Metazoa > Chordata > Testudines > Trionychidae > Pelodiscus > Pelodiscus sinensis. Next base: position 165,389,315 of record NC_143053.1, read on the forward strand.
CAGCGACAGCTGGTATGGTCACGTCTTAGTAGGATTATGGGAAAAACAAGACTATTTTAGATCATTGTCATAATCACCGGGCCATTAAGTTCCTGAAGGATGACTAATGGCTTTCACTAGAAGACCTAGATTAATAAGCAGGTTTACACTTCATATTTCTAACCTCACTTACAAAAATGATACATGCACACAAATATAATATACACATTCAGGGAATCACAGGATCTTGAATGATAGGTTACTTGACCTGTTTTGCATAAAGAATATTTGAGTTATGCATATGCATATTAAAAATGTATGTCCATAAAGATATGGGGGCATAGCATCACATATAATCCTTCAAATACATCCAAATCAAAAGGCACAGGTTTTCAATCTGGTACACATTCCAAAGGGCTCAAAGCTGATTGGTGTGCCAACCGTATATAAGGCAAGGCACTGACAGGCTTATGTCACTCTATCATGCACTTGGAAGATACTGGTGAGCAGCAGAGGAGTTATCCTCAAGAGAAGATTAGATGAAACAGGCAGAGCTTGGAGCAACATCAGGAAACAGAAAAGCGAGCACAAATCAGAGGGATAGAAAGAAAACAGCAGAGAATATAAGCATGATTATTTTAATAGATTCCCTTTGAAGCACGGTTATGCATGTCTGAGTTAATAAAGCTGTATGGCTACGTCTAGACTGGCATGATTTTCTGCAAATGCTTTTAACGGAAAAGTTTTCTGTTAAAAGCAGTTGCGGAAAAGAGCGTCTAGATTGCCATGGATGCTTTTCCGCAAAAGCACTTTTTGTGGAAAAGCATCGGTGCCAATCTAGACGCGGTTTTGCGCAAGAAAGCCCTGATCACCATTTTCGCCATCGGGGCTTTTTTTGATCAAAACAATACTGCGTTGTCTACACTGGCCCTCTTGAGCAAAAGCATTTGCTCAAGAGGGCTTTTGCCCAAATGGGAGCAGCATAGCATAGCATCTCTTACATGAGATCATCAGTGTTCTAGCAGAAATTCAAGCAGCCAGTGTAGACAGCTGGCAAGTTTTTCTGCAAAAGTGGCTGCTTTTGCTTAAAAACTTGCCAGTCTAGACACAGCCTTAAAGTTTTCTCAACATTTTGCATGTGCCATTTGGCCACTGCCTACAGAATATAAGCAACTAATACTATACAACCAGCATGGTTTTATAGTATTGTTTACTATAGTATTGTATATAATATTACAATATAGGATATTGAATGTTCTCATGGGCTTACAGAATTGTTTGTATTCTAATATTTGCCTGTTAAGAAAGTTACTGTTTGTTCTTTACGGTAAATGTATTCGAGTTGTTGCATTGGGGAATATTATATGTTCGTTTTGTTTTCAAAGAAATTGCCACCTGTGCAGTACTCCTTAGAACAGAAGGCTGTATCTGTGTTCTCCGAAGGATTAACAGAACTAGTCTGTTCTGAGGAGTCCTCTGATGGCTAGGGACTAAATCCTTAGTGAAAGCTGGACAATTCCAGAATGGGCATACTCGTGTTGTGCACCAAAGCAGTCCAAGCTGATAAAAAAATTGCTGGAGTAGGAAGGCCATTTGGGGTGCCCTACATCTGAGTTTCTGGGGTAAAAATTGAATTATCTCATGGAGGATAGAACTTGATTTTACCTTTTCTTGGTAGTGAGGTTTTTCTTATTTGCAAAGCTTTATCTTTAGGAAATGTAAAAGTGTCATGTGGGTTTTTTTTTTAATGTGCATACACCTATGTATTCACATGCACAAACAGATGAAGTGTCTACTAATCACACACCAAAACTGTATGCTACTACTGAAGCATTCTGATGATTTATTGATCTATGCTCATTCCTTCAAATACAAGTCCAGTAATCAGTTACGGTATGTCTACACAGCAACGTTAGCATTATTTCAAAATAACTTAGTCCAGCTACGTTTACACTGCCATTTTTTTCGGCAGAAGATATGCAAATCACATTCTGATTTGTAAATCTTCTAATGATCATTTTTGCAGAAGAGGTTTTTCCACTAAAAATCCCTGTGTAGATGGGGCCATTTGTGGGGAAAAAACCCTTTTGCCCAAGAGTCCTTATTCCTCAAAAAAAAAAAAAAAAAAAGATTTATAGGATCTTGTGTAAAAGGTTCCCCTCCCTCCCCCCCCCGCCCCAACAAATGGCCCCATCTACACTGGGGTTTTTAGCTACAAAACCTCTTCCGCAAAAAGGATTGGCAGAGGATATGCAAATGAGCATGATTTGCATATCTTTTGCCAAAAAAAAAAGGCAGTGTAGACGTAGCCTCTGTGTCTACACAGCAGGCAGTTATTTTGAAATAATGTCCAAATACTTGACAGTATTTGGAGGATTTCTTACTCTGACTCCTGGAACCCTCATTGTACAAGGAGTAAGGGATGTCAGAGGAAGAATGCGCTCTCTCGAAATAACTGCTGTGTAGATGCTCCAAATTTCAAAATAAGCTATTTTGAAATAAACTATGCAATTGACGTAGCTCAATTTGTGTAGCTTATTTTGAGTTAAGCCCTACTGTGTAGATGCAACCTTATAAATTTAACTATGGTACATCATCTATTTATTATTATTTATTTAATGCATGCTCACACTTAGAGCCACATTTTTCCCTGTTTTCTCAGTTCTTGTGCAATCAAATAAATACAATCTGATAGTGACCCACCAAATAACCTGTTTCTACAGCCTTTTTGTCATTCAGACTTCTTGGTCTGTTCCCTAAATGAACTGATTATGGAATGGGTAAAAATTCTGAATATTAAAAGCCGTGGGTCAACTAATCCCTGTTTTTGTAGGGGGGGAAAAGGGGTGGAATTGAGGTGGAATCTGTACCTAATAAAACAAGCATGGAATATCAGCTAGGGAATATCAAAACAATTCATACACTGGATTAGCATGTGGATTGGCAAGGGAAATCAATTTATTTCAAAATAAAGATATATATAACTATATCCAAAGGGAGATGCTTATTATTAATACATTTGGACCTAAATCCTGAAATTATGAGGAAAATATCTAGGAAGATTGCCCAGCTATGAAAAATCTTTCTAGGGACTTAGAAACTTCTATTAATACGTAAGTCTTCAGACCTCCCACTAGACCAAGGCTAATCATTCCCTCCACTTTGCTGGGTAGCATAGGAAAATAACTCTCAATCAGTCACAAGAGGTCACAGATATTTTGACTACTCCACAGTGGCCTACTGCCTGATATAAGGCAATCTGATTTATCTCTAGCAGTTCATAATTGCTATTCACTTATTCTCATTTCCATCCTTCCCCATCCGAACAATTACCATGCCCCCTGCAAATACTCCCATAGCGTCTCCAATCATCCATCTCAGTTCCTCAGTAAAGTCTGGAAAAATATGCTGGTTTCTGAAAAATACGCTGGTTTCTGAAAGTTGCCAAATCATGTTCTAGAATTTTTTTTCACTGTGGTTCAGAGAGCTAATAGTGCCCTAGTAAAAAAAAAATTATACTAGGCTAGGGTTCTTGCTCCAAAATATCACAATTGCTAAAGTAAAATACATGGATAGAGGAGAATTCTCAAATTCAAATTCCGTGACTCAAACCATAAAGAGTTTCAGATGGAAAAAACAGTACTTTTCAATTTGTTGTAAATCCACAGGTAGCTACTACACATGGCTAAGCATAGGTATAAGGTGAGCTCTGCGGCAGCTCTACTTAAACAAGCAGGTGGGTATTGCTGTAAATTTTCTTGTGCAAAAACGCGCTTGAAGTATGGACGCTCCGTGAGTTTTTGCACAAAAACTCTGCAATGTAGACGTAGCCTTAAATGCGTAAATCCATGTAGAAGGCACTAAGTAACCTTGCAATCAAGTGCCAAAGGCATGGATAATTTCTATAGTATCACATTTCAGATGAACAAATATGCATGCCCTGGGTAATGTGCTTATGATAATAAGAACACTTGGGTATTTCTGCTGTTTGACTCTCAGGAAGCCATTGAGAACCAAAAAATTAAAGGCCTGCTTAGTCGAAAGCCTTAGAAATAAGGGTGGACAAAGCACATTTAAACAAGGGTGCAGATGTTAGCCATTTTCTCCAGTTGTTGGCCCTGCCCAATGAACATTAATTATGTTAATCTGGATTGAGTTATATAGGAGGAATGTTTAGCTAGATGCATTTGTCTTTTTTAAAGGTATTTTATGGGAGCATGTTGAAGTTATCAGGTATTGGTAAATTCACTCAGTTTCACCCATCTGCCTTTTAAATTTATTTCAACCTTGCCCTGTAAATGGCATATTAGAATGGGGTTACTGCAGTCTGCAACCAAGCTGAGCCTGATTCCATTCAACATGAAATAAACAAATGAAGGATATTAAATATATTAAAAACATTTATTGATACCCATAGAAAAGCCAAATAAATTACATCATCTCAGAACATTTCACTTGCAAAAAATGTTTTCTCTCTACATCCTGTGACCCTATGTATTTCTTTGGAACCAGAATCCATTTCTACTAGGTTCAACGTTCTTATTTTCTGATAACACGTTATCCTTTGTTAATTAAAAGCAAATGTCTGCAAAAGGAATACCATGCCTGAAACTTTAACTTTAATAATTAGAAAATACATGAGATTAAAAATAAATCAATCACAATTAGAGATCCATATTTGTGTGTATAGTCAGAGGTAAAAGGCAAGAGCCTCAGCCAAAGTAAGTAGGTAAAAGTTACCATACTGATGTAACAAAGAGCACCAAAAAAGTGATAGACCACTGCAGAAAGCAGGAGACTTGAATGGTCTTATTCTTTGTTGTTTTATCCAGTAAATATTGGTGACAGGTTTAAGTACTTTTTTGCTAGGCTGCTAAGTATTTTACTCAGCTAGACAGGACTATACAACCAGTCAGTTGATTAGCTAGTCTGCATACCCACTCACTTGATTTGGTGTGCTCATGCATATTTTAAGACCTAATCAAACACTGGTTTCCCCACCATCTTTCTAAGATATAAGGGGATAAAAGAAAGCAGTTCGGAGGGTTTTGTTTTTCCCCCAATAAGGACACACATATATATTAAATAATATGAGCTGCTAAATTCTGTGTATGTTGAAGGCCTGACCTGTTGTCTAGACATATTCTATTTTTACACACTGGATGACTTATGGAATAAATAAAACAAGAAAAGCGAGAGTCCACTGGGGACAGAGTCCCACTTATACTACTTGTCCTCATTCATTTTGATGACATGTCTGCCTCTGACAGTGCTGCTCTGCAAACGTGGCATGTAGATCTGAGTTTCAGCAATAGATCATACGACAGCTGTCTTAATGACTTGTGGCTTTGGAACTGATACTCCTCCTATGTCGTACTTCAGGTTCAGTAAAAGGGAACTCTAATTGGAACTTCAGCACTGACCCTTCGTCTAAATATATAACTTCATAAATGCAGCATAACTTGAGGACAGTGGGTCATACATCAATCCAGTGATGAATGGGCTTGTGTGTTAGCTACTCGTCTGTATGATTATAGTTACATGAGGTTCAATCAGTTTAACAGATAATCCCAGAAGCAATAACAGGCCTTGAACACAGCAAGAAAAAAGTAACAAACAATAACTAGATGTCTGGTAAGTCTTAAAAGGAGCTACCTTAGATGTAGCTGCACTAGAAAACTTTGTGCTATCTTGCAGTTATGTTATGGCTGTGTTATGTTGTGTTACGGCTGAAAACCAAATGCTGGCCTAGAAAAGGCTTAGATATTTGCCATTGCTTCATTCTACTGCACTATTGGTGGGAGAACAGAGTCCACTTGTTCTGGTGTAACTAAGCAGAGTATAAGGCCAGAAGAAATTGAATTCCAGTTCTCAGCTGGAATTATTAAAAGCCTCTTGAAGCCATTGGAAAGGCTCCTATTGACTTAAGTAGGCCATTAATAAGGTCCATGGAAAACAAACATAGGTTTCCGTGGGAATATTAAATCGGCGTGTTCTGTGACCTGAATAAATTCAGGAGTTCAACCTTTATGTGCAGAGGGGAATTAAGGTCAGTCAGTGTTCCCTTTAAGCTGTGTGGCTGCACAGCCCTGCAGCTGTTTAATGAGCATGTCCCTTCCCTTCAGTCTGGGAGAGACTCACTACTTTGTCTTCAGCAGCGAACTGCTGCTGTCACTGAGGGAGAACTGCCCTTCCCCTAGCCAGGTGTGAAGCCCTGAGCCACTGGCTGGGCAAGGCTCATTAAGCATCTGCAGGGATGTGTGGCTGCACAGCTTGAGGGAACACTGGACAGTCATCCTGGTTTTTTTGTTTTTGTTTTTTTTTACTTTGTTAAAATGAAAGGAAAAATGAAGGTGCTGCTGAAGGGCAGGTGATCCCTGATGAACTGTTAGACATCCTACATGTTGTTGTTCACACTACTGTAAGTCACAGCACCTTCCAACTATTAAAATGCATGATGATAAAATGTAATTCCTCTGTGATGTAGTGAATACAAATCATGCTGCCAGTACCATTTAGAAAGCCATTTATGTTGCAAATGACAGATGGTAAGCAACAATTAACTTCATCCACTACAGTTTGAGCCCATTCTTCAGACAGAATAATTGTGCAATTAATACCAAGACATGCAACATGATAATTACATACCAATGTAAATATGGCCAAGTACCTTTTAGTTGACTTTTATCTAATTATATCTCCTTTACAAATTCCAGTTGCTTCTCTATCCCAATTTATTCTTACGGGAAATTTTATCTTAGCCTAGTTCAAACAGGATTTAAATACCATTAGCTGTTAAGTTTGCTACACCATATGTTTATATTTTCATCCATCTCATTTATTTTTTTTTCTCAGCTAAATAACCCTGCCAACACTGCTTTTCTTTCAGACAAATTAATTCAGAGAATGCTCATTCACGCTGAGATCTTGTGTTAATTTCTACATTTAAAATCAGTTTGCAAAAGGTCACAAATTGTAACTTAATGTGTATCAATATCAAAGCTTTAATTAGTGCCTCATTACATCTATATTATAAAAAGAAAGTAGCACTAAAAAGTACAGGAAAGCAGTTCATATATGCATAAGCAGTGCTGTGCAAAAGTCAATACTATTTAATTCAAAAACGGTTATGCTGACTTCATTTGCTTTTAATCTGTACATTTTGGGTCAGCTCTTTAGCTGGTATAAATTGAAGTGGAGGGAACTCATTTCATTGTTCATAGCATGGAATAGAAATGCAGTCATAGAATCAGCACAAGTTTACTTGAAATTGAGACCAGGTACCTTTGAAAGTCTGTAAACCTTCACCAAACCCGGCCTAAGTTCTGTGTCAGTACAAGACCATCAGGCATTGGCTTACTCAGCTAGTCTTTTGCATGGGTCACTGCCTAGTTCTACTCCTTCTTGCATGTTAAGTACACAGAGCCCAGTACCAAGAATTCCCTGACAGACTCTCACTGCCTTCAGTGCTCATACAAACTGCAGTGCAAATGCTTCCACTTACATCCTGGAGAGACAATGTGCAGTCCACAGTCATTTGCTGAGGCAGAGAGAATGGAGAGAATGGAGGAAGGAGGAACAGAGGCAAACTGTACTTGAGGCTTTCTGCTTTTGAATGCACACCTTTTCAGTTTCATGTCCTGTACAGTTACCTCAATAAGGCCATGTATCCACTTACTGGAGGATCCACACTCTGATGATCGATCATCCACGTTTTGATTTAGCAGGTCTAGTAAAAACCCATGAAATGGAATGCTGAGGGTGTCTGTCAGTGGCAGTACTCCTTCCTGTTGCAAGGAATAAGGGAAGTAGATGGTAGCATTTCTCTCATCTCCCGCTGTGGAGATTGGAGCCATGCTTGGCTTAAGGTACGTTGACTCCAGCTATGTTATTTACGTATCTGGAATTATGTATCTTAACCAACCTTCTCTTCTCCACCCCACAGTGTAGACCTGACCTGAGTGGAAGTACATGAATTTCCCACTCCAAGAGCCATCTTTGGACTAAAGTTCCTTGTGTACCCACAGGCTACGTCTAGACTGGCATGATTTTCCGCAAATGCTTTTAATGGAAAAGCTTTTCCGTTAAAAGCATTTACGGAAAAGAGCATCTAGATTGGCACGGATGCTTTTCCGCAAAAGCACTTTTTGCGGAAAAGCGTCCGTGCCAATCTAGACGCGGTTTTGTGCAAGAAAGTCCTGATCGCCATTTTCGTGATCGGGGCTTTTTTGCGCAAAACAATACCGCGTTGTCTGCACTGGTCCTCTTGCACAAAAGCATTTGCGCAAGAGGGCTTTTGCCTGAATGGGAGCAACATAGTATTTCCGCAAGAACACTGACAATCTTACATGAGATCGTGAGTGTTCTTGCGGAAATTCAAGCGGCCAGTGTAGACAGCCACAGTGTTTATCTAACTTAAGTTCTGTACCTGCAAGTCTCTTCCCTCCGGGAGTTCTAATCTATGGCATCCCATGATCACACAGCCTTCCTAGTGCAAACTACTGTATATTTAAAATATTTCAGAGAAGGATCTTAAAGCAAGCTATGCGTGTTCATGACTCTCTCTAAGGGTTTACCATTCTGTGAAAGCCAAGGAGGGCCCCAATTGCTTCAGAAAGATCCTGTGTGACTATTCCCTTCCTCCACCCTCTCTGGAGAATCATTTTAAGCGTTTAGTTTTCTTTCCATCTCTAGGCTCACTATGCAAAACAACTGAGGAACTTTTGGATGAAGCCTGGAAGTAGCATCTTCACCTCTAACAGCTACTTCTTATAACTGTCCCACAACTCTTTGCTGGGAGGCTTCTTATTGTAATGACTTCCTGCTTGTCCTTCCAATAATCTCCTGTTAAAGAGAGCCAATATACCCATACAGGAAAGACCAACAAAAGTATGCAGTGACTCATAAATTAGGTCTTGATCTATTCATAAAATTAACAGTCAATATTTCTGGATTACATAGTAGTTTCGTGTCTGCCCCACAGAGAGTAAGTGGATTTGTGGATGGATTGTCTGAGAGCAGAGAGATCAGGAGGAGTTTGGGGTCAGATTCACTGAATGACCGGGTAGAGGAAGTGATGCATTCCAGCAAAGGAGAGCAAGCTAGATATGCTTCAGGTTTGGCATAGAGTAGAGCCAATTAAAAGTAGGTAGTCCCTACCTCTAAGAAACTCCTGTTTCAACATTTGTGTTTCTCACCCATTGAAGGCAAATCAGCCAAACTTTATGGAACCAAAATTTAGAAAAAAAGATTCTGAAATGTCAGAATTTAATATCAAACTGAATGTATGTTCTTAATTGCACAGTGCCTTACACCATCTATAGTGGGGGGTGCCTCCTGCCCCCATATGGGCAGATGTATATATGGCTGGATGATATGATGTTCTGTGTCTTGAACCCAGGCCTAGGTCATCTCAGACAGCTTCTGCATCCTGGCCTCTACCCAATGTGTACTGAAGCCTAGCAGGCTGAGAAGGCTAGTAGGACTATAGCCTCAGCCAAAGCCCTACATATAGGAATCCTATATTGGTGGATACTCCGGAGCCACTGACAGATCCAAGCACACTACTTAAGCCAGAAGGGAGCAACAGGAAGGTGACACTTTGTTCTGGCTGCATAGGACATTGCTTATTCCTGACTCCCAACTGTGTTCCTGATGCCTGTTGTTGTCTTACTTTACTCCTGTTCCCACCACATTCCTGCTCGATCCTTGTGTCTAGGGTTAGCCTTAGAGAAAATGGCACGCTGGGGAACTTGTATTTTGGCACCTCTTGAGTTTAAGTATATAGTATTGCTAGTGAACATTTCAGAAATAAATCAGTAATCTCAAGAGTTTCCATAAACTTACAAAAAATTGACAATTTGATTCAATTTTATTAAAATAAAGTGTCAAAAACTAAACAATAAATGAATGAATAAGAACAAATACAAAATGTTGTTCACCAGGATGCTAAGATTCAGAAGGCAGCACTGTCTTTGCTGCTGCAAACTGACAGCTTTTTCCATAGACAGGGGATGGAAATGGAGTGTCAGGAGATTAAGGGACAAGGCACCTCCTTGGAACACATGAAAGAAGCTGTGTCCCTTGGGTTCAGGGCCTGCTATTCTCTCTGCCCCTTGCAAAGGGAATTGTCATTATCGGTGCTCTTTGGCCAAGCTCCATTCTCCATGTAGCTCTTAATGAATTATTTTAGATTAATTTTTATTCTAAGATACAAGGCACAGAGGGCAGGCTGCTATTTGAGAATCACATCAGATTGTGAAATGAAACAGTGGGTGAAAAGCCTAAGTGTATCACTCACCCATGAGTGGGGTTCTTCCTCCATAGTTTGAGCTGCTCTGCAGATGCTCTGACAGCTCTCTTGCTGTAGCTGCACTAGCCCCCTTCACTCAGTGCTTGGCCTGCAGCTCAAGGCAAGTTCTATGATGTCAGATGCTGTCTTGCCTGTGCCCAGGGCTCTCCTGCAGCTCTCTGGCCACTCCTGATGCACCAGGGGTGCCACTGGAGATTTTTTAGGGGGAGGCATGAAGGCAACTTTAACTGTGATTCCAGAAGATATTTAGGCACCTGATATCTCTAGGATTTTTTTTTTTTTTGCAAATGATTTACAAATTCACTGTTGATTTCACAATACACACAAATCCTGAAATATTTCCATCAGTAATAATTAAATTATTTGCACATAGGGAAAGCAAGAACTTAGAGTTAAAATTCAGTATGAAATGTCAACAACTCCCAGCTCTGCTTTCCATAACAGAACCATCCCACAGGCAGTTGATCTTATCCTCTTTTAGCATCTTGAGACTCCACTCTTGCTTGCAGGGATGTAGCCAGGGATGTTGGAGGGGCAGTTGCCCCTGGGCACAAAGCTAGGGCAAGTGCAGAGAGAACGGTATGGGCAGGTCTAGGACTGCCCGGCCCCACCACAGCGGCCACATTAGACCCACTTATGATGTTCTCCCTGCACTTGCCTTAGCATTGCGCCCAGGAGGCAACTGCCCCCCCTCCATCCCTCCCTCACTATGCCCCTGCTTGCTTGAGATCTTGGAAATCATAATGCCATCCCTAAGATGCCAAATCAGTTTTCCTAATGTCTTTCGCAGCATGAAATTACTAAAAGGTCAGATGTGAAGCTGCAGAAAGGAAATAAAGTTTCCAGGACCACTATAGTTGAACTTGCGTCTTTCTGTCTAAATACCAGTGTTCTGCATGGGAGTTCATCCATTCAGCACTTCCCTTCTCTTTTGCTGCTTTTTATTTGCAGACTGGCCCCCCTAACTCTATTCATCTGAAGTGGGTTGTACGCACGAAAGCTCATGATACCATCTACATTTTTGTTAGTCTCTAAGGTGCTGCAAGATAATTCATTATTTTTTAAGTATTTACAATTACAGACTACCACGGCTACCTCTCTGAAGCTTTCTAACTCTCTTGAAATGTCCAGTTATCTTGCTATGGTTGAATGCCCCACTGAGAAGAGGGAAGAGGTGCATATTGGCACCAACAGTCTTCTTTTTGCCTTTTCTTAGTAAATGAATTAAGCCTTGGAAGAAGACCTCATTGCATTGGGGTTCAATTCAATTCACATATTGAAGGGTTCCTCCAAAACGACAAGGGCTTCAGACTTACGGCAGGTCTACACAAGAAAGTAGATATTAACTAAGTTTATGTTAACATCAATTCTCTAGGGAGACCTGGCATATTTAACTAAATCAATTTATAAACCAATGTGGTTAACATCAGTGCAAGTTTCCTCTATAGACAAGCTCTTAGTCATTTTCAGTTGAAAGCTTAGATTCTGGGATAAAATCATGCTGCCAATTAAAATTATCCTGAAATGATATGACAATTTACAAGGCCAAATAACAGCATCATAGAAGTGGCCCTGGTATTGCCCTCTTCAGTTAAGACTTCTTAACTGGTGCTTCTTGTGTCACTACGGTGTTAATCAGATGAACATCTATAATGTAAGACAATAATATGAGAACCACATATCTTTGTGATGACTCAGACGATGAATCCTGTACTTCTGAGGATAATTTGATTTCTATCAATTTTTTAATTTTCAATTTTTTACGATTATATTGTTAAACTGTGGGGAGAGGTAAACAGATATATCCCATTGTAAAAGAAGAAACAGGACCATTGATAAAAGAGGGCAGCTCTGAACCAAGACTTTTAGCTTGATTTTAAAAATCAAGTTTGTGCTCTCTGTATCTAGGAGTCTTTCACTTGGTGGCTATAGTATTGGTCTGCTTTCTCTGTTGATGCAGTCCTTTATTCATTATAATTTAGTCCTTTGAATACATACATGGGCTCACGTGTTCATTTTATTGTCTAAATAGTTTAAGGAATGTAGCTATTTTTATCTACAGAAACAATAGTGAAACTGGGTATAACACACATACCCAAGCAACTAATGCTATTTTTATTATAGTGTCTGGTGTAGGTGCTAAATATAATAATTTACATGAAAGAACTCCTATTCTTAGTGCAGACATATGTCAGCTTTTAATAACAAACAGATGATGCTGAACCCACTTATAAATGCACAAGGGTGACAGGATTAGACATTAAAGAGAACTGTCTGTGCAAAATACAAATCAGATGGTGAGGTTAGTCACAAGTCATATTCAAAGCATGATTCAGATACTGGCAAATAGCAATACTTGTCAGTTCTAAAAATTTGATTGTTTGATCACATAATTATACTTTTCAAGTCATTAAACCATCCTGAAGTGCTGCTTCCTTTTGAAAAAACCTCTTTGAACCAGAATCACTGAAGCACGATGTTCAAGGATGTGTAAATTCACCTCTCTGTACTATTAAGGCCCTTTGCTCTTGATGTATGCAGGAAATACACCCTGACAGAGGGAAAGTGGGAAGTTTTATAACACTTCCCACAAGGCTTCTGCCATGCAAGAGCAGTTTCAAATTCCACCATGGATCCTTTAAAAGCCCACCAGCTTCCTTGTGGTCTTTCTGATGCTGGCAACCTCTGCCAAGGTCTATGTATTGACCCTAGAGTGAATTTATCTTGTGTCATCAGAAGGCAAGAGAGATGTTGAGAGAAATGTACCCTTCCTAATAAATTCCTTCAATTGCTCCTAGAGACACCTGCTTTTCTTGAAGAACAATTGGAAAATTAAAGAATGAGAGATGGAATGGCCTAGAGGGGATATTACTAAGAGTCAGAAGCAGAATCACATGCAGGCTCTGCCATAGACCTCCTGTGTTTCATGTGACAATTGTTTTTCTCTTCTTGTGCCTTATTACCCCATTTTAAAGATGGGGAAGTGATATTTCCTCTCTTGTGCCCGTTATGCCTTCTTTATTAATATTGTGAGTTGTTTGCAACGGGGACTCCTGGGGATGGTGACAGACTTCACCAGGCCCTGGACAAGGTGGGGGCAGTTGGCTCTGGGCTGCCAGAAGGGGCTGGACTTCAGGTTGAAGGGGCACAGCTGGGGGCTATCCTTCTCACCCAGCTGGTCAGCATCACCAAAACCATTCTATATGGTGCTCTGCTGGCAATTTAAAGGGCCGAGGACACCTTCTACTGCTGCTGCCAGTGGTGGCCCAGAGCCCCAAACCCCTTTAAATCACTGGGCATGGGTGCAACTGCTCCCTTCGCCTGCCTCCATCGATGGTCCAGGAGATTTGGTACAGTACATACACCACAAAGTGTCAGTCTCCAAGTCTTCTCTAATCATCAAGAACCACACAATCAGCTAGGAAGAGCCTTAACATTATTTACCTGAGTTCAGATTTTAACAGCATTTATAAGTGAGGCATAGCTAATTCATAGCATTCAAAGTCATGGTTTATAGACTTCCGCATTCCAATTATTTTATGATTATTTTGCTAGATTGACAGTTGGAAGTTAACTTCTTCCTGACCAGGAATCAATGCTCAAAATGTTGTTGCTTCTTGTTCTTTAAAAGGAATTTCCAATTAAAATTCAATAGCTGTAATCCCATTCAAACTGGCTTTAAAAATGATTTGAAGGATATTAATTTGACTTGGCTACCTGTTTTGTTAATTAAACTTATGAGGCAATTTATTTGCTCATTGCAGCCCTGACATTAAATGACATTTCATGCAACATCTGATATTTTTATGCTAATTGAATAACTTTTGATTTGTACACACCAGGTTGATTTGTGTAGTACTTGAGTGTCAAGAAAAAAACTTCTATCAGAAAATAATAAGAAATCTTGGTGATTTACAGGTAGAGTTACTGCCATTTTGAACACAAGTGGCTGTGTATTTTTAGATTTACTAAGGATTTTAGCTGAACTATGCTTCCAAACTGCTATATTTAAAGTGTTTTGAAAATTAAATCAAAATTATGTGTTTCTATATTAATGGACTGCTCTCTAAAATCAGTGTCTTTCTGTCACTTATTCTGACAGAAATAGGCCAACAGATCCATTTTTTGAGATCAGAGGCAGCTTGTAAGTAAACCTTTGAAATCTGTCTTTGTGAAGAAGATACTAGAACATCTGGGTCTGACACTTCCCTCAGTAAACAAGTTTTGTATTAGAGACATCATGTTTGGTTTCTTTAACAGTTATTAATGTATGAAGTAATAACATTATGTAAGCACTTTACAAAACACATCTTTCATACGCTCATGTACCTCAGACATACTTTTAGAACCGTGATAATTTTTTCCAACACAACCTGGAATTCTACAGTCTTATAACACTATTCGTATACTCACTCTTCACATATCAATACATACGTACACACTTACACACACACACACTCTATGCACACACACACACACACACACACACACACACACACACACACACTATTTATATAGAATATAAATACTTATTTTTAACCCATCTTCCATCCCTAGACCCCTATGCATGGTACAAGAGAATCAATGCTGTTTTTTGTTAAACAGAAATTAAAAGCTACAGTGCCAGAAGTGAAATCTTTACAGAATTATCTACCCTATAGTAAAGGCTCAATTTAAATGTATACCCCAAATTTTAAAAAAAAATAAAGTAAAAAGAGAACCATATCAGTAACAATCACCTGAATATCAAAGCAGTTTTGGTTTCCAAATTTTGAGTCACCATTCTCCAGTACAAGCAGACTTATTTCCAATGCAAAAAGAACATTTATTCATTTGAACTTAAATATATACCCAGAATACTGGGTGACTACATCACACACACAGAGACAGACAGAGACAGAGACAGAGACAGAGACAGAGACAGAGACAGAGACAGAGAGAATTTCTATTACTTAAAAATAAAGAATTCTCCAATTCATCCAAAAAATAACACAAGTTAGATTAGGGAAATTTCTGATATGTAATATAGAAGTCTACATTTGTGACATTTATTCATTAGTCTGCTGATGGCCCTCTTGGTGGGGTATTACACCTTAACAGCTACAAGTCTTAGGCATGAAATTATGGCAGTACTATAAGATTTACCCGGAGTTGCTTGGGCCCTTAACTCTTTTTTTCTTCATTTAAATCATTGTTCTGGGATGGGAATGAGGGGTTCAGAATGCAGGCTAACCTGGGAAGAGGGAAGTATCCCACCCCTCTATGAAGACAGCAGCTTGGGGCCAGGTGAGAAGCACCACTCCATGACCACATGGCTACTGTAATTCCTGCGGGCATAGCTAGGGGGAGGGTGCACGTTCCCCATCTGGAACAGGTCCAGGTTCCTCTACCCCCCTGTGCTCCACAGCCAGAGTGAGGAATGCAGCAGCTGTGCACTTTCCCCTCACTCCCTGATGAAGAGGAACAGCCGGCAATATTCCCATATATGTGGGGAGGAAAGAAGAGCTGCATCCTCCTCTCTTCCTCCCTAAAGGGCATCTGGAGAATGGGAGGATTTGGGTAGGGGCAGTCTCAGGAGGGGAGACCCAGCCAGCCCCTTTCACCTGTCTAGTGATTGTCTCTTTTCTGTATGGTTTTATGCATCCCCATATGCACTGGGGTGAGAGCATCAGACCTCCCCATGCACAACCACTTATCTTATTGTAACAAAGTAAGAGGAAGCTGCATACCACATTGAGTGGTCCTAGCTCTTTCCATTTAGGAGGAGTTCTTTAAGCAACAGACAGGCTTGCACGCTTACTTGCTCTCAGACAAACTCTCAGATACACAGTAGATTTATTAGCCAATGTATAAAATGAACTACTTTTTATTTTATTACCAGGTAAAATAGTTATGTGCATTGAAGACGAATAATTGTGATTTTTTGCCTTCATCCTATGCTAGATATTCTTGAAACATAGGCCCCGACTCTCAAAGAAAGGCACTGAAATAAAGCTGCCAATGACACATAGGAAAATTGGGCCACTTTTTTCAGTGCCTAAGTGCCAAATTCTCCACAACAAAGTTTATGGGGGGTGATGTTTTGTAATACACTTGAACCTCTTCAATCTGGGTATCTGTAATCCAGAACCACCTATGCTTCAGACCCCCACACAGATGGAGTACCAGTGCAGGCTCACTATTACAGGGCAGGGGTGACCCAAACCTTTTGGGCTGTATCCAGGCAAGTGACAGGCCAGGTTCAGCTTGTGGGCTCTGCCTGGCAAAGGGAGGAGGCAGCAAATCTGTATACTGCCTCTCCGCCTTGCCTTCCCGGCTGGGAGAATGGTAGCGCAGTGAAGTGCTATTCTGGAGGCTTCCTCCTCCTCACCCGCCATCATGACCACTGGCTGTGAATTGTGGCCCCATGGTAGTGATGGTGGGTGTGGGATGCAGAGCCATGTGTTCCCCCCAGGAGCAGGGTAAATAAATACCTTACCCCCATCCTCTTCATGCGCCAACCCCGTACTCCCATTCTCCTCACTCACCTTCCTAACCTTCTGGATTCTGCATCCCACTCACAGTTTGCTTCTGCATCCTCCCTTCCTTCTTTCTAGACCTCATACCTCCATCCCCCAATAACATCTGAATTACAATACATTAAGGATTTTTCTTATGACATGTTATATATGTACTGTATTCTATAATAGTTTGTACATACAAAATATGTAGTAATATTCTTTCTTTATTCTTCATTATAGCAAACAACCATGGCCCAGAAAATTCCATAATGTGGCATAGCCTATTTCCCATGGTTGCCCAATTATAGAGGTTCAAGTGTGCCAACATTTTATAGCAACTAATTAATTTAGTGTCTTGCATCATGCATCTTTAACAAAGCAGTTTGCTGCATTTGATTTTACATTAAGCAAAGGGAGACAGGTTTCAAGAGTCACTTACCGACTACCTATGATCTAAAATATATATGGGTCTCTTGGTCTATTTCTTTCAGGACAAATGACAGAAAGAAAGACATTATTTTTAGACAGTGATTCATTAATATAGAAACACATTATTTTGATTTCCAAAACACTGTTTAAAAATAGCAGTTTGGAAACATCATTCAGCTAAAACCATTATTGGTAAGTCTAAAACATAATCATGTCCCTGTACTTGCCTGCACGCCTTGGTTTCATAGGGTGATCCAATAGTGAAATCCTCTGCACCAGACCACATTCTGAGTGACTACAGGTACTATGCAATCCTCTCTCCCACCACCACAAAAGCTTCCTGCTTCTGGGTAGAATAGGATGAAATTTTTTCAGCCAAAAATGCATATTCAGCAACACCAAAGTGTTCTTCCATTTTGTTTGTTTCAAATTGTTAAAATAAATTTCCCCAAAAAGAGAAAATGTTTTGTTTTCACATTTTCATTCTCCTTGAGAACAATGTATTTAGTTTTAAAATTAACAGAGAGTCTCCAAATCTAAAAAGGTTCCCTTGTACATCACAATGTTTTGTCTGACTCCAAATGGTTTTATGTGTATTTTGGAACTGACAGTGAACTGAAAAATCAGTTCACAGTTCTACTTCTTGGCTAGTTTCCAGTAATGGCTTCAGGTGGTAAGGAGACAGCCATAAACTCTGGTTTACTTTCTCCCCAAGCATTGGAAGCTTCCTCCCCCTCAAGAGAGTTTATATCAGAACCCAGGATAGGATGTCAGGATGACTGGCAATCTTTTAATTAAAACACTGGAGGCAAAATGGAAAGAGATGATATACTAGGACTACCAGTTTGGCTTTTGCAAATTGGGTGGGGAAGGATATAATGAGATGAGGAGGCTAAGCCAGTGTTATGGTTCATAAAGGGTACCTCTAGATATTGTTGTGCTCCTGTGTCAAATATAGACTGTCTGCAGAACAAGATGTATTCATCGTAAGTCTTTAGGGCAGTGGTTCTCAACCAAAGGAACATATACCTTTAGAGGTACTTGGAGGTCTTCCAGGGGCTATATCAACTCGTCTAGATATTTGCCTAGTTTTAAAACAAGCTACATAAAAAGCACTGGCAAAGTCAGCACAAACTAAAATTTCATGCAGACAATGACTTGTTTATATTGCACTTTATACTATACACTGAAATGTAAGTACAATATTTATGTTCCAATTGATTTATTTTATAATTATATGGTAAAAATAAGAAAGTAAGCAGTTGTTCAGTAATGGTGCACTGTGACACTTACAGAGTCAGGTATAAAAATATGAAAGCGAGTCGTTTCTAAGCAAATTGTAACTTGGGCATATGCAAGACAAATCAGACTCCTGACAGGGATACAGAAATTTGAAGAGGTTGAGCATCACTGCTTTAGGGAACATCTACACTGTAGCACAGCTGCAGCTGGCTCAGGTCAGCTGACTCAGACCTGCAGCAATTGCAGACTGCAAATTGCTATAGACTGAACTGTAAGACCCTCCCCTCTGGGGAAAAAAACCCCACTGGCTATGTCTAGACTGGCATGATTTTCCGGAAATGCTTTTAATGGAAAACTTTTCCGTTAAAAGCATTTTCGGAAAAGAGCATCTAGATTGGCACGGACACTTTTCCGCAAAAGCAGCGTGTCAGGGGTATGCCCCCCGTCCAGGGGCTCGGCCCCCTCCGACCGGGCCTATACAGTACTCCAGAGTCCCTAGGCCAAGGTCCCGGCCCTTCTACTAGGGCATGTACGGTAGCAAAAGTCTCACCACAAAAGTCCCGGCCCTTCTATCAGGGCATATACGGTAGCAAAGGCCTAGTCGCTCTGAGAAGCCTCCCTTGGCCCGGGGTTTGTTTTTTCCAGGGAAGGGGAAAACAGGTGGTAGGGGGACCCGGGCCCTCCCTCTCCACCGGGTCCCAGCCCAGGGTCCTGTAGGCAGGGTCTATGGCTCCTGCCGGCTCGGCGGGGGATCCGGCCGATACACACCGAGCCAAACCTTGTCTCCCTTGCCCTGGGCTGCTTCCTACCACACCCTGGTTCCCCCCGGGCCCCTTCGCCTCTCAGGCAGGACCTGTCGGGGTTGAGGGCGCGCTCCTGCCTCCCTGGGCCGGCGGCTGCTTTCTCCGTGTCCCAGTTCAGCGCGGGCGACGACTCTGGACCCAGCGACTGCAAGAACTCCGGTCCGGCCTGGTCTCCTTCTTCTCCCTGGGGCCTCCCTGCCTGCCGGGCTCCTCCTGCCTTTATACCCGGCCGCTGTTGGGAGCATGCCCAGCAGGGTCGGAGGGGCGGGGCCTTCTCTGCCAGCTGGGCCTGGGCTATCCCCTGCTCATTAGTGCGGGGCCTGTCCGCCCCATCACACAGCGGAAAAGCGTCCGTGGCCAATCTAGATGCGCTTTTGCGCAAAAAAAAAGCCCTGATTGCCATTTTCACGATCAGGGCTTTCTTGTGTGAAACAAATCTCAGCTGTCTACACTGGCTCTCTTACGCAAAAGTTTTGCGCAAAAGGGACTTTTGCCCGAATGGGAGCAGCGTAGTATTTCCGCAAAAAGCACTGATTTCTTACAGTAGGAAGTCAGTGATTTTGCAGAAATTCAAGCGGCCAGTGTAGACAGCTGGCAAGTTTTTCCAGAAAAGCGGCTGATTTTCCGGAAAAACTGGCCAGTCTAGACACAGCCACTATGTGGGCCCTAGCTTGAGCTGGAATATTACATGGCAGTTTTACATCCCCGCAGCCCAAGTCCTGGGAGCCTGATTCAGCTGATCTAGGAGCCATAGGTGTGTAATTACTGTGTAGATATTCCTTTAAGGCAAGGGTAATACTTTATTTTTGTCAAGGTCCAAATTTTAGTTTAGGTATAAACGAGGTCCTGATTCCAGAGAGGTTTTTAAAAAAAAAATAGAAGATTTGGCTCATGGTCTATTGATTATGCCTTCCTTCAGGTACGTCTGTACCACAATATAGACACACACAACTGGCCCCTGCTTCCAAAATTATTGCCCACCCCTGCAGTAGCTTGTTCAGCCTTAAGCTAATGTTATTTTACAGGCCATATAGGAAAACTTGGTTTGTAAAAGCCAAGTGTACGCTAAAAGCTTAGGGTGATCCCGTTATTTTTCCTCAGAGATGTGAAAAATCCACTTTTATGAGAGATGCAATTAAGCCAACCTAAGAGAGCAATAGAATTCTTCTGTTGACCTAGCTACTCCTCTTGGGATGCTGAATAAGTAGAGTGAGGGGAGATGCCTCTCAATGTAGTGAATGTCTACTGAGAAGTGATGCAGAAGTTCCACTTTAGGGCTATGTCTACATTCGCGGCTTCTTGCGCGAGAAATATGCAAATGAGGCTAAGTGTGGAATATCACTGAGCCTCATTTGCATACCTAATGAGCCACCATTTTTTTCAGAAGAGGCTATTGCACAAGAAGGAGTGTCTACACTGCCCCTTCTTGCGCAAGAAAAACCCTCTTGCGCAATGCTGTTCTTCCTGAAAAGTAATAGGTGTAATGGCATTGAGCAAGAGGGTTTTTCTTGCGCAAGAAGGGGCAGTGTAGATGCTCCTTCTTGCGCAAGAGCCTCTTCTGAAAAAAATGGTGGCTCATTAGGTATGCAAATGAGGCTCGGTGATATTCCACGCGTAGCCTCATTTGCATATTTCTGCCGCAAGAAGCCTCAAGTGTAGACATAGCCTAGCAGTTTAAGTGTAGATATAAGCTGAGGAAAATGAAACATTTCAAGCAAAGGATTACGAACAGGTAGCTATGTAATTCAGCCAGCATTATGTTTTGTATTCACTGGTCAAATCCTCATGCGACAGTCCAGTTGGATGTAGAGCATGTGACTAATTGGTAAATTAAATGCCAAAGTACATTTTAGATCCCATCCCCAGCTATTGTTCGATGATATCTCAGCAGTAACTTGAGTGGGTTTTTCCCCCCCCATCTGTGCCAGAGCAGGAAATGAAAACCTGTTAAAAAAAATCCATCATAGGATTTTGTACTGCCACCCACCACCACAGTATTTGAGTTCCTTCCATTTCAATAGCAGTAGCTCAGTCCCTAGTGGAATTCATGGAATCACTGGCACTACCCTAAAAAGGGGGGAGGGCAGAAGAAACTCAGAAATATTTGGTTGTTTGTTTCATTTTAAGTGTTTTGAATTGAAGAAAAAGTGTCCATTTGCCCTTTTGTCATGAATTGTCTCCCTAGGAAAGGGACAACTATATAGGGATTAATCTTCTAAAGAATATTGTAAATCAGAGGTGGACCAGATATGGTTGGCGGGCTGGCCATGCCTGCCCTGCCCTGCCCCGCCCTGCCCCGCCCTGCCCCAAGGCCAATCAGGGTTTGGGGACACAGGAGCGTGAAAAGTCTCCTCCCCCCGCTGGGGCATGTAGCACCAGAGGGAACTGCCAGCTGTTCAAACCAGCTAGCAGTTCTGTCTGGGCACTGCACCCCCCTAGCATAATGGGGACGGGGGTCAAGAAATTTTGCGTGCTTCCCTGCCCTGGGGGCAGCATGTGAAGTCTCCTACCCATATGCAGTGCCTCAAGGGAATCGCCCCTGCTGACTAGGCCCCGTCCCTTCCGCCTGATGCTCCGCCTCTTCAGGGGCAGAGCCAGCCCAGGAACCACTGTCAAAATTGGTGAAGTGGCCCCCTTACAAAAATTATTGCCCACCTCTGTTGTAAATAGTGTTTATTACAGAAAAAAAGCTATTAAAATAAGACATTTGGTGTGGGTGGCGTATGTAGACATTTTTCTTTTCAGAGTCACTTATTGACATGTGATGGCATCTGATTTAAGACTAATTTTTCTTAAGAAGGTAGAATGTGCATCTGTGCTAGGGCTTCTATGTTCACTTGGTTTTTTAATGTCAGGTTTTAGTCTGAAGCAGCTTAAATGCTGGAAGTCTGAACTGTTCTCTGCTAGAATGGGTATCATTCCATTAATACAAGTGCTTCCCAGTTAATGAGCCTTTTGAGAAAAACTGTCTTCTCCCGTGGGATTATTTGGTGAAAACAATAACCAAAAAAAGCACTGTGTATTCCCTCAGTGACAGAATATTTCCCGGCATGTAGAGTATAGATTTCTGACTGTTTGGGGGAAACAAAAATGTCAGGTTTTATCGTTGGTTTTTACATCAATTGTACATTATAGCATTGAAGCTGGAACCCCAGGCTTAGAGAGATCATAGGTTTTGAAGAGTTAAATGCATTGAGGAAACAGGCAGGAGGGTTGGCCTATGTTCAAATTAGGTACTAATCATTAAAAATGAAATACCCTCTTCCCCACAAAATAACTGTCTACTTAACACTCTGGATACGTGGTTATTTTATTGGCATCTGGCTTAGCAACAGTAAATTTTGAAATTTCATTAAAGGCTGAGCAGAGTGGTCATAAAAAACCCCAAATCCTGCAAGTTTTTGCACAGCCAAAACTCACTGATTTCAATGACAGTGGTAGGTGCACAGGATGTTATGCTTCAGTTTCCCTCATTTTAATGCCCCCATCCTTTATAGACAAAGAGATTCAAAGTCCCCTCATTTCTGTGGCTGGAAAATTATTCACATCAACATTAATGAATCATGAAACTGAGGTTATAGAAACTTGCCAGCATGTGGGTCTCTGATCCAAAGTTAACCACAGACCTCCATAGAGGTGAGGACCATGCCAAGCACCCTCCCTCACGTTCAAGAGAAGGACCAATCAAGCTCATTTTATGTAGTAACCAATAGCTGATGTCTGTGGGGCGACTTCCCAAGAAACTAGATCACATGGCTAGAGTTTATTTCCTGTGGCCAGTGCAGGGACTAGTGGTATTGGCACCAGGCTTGTCATGCTGAAAGTGGAAAGCTAGGTGAAGGTATGAATAAGAACCAGAGAGGAAGTATGGGGACTGGCCCTTTTCAGCAAAGAGCTCCTTGCAATGCAGGCGTGGGAATTTCTAAGCAAAACAAAAAGAAAACAAAAACAAAACAAAACAAAACCACAACTGCCTGCTTGTTTTCCTACTGGAAACAGGATGTGGTGAGTATTTTTTTAGAATATATAAACAATGGGACCTAATGAGGTTTATTTTTATGAACAAAGAACAAGACCAATGCACCAGGGCTACGTCTACACTGGCAGCTTCTTGTGCAAAAACTCTTCCACAAGAGAGCGTCTATACTGGCATGTGCTTTTGCGCAAGAGATATGCTTTGCGCAAGAGCATCAATGCCAGTGTAGACGCTGTCTTTCGCAAGAAAGCTCTGATGGCCATTTTCACCATAGAGACTTCTTGTGCAAGAAATTCATGTTGCCTGTCTACGCTGCCCTCATGTGGAAAAGCTCTTGCGCCAGAGGGCTTATTCCTCGTGGGAAGAGGAATAACTCTTCCAGAAGAAGCCCTGTTTTAAAATGCTGTACTGTAAATTTACTTCTGGAAGAACGCTCGTGCAGTGTAGACAGCCGGCAAGTTTTTGCGGAAGAATGGCTGGTCTCCCGCAAGAAGCTGCCAGTGTAGACGTAGCAGGAGTAGTCCCAACTAACAGATTTCTCAACCTAACAGAAATAACTTTTCAAGGCTCAAAGTTTGGCTAACTACCAAACTTTCTATCAGAGAAATAAATGCTGAAGTATTAAGTTTCCTGCATTAATAATTTTTGGACTCCTTTACTTTGAATCTATCCCATAATATGCCCTGCATGTGTGTGTTGGCAGTTTGGGAGATCAGGCACAGAATTGGCCCAAATTTGACTCGGTTTGTGTATGTGATGCTGAAAGTGTAGTGAAATGAGAGATAAGAGATGCACAAAAGCCAGCTGCCCAGATGAGAACTTTCTTCTGCTGTGTCAGCAGCCCTCACTATCTTGCTACCCAGAGCATGCTGTGGCAGGTCATTCTCTGCTCAAGATTCCACACACATTCGGGTCTCTCTCCTCATAGAGGCAGAATTTCTGCATATATTCCTTTTTCATTCATTGGCGCTTCAGTATTTCAGCCTCTAGGCCTGTCTAGCTGGCATTCCCCCCATTAACAAAATACTATACAAAGCTGCTATAAAATCCTCAGTACAAACAAATGTATCAAACCATTTGGCACCGTTTTTTTAATGGGTGGGACAACACTATAAGTTCATTTCCTGTTGACTCATTTTTTTTAAAGAGTCTTACAGGTAAGGTTGGTTGGTGGAATTTGGAAATGCTCTAATAAGATGGGCTTGAAAATTCAACTCAAATATTAATCAGCTTATGTTACACGAAGGAGTGATTATGAAAAATGGAGCAGGCAGAAAAATTCATATGAAGAGTGAGGTAAGTGGAGGAAACTTTAATTAAAAACTTACTCAGATCATACCACATATATGTTTTAAAAGGAGTAGCCATAGAATCATAGGACTGGAAGAGACTTCAGGAGGTTGAGTCTAGCCCCCTGCCCAAAGCAGGACCAACCCTAACTAAATCATTCCAGCTAAGGCTTTGTCAACCAAGAGTTAAAAACCTCTACAGATAGAGATTCCACCACCTCTGTAGGCAATCCATTCCAGTACTTCACCACCCTCCTGGTGAAATCATTTTCCCTAATATCCTAGATCTCCCCCACTGTAATTTAAGACCATTGCTCCTTGTTCTGCCATCAGTCATTTCTGAGACCAGCCTCTCTCCATCCTCTTTGGAACCTCCCTTCAGGAAGTTGAAGGCTACTATCAAATCCCCTTCCCTTCCCCCAATCCCACCTTATCCCCCCCCTCCCCCCACACACACACTCTTCTCCTCTTCTGTAGACTAAATAAGCCCAAATCCCTCAGCCTCTCCTCGTAGGTCATATGCTCCAACCCCCTAATAATTTTGGTTGCCCTCCGCTGGACTCTCCCAATGCGTCCACATCCTTTCTATAGTGGTGGGCCCAGAACTGGTCGCAGTACTCCAGATGTGACCTCACCAGTGCCAAATAAAGGGGAATAATCACTTTTCTAGGTCTGCAGGCAATGCTCCATCCAATGCACCCTAATATGCCATTAGCCTTCTTGGCTACAAGGATACACTGTTGACTCATATCCAGCTTCTCAGCCACTGTAATCCCTAGGTCCTTTTCTGCTGAACAGCTACCTAGCCAGTCAGTCCCCAGCCTGTAACAATGCTTGGGATTCTTCAGTCGCAAGTGCATAAACCTCAGATTTATTTTGGCCCAATCTTCTAATCTGTTCAGGTCACACTGGACCCTATCCCTGCCCTCCAATGTATCTACCTCTCCCCCTAACTTAGTGTCATCCAAAAATTTGCTGAGGGTGCAATTCATTACCTCATCTAGGTCATTCATGAAGATATTGAACAAAACTGGCCCTAGAACCGATCGTTGGGGCACTCTGCTTGAAACCGACCACCAAACTGACATTGAGCCGTTGATCATTACCAATTGGGCCTGACAATCTAGCCAGCTTTGTAGCCACCTTATAGTCCATTTATCCAATCCATATTTCCTTAACTTACTGGCAAGAATATTGTGGGAGACCGTATCAAAAGTCAAAGTATATCACATCCACTGACTTTCCCATGTCCACGGAGCCTGTTACCTCATCATAGAAGCTAAACAGATTGGTCAGGCGTGACTGGCCCTTGGTGAAGCCACGTTGACTATTCCTGATCACATTCCCTTCTCCCAAGTGCTTCAAAATGGATTCCTTGAGGATCCTTTCCATGATTTTTCTGGGGACTGAGGTAAGGCTGAGTGGTCTGTAGTTCCCTGGATTGTCATTCTTCCCTTTTTTAAAGATGGGCACTACATTTGCCTTTTTCCAGTCATCCGGGATCTCTCCCAGTCTCCACGAGTTTTCAAAGATAATGGCCAAAGGCTCCGCAATAACATTTGTCAACTCCCTCAGTACCCTTGGATGCATTAAATCCAGCCGCATGAATTTGTGTATCTAGCTTTTCTAAATAGTTCTTAACCTGTTCTTTCTCCACCGAGGGCTGCCCACCTCCTTCCCATACTGCATTGCCTAGTACAGGAGTTTGGGAGCTGGCCTTATCTGTGAAGACAGAGGCAAAAAAAAAAAACATTGAGCTGTCCAGAAAGGGCTCCACTTTGTGGAAAATCTCTTAAATTGATTCACTATTGAAGTTAAACGGGGTGAAGTTCTCAGGGCAGGAGGAGCTCTCAGATATGAGCTATATTGAAACCACTCTCCTTTCAAAGACTTAAGGTATGTCTACACCACACAGGTCTTTGATACAGCCGTACTACTGAAAGTAAAAAAACCAAACCCAACAAATGGTCTGGTAGCACTTTATAGACTAATAAAACATGTTGATGGTATCATGAGCTTTTGTGGGTACTTGTTCAGATGACTGAAGTTATGAGGATATGAAAACTTGAAATAAATAGGAGAGTGGAAGGAAAGGGGGGAGAAAAAACAAAAACAAAAAGAAAAAAAGGAAGGGGGGGTGAGAGACAGGGCATCACTAAGTATCTGGAGAATGGGTACTTGAACCTAAGCAGATCAAAGTAAATAGATAGATGCTAAGACAGGAAGGATACCACTCACAGAGCTGTTAGCACACAGTCACATACTAAGCCTCCAGGAACCCAGCTCTGCAACCAAAAAAAGATGCCAACTCTGCCCACATATCTACACTGACGAATTCATCACTGGAGCAAGCAACATAAGCCACAAAATCAAAGGGTCATTTGTTTTTTTCTGTAACAGACTAACTCGGGTATCCCCTGAAGCTACTGAAAGTCAGGCAGCGTGAACACTTTGTCCACACTTTTGCCAACAAAGTCCTTCTACCCACTATGAGCCGTGTTTGCTTTTTCGGCAGGAGAATGGTCCTGCCCACAAAGCACTGTTTATACTAGTACTTTCCACAGCAAAGCTTTTATCCTGGGGAGGGGAAGAGAGGGTTTTAAACACCTGTGTATGGCAAAAGTTTTTTGCTCAATTGTCAGTGTACGCAAAGCCTTAGGCACGTCTAGACTGCGAGCCTCTTTCGAAAAAGAGCATTTAGACTAAAACCAGTACTTTCGAAAAAGCAAGCTGCTTTTTCGAAAGAGAGCACCCAGGCAGTCTGGATGCTCTCTTTTGAAAAAGCACAGTTTGCATCACACAGTGCCTTTTTTCAAAAGAGCACTTTCAAAAAAAGGCATTATTCCTCATGAAAATGATGTTTTCTGTGGTTGAAAAAATTTCCGCATTCTTTCGATTTAATTTTGAAAGAATACGGCAGCAGTCTAGACGCAGGGGACATTTTTTCAAAAAAAGCCCTGTAGTTCAGACACACCCCTAGTGTACTAGCTCTCTAAAGAGCAAGAGAGCATGTCTCCCCAAAGCATGCATATCAGAAGGTCAATATCAGACTATCCTTGATGCAGACAATGAAGCTGACATTTCTTACACCCTAGGCTTACCACTAATTACTTCCTCCCCATCATTCATAAATTGTGCTGTTTTAAAATCTTGCTGTATCCAGACAGGAATAAATCAGAAACCAAAACCCCCGAATACAAACAATGGGGCTGCGTCTAGACTGGCATGATTTTGCGGAAATACTTTTAATGGAAAAGTTTTTCCATTAAAAGTATTTCTGCAAAAGAGCATCTAGATTGGCACGGATGCTTTTACGCAAAAAGTGCTTTTGCGCAAAAGCATCCGTGCCCAGTATAGACGTGCTTTTGCGCAAGAAAGCTCCATTGGCCATTTTAGCCATCAGGCTTTCTTGTGCAAAAAATTAAGGTGCCTGTCTACACTGGTCCTCTTGCACAAGCATTATTGCGCAAGAAGGCTTATCCCTGAGCGGGAGCGTCAAAGTATTTGCAGAAGAAGCACTGAATTCTTACATTAGAACGTTAGTGCTCTTGCGCAAATTCAAGCAGCCAGTGTAGACAGCTGGCAAGTTTTTGCGCAAAAGCGCTTGCTTTTGCACAAAATCTTGCCAGTCTAGACGCACCCTGGGAGTCTTCAGGCTCATCAGCATCTCTAGTCCTTCCCACAAACAGGCCTCACAATCACATACCTAATGAGTAAGATAATAAGATAAGATCATTCTGCATTACATATTTATCTAGCAAGGATCACTGTGACATGATTTAGGAGCACATGTCACATTGAAAGTCAATAGGATGAGTACTCTTAAGTCACAGTAGTGCTGACGTCCCATCCACTCTTTCCAGAAGGATGACTATAGTTCTGAAAAGTGTATCACTGTACATATCTTTTTTGCAAAGATATAATAAATTGTAGAAAGGAATGGGATGTGCTCATGAAGGTGAGGGATAGATAGCACTGTCTATTGTCATCTAGTCACTGACCACAAATACATGCATACAGCTTTGCCAAAGCAGTTCAATCCCAGCTTGTAACTTTCCTTGCTGTTCCACCTCATTTTCTCTTTAGCAAAGACTGTCCAATGTGATGAAGCATAGCTCAGCTTTACTACATGGACGAGGGCCTCCAGGGGACTTGTGAGATACCGCTAAACTCATTCTGGTTTTGCTCATCAGTGCAGGATTTAAACCAGGATTTTCCAAGGTTGAAGGCTAAAAACTATTCTATAACTAAGTCCTTGTCTGTGAGTTCTTTAGAAGGGATTAAAGCTTCCATCTTCTTCTGTGATTTCCAGCTGCTTCAGCTGAGCCTTTTTCATATCTTTGATTAGTAACTTCTGTCAATAAGGGTACGTCGACGGAGCCATGTAGATTTGTTTGTTTGGCAAAGTCAAATGAAGCCGCGATTTAAATGATTGCGGCTTCATTTAAATTTACATGGCTGCCGCGCTGAGCCGACAAACAGCTGATCAGCTGTTTGTCTGCTCAGCGCGCTAGTCTGGACGCTCCCCTGCCGACATCAAAGCCCTTTGTCGGCAGCCCCGGTAAACCTCATCCCACGAGGAATAACGGGGCTGCCGACAAAGGGCTTTGATGTCGGCAGGGGAGTGTTCAGACTAGCGCGCTGAGCAGACAAACAGCTGATCAGCTGTTTGTCGGCTCAGCGCGGCAGCCATGTAAATTTAAATGAAGTCGCGATCATTTAAATCACGGCTTCATTTGACTTTGCCTATGTGTCTAATATACATGCCTCTGACGACAGAGGCATGTAGTCTAGACACAGCCTAACTGATTCTTCTCCTATAAATTATCCACTCATAATTACAAAGTCTGAGCTGTTCCTGTTGTTTGCTATAGCTAGAGGAGGAAGCATACGAGCCATGCTTAGGCATACCAAGCCATGTACCAACAGTCAGATGCATTGTGCACTGGCTCACTATGCCGTAAAACTTTCCATTTCTAAAGAACCATCAACCTGAAGATTGTGGAGTGCTATATAAACCTGAATTAATTTAATACCCATCTGAGACAGGTACTGCTCTCTTTTTACTGTGATACAGAGATAGTAAATGACTTGGCCCAGGTCTGTGGCTTTTATAGAAATGGAATACACGTCCTCATGGCTTTAAATGCAAAACCAGCTGACTTCCTCTGTTCTGTTCTCATGCCCCTCAAATGTTCCAGCTAGTGTTGCTATTTTAGGAGAAATGTATGAAAAACTGACTGCTTAGTTTGCTGGCCAAAGCAGGAGGGGAAGAGTTTTAGATCAACTTGAAATGAAAAATCTCCCATTTCCTCAGTGAAACCTAAGAACCACCATACTGGGTCAGACCAAAGGTCTATCTAGCCCAGTATCCCATCTTCTGACTTTGGCCAATGCCAGAATCCCCAGAGGGAATGAATAGAACAGGTAATCATCAAGTGATCCACCCCCGTCACCCATTCCCACCTTTTGACAAACAAAGGCTAAGGACACCATTCCTGCCCATCTTGGCTAATAGCCATCTATGGACCTATCTTTCATAAATTCATTTAGTTCTTTTTCCAACCTTGTTATAGTCTTGCCCTTTGCAATATTGTCTGGCAAGGAGTTCTACAGGTTAACTGTACATTTGTGAAGAAGAATTTTGTTTGTTTGTTTGTTTGTTTTAAATCTGCTACCTATTAATTTCATTTGGTGGCCCTCTTCTATTTCTTGTGTTATGGGAACAAGTAAATACTTTTTTCTTTATTTACTTTTTCCACATCAGTCATGTTTTTATAGACATCTATCGTATCCCCCTTTAGTCATCTCTTTTCCAAGCTGAAATGTCCCAATCTTATTAAGTTCTCCTCATATGGCAGTCTTCCATTGGGCCAAGGACTGGAATCCTGGTGCCCTTCTATGAAGTGAGTGCCCTAGCCACCAAGCTATAGCCTCACTTTTTCTCTGGCCCAATGACTAGTTAAATATTTTATATGAAGTTAAACAACTTCAGCAGGAGAGACTGAAAAATTCTTACCTTGGGATACACTAGAGCTTAGTGATTAGTGCACTCATCTACAAGATGGGAGAACCAAGCTCACATCTCTGCTCTGAATTAGGCAGAGTAGAGGAATCAAATCCAGGGGCATGTCAACACTAGGAAATTGTTTCAAAATAACTAAATTTGAAATAACTCCCAAAATAACTATTTTAAAATAAGCATTATTTCTCAGGGAAAGCAGGAGTACAGATTTCAGAATAACGGGCTTGGTGGTGTGGATGTTCCACTTATTTCAAAATAAGGGAGGGCATTTTGAAATAAATCCCTAGTGTAGACCAGGACCAGGTTTTCTATTTCCTAGCAAGTTCTTTCACCAAGATATTATAAGGCAACAGGGAGCCACCTCTCCCCTTGTTTTCTGAATGGCACTGTCCGGGGACACACCTCTGACATGGGGTGGGTCCCCCCTCTAAGGTCCCAGCCCCTCTATCAGGGCATATACGGTATTAGCAGTCCCAGTACAAGTCCAGGCCCCTCTATCAGGGCATATAAGGTAGTTGAGGCCAAGCTCAGGGAAAAGCCTCTCCCAGCAGGGGTGGTTGCCCAGGGTGCGGGAAGGGATGGTAGGGGGACCCGGGCCCTCCCTCTCCACCGGGTCCCAGCCCAGGGTCCTGTAGGCAGGGACTCTTGCTCCTGCCTGCTTGGTGGGGAATCCAGCCAATACATGCCGAGCTGTGATAGAAACCCCTTGTCCTGGACTGTTTCCTACCACCCAGGCACCCCTGTAGTCTGTCTACCTCGGCGGCGGTCCTTGCTGGGGCCGGGGCCGGGGCTGGTGGCATAGGTGGTCCAGTCCCTCAGGCGGGGTTGGCTGCTGGCTGCACTCCCAGAGTCCAATGTGGGCCCGCACTCTGGCCTCAGCTGTTGCAGGAACACCGGGGTTGTGGCCTGGGCCCTTCTACCCTCCAGCTGCCTCCTCTCCTGCCAGGCTCCCTCTGCCTTTATATGCTGGCTCTGCTGGGAGCATGCCCAGCAGGGCTGGAGGGGTGGGTCTCTTTCAGCCAGCTGGACCTGGGCTACTCCCAGCCCTTCAGTGCGGGGCCTGTTCGCCCCATCACAGGCACATAAGACCCTTTGGGAATTTTGTGCATCTTCCCCAAAAATTTGGGCCAAAACTATCAGGTCAATTTGTGTCAAATTGATTAACAGCTTTGGTCAACCTCACACTGCATTTTTCCCAGTGAATAATCTATTGATCTGAAAAAATTCATCAAGGTTCTATATGGCTGTGTCTAGACTGGCCAGTTTTTCTGGAAAATCAGCCGCTTTTCCAGAAAAACTTGCCTGCTGTCTACACTGGCCGTTTGAATTTCCACAAAAGCACTGACTTCCTACTGTAAGAAATCAGTGCTTCTTGCGGAAATACTATTCTGCTTCTGTTCAGGCAAAAGTCCCTTTTGCGCAAAAGGGCCAGTGTAGACAGCTCAGATTTCTTTTGTGCAAAAAAGCCCTGATCGCGAAAATGGCAATCGGCGCTTTTTTGCAGAAAAGCACGTCTAGAATGGCATGGACGCTTTTCCACAAAAAGTGCTCTGTTCCGAAAATGCTTTTAACGGAAAACTTTTCCATTAAAAGCATTTCCGGAAAATCATGCCAATCTAGACGCAGCCTATATGTTTAGGGAAAAGCACCAGTGGTTAAGAAAATGTAAATGACAAACCCTATGAAAGATGCTGGATTTATTTTTGTTCCCCAAATAAAGAGGAGGCTTGTTTATTGAAAGCAAACCTGAACTCCACAGGTGGCATGTTCCATGTTATTTTTTCTGCCAAAGGGCGGAGGAGAAAGCCAGTTCACTGCTTAAGTTTTTCTGGCTCCAAATTCATGTACATGATTTTAGAAGCTTTTCACCCACGATAAAATTAAGATCAGTCACCTTATCATTTGTGGATCAAGACAATAGTAAGAAAGAATATTAATCAAGGAGAATAAAACTACATTTTTAATATATTTATGAGGGAAAAAATTAACAACATATTTCAGAAGCCTGGTCAGACTAATTTGATGAAGAAACTTGGGACACAATTTTCAAAGAGGTTGAGCAATCACAGCTATCAGTGACTTTACTTGTAGTTCTGGGTATTCACAGCCTCTGAAGATCAGGCCCTGGATTTCTCCAGGTAAATTATATGTGCCAGTGATGAACCTAGTATTTGGAATTATAATTGTTTCTTAAGGGTGTATCTTTTTTAAGGTGCTTTTGAAAAATGCATTTTAGCAATTTCAAAGCCATTTCATGAACACGGCTGTATTTCAGCTTCGGATGAACTGGCCCGTTGGCAAGAAATCTGCTTTAAATATAAAGAAGGTATAAGAGTATGGGAAGAAAGGAAACGATTGAAGGTTTAATTCTCCATTGCTTTCCCACTTGAGTAGTCATTTACACATGTACAAAGTGGGTGAACTGAACCTACTGCCATTCTTATTTGCTAAAACTTTACCCACTGATTGCACAAGTGTATAGAAGGGGCAAGGCAATGGAGTATAAGGAATCAGGATATCTGAATGGCTGAGGACTAGTGAGAGGAGAGCTCTAAATGGCTCTCTCCTCCAGCCATGTTCATTACAAGCAGTTTTTTACTTTCTCCCTTCACATTCTTGTAGTTGCTTGAGGCCATTGCTCAGGTAGGTGCAATTGCAGCTTGCTAGAAAACAAAATATACTGATTTTATTCTTGGGTCAGCCAATGTAAGTCAGTATAATTTTAAGGATTTACATTGCTGAGGTTCAGGTCCCATATGGCATAATCAGACATTCTTTTATTAAAAAAAACCAGTTCACTATTTCATACTACATTTGAGATCTGCTTGAGTTGGAGCAGTGTCATCAAAAATCATAAGCAGCAGAGGTCATTCTATGCAAGGGTAGGAAAGGCTGCAGAATTAGTTTCTCCACACTTGGTTTCCTAGAGTGCATTTCTATGAAGTGCTCAAACTTGTCATAGGACCCATCTTCACTCCCAAGTCAGGCTGATCTCTGGAGAAAAAGTTATTCCAAGAACAAACATCATTCTACATTCTGTTAGGCATTTGTTTTACATTCAGAAGAGCAAGCTCTTTTGTTGAAACCTTATTCAACTGCCTACGGAGACTTTCACTGCCATGTGTAGCTACCCTCTGGGAGTGTGGACACAGCCTGCTTTTCACTGCAGCATGTAGCTATAAGTACTCTATATTCCACTTTAGGTGTAGACAAGACCTACATTTTTGCCTTCATAACTTTCTCTTTAGTGAAAATGCCTCACCTGTTGCATCCTGGGAATCATATTTTCCTTTTACACAGCTGTACCACATTGGTGGCTCCTATTCATTCCGTGATCAATCAACACACCCAAGTCTCTCCCTTTCTTTGTCATTTCCAATGGATGAGCACCTATCTTCTAGCAGAAGTTCTTTATAGATCCTAAGTTCATGACTTTTCACTGTGTACTATTAAATTTCATCTCATTTCTGTATTCAAGTCTTCAAGTTCATCTGTTTCTTCCTGTATAATATTCCAATCCTCTGTATTGACTATTCCTATCATATCACTAGAAAATGTCATTAATATGCTATTTTGTGTACCAAAATCATTAGTAAAAATATTGAATAAACTTGGTTCCAAGATGGATCCTCAAGAAAATCCAATAGCAACTTCCCTCCAGTCTAAAATTACCTTGTGGCACAACCAATTTCTTTCTTCCCTTAGCCAATTCTTTACTCATCTTACCATTCCTGTACTAATGCCCACCTTCTCTAATTTCACTAATTATTACCCGTGTATTACCCTATAAAATGCTTTATTGAAGCCCAAGTATATTATTACTGAAGCCCAAAATCTATTGCATTTTCTTGAACTAAATCAGTTAACTCATCAAGAATGAAAATCTGTTTTTTCTGCCACATTAAGGTAAACCTAAGTTGTGTTAAATCCCCTTTTCCATTTACGTCCATCAAATATTCATTCACTCACAGTTTATGCCAAGGTCTCAAAGGCCTGTAATTGTCCAAATCACACCTCCCACCCCATTTCTTAAATATTTGTATGATGCTAGCTATTCTCCAGTTTTCTTTCATAAACCTCTGTATGTCATCCAGGCACAAGTCCCTGACTATATTCATTGTTTCTTCCTTTATTCCACAGGGATGGACTATCCCTTTCTTCCCTACACCCCATCTTCTGCCTTTTTCTCTTCACAAGTTGTTTCCCAGTACAGAAAATTTGTTACTTAACTCTTTCACTTCCTTTAGCCAGTATCATTTTCTGTCTTGTTCTTAAGATCACTCTCCTCTGCTTGCAGTCTGCCCTCCAGGTTCCTTTTTCAGCTGGAATCTTCAAAGATTGAGCTGTCAGGGCCACCATCTCTCTCTTTTTATATATAATACTTTCAAATCCCCATCTGAATTCCATCGGTGTCTTCAGATGCATCTCTAATCCTAGGGTACTTTCTGCCATGAGCTCTATCAGGGGCATATCATGCATAAGTAGCTTCCATCAGATACTCACTCAAGGATAATGTACATCTCACATCTTCATCTCTCCTCGGGTCACTTCTAATGCTGCCTCCATAGCCATCATTATCTTCCCCTGAACTGTACTCCTAAAGAAAAAGAGATGCCAAAAATCCCCCCAAATTCCCACAGAAAGTCTGCTGTAAGCCATTCAATTATTGCTGTCCTGTTCTGTAATTCAAACTGCAGGAATCTTTCTGATCCTAAATTCTGTTGGAAGATGAGATGGCCATCTTGAGGTATAATGACAATGAATATTCTGCAATACATTTTGGAGCTCTAAATCCCTGAACAGATTTTCACCCAAGTGCAACTGCTGAATTTAAACATTTGTTTCATATTATAAGGGTATAAAGAATTGTGCTGGGATAAAAACAGTTCTCAACATAATTTTAATTCAGTGGCAACCTATCATATTGAAAGAACAAATATCCAGTAGGCCTTCCCCTTATAGGAACAATATATAGATAGTTATAGATCCTAAGTGCATGACTTTTCACTGTGTATTATTAAATTTCATCCAATTTCTGTACTCAAGTCTTCAAGTTCATCTGTTTCTTCCTGTATATAGGAAAAATCATGTTTTTGTTAGGTTTAAAGTATTTGAGTTGAGAAATAATGAAGCTGGCAACTGAAAATCTGTGAATTTGACAGGGGCTGTACTTCACTACCCTTAATGAATGAGTAAAGCTTTCACTGAGCAGGGATATATAGGCAATGTATTTGACACTGTTCAAAGTCCATACACTAAAAGAGACACATTATTTTATATGATTTCAAATAAATGAGTGATACTTGCATTAGAATATTCACAACCAGGAATATTGAAATCAGTGTACATCGGGCCAGCTCTTACATCCTGTAAACACACACGCCAACCAACCCAACTCAAACACCCTTGCACTCCGCCTACCCCAAAACACTGGCATGAGCAGTAACAGCTCCCAAGAGTCTGCTGCTGTCCTGCAGAATGAGATTTCAGTTGGAATTTAACCAAAGGTCATTCAGCATTGGCCCATACACAAACATTTCAGTCTGTAGTTATCTGTCCCTCGCTGTTGTTTGCTGTGTATTTGTTATATGCAGCATGCACATTTCCTTCAAGATGCAATCAATTCAGGACTGCTCTTTTATTTATATGACTCTTTAAAATTTACATTAATATAATGTAAAGGTTAAGCCTTAAAAGAGTAAGGGCAGTTTTAAACGCTACCTTACTTATGCAACCATACCACAACTATATTAAGAATAAATTAATTTTGGATCCATTTTATTGCAAAGTTGAGGATCCTAATTTCAGAACTTTCTGATTTTACGTCTTTAAGATCACAACTCTAATTTGTATGACCTGAGCTTTAACAATGAAAGAGTTACTTGGGCAGAGTTTCAAAACCCCTCTTATATGTGGGGTACAGAGAACTATGAGTCTGCAGGCATTCAGAAGCATTCTAGAACTCTCCTTTCGTTCACAGCAAGCTTAGCTGTTCTATTTCTGCTCTGTTGTATGAATTGTTAAGGTTCGGGTACAGCAGATTAGAATAAAAGCTGCCGATAAGAGGAATTTACTGGCCACAATTTGAAACAGATAACAGGAGGGATATTGTCTGAGAACATCAAAATGTCAACGTAATGGCTTAAAAGTATATCTTAAACACATCGTCGGAAGGGACCTTTCATGTACATTCGGTGTGAAACCATAGAATATGTGCTATAGAAGTTTAAGAGCCTGCCACAGGATTGCTGAGTCCTATGTGTAGATTAGAGCCAGTGTGCTGCTGTGAGATCAGGTTAGCTCCATCCAGCCTATGAACAGATCCCTATATCTGGGATCGTTTTTGCATTGACAAAATAAAATTCTTGAAAGAGACTGGGTGTGGACATACATCCATTGGCCAATAGCTGGTGGACAGAGAAGCCCCGGCCTGGTGATAGACCCTTTATTCTGCAGGGTAAAGTGAAAGGATAGAGTGGTTATTGGGAAAGAAAACAAGTGAAGCTGAAAACCATTTAAACCAAAGGAGGCTCTGCAAACAAACGTGCGTGATGATGGCAATAATTGCCCTGATGACAGCCCTGCTCTTTGTACATTGTGAATATTATTCTGATATATGTAGGAGGCTGATTATGTTAGTGGAATAATTAATCAAGTAATGACTACACTTGTGCATTCAATTATAATCTTTATGGTTGATTAATCTTTATAATAAATGTCATTACTGGCTCTATTTTTTCCATCCAGGGCAAAGAAGGCCAATATGCAAAAATGAGTAGATAGACACGCCGCACTTGCTCATTTGGAAGACACAGTAAGCGGATGTTAAGGAGGCATTATCTTTCAGTGTCAGAAATATTGGTTTGTTTACTGAAGCTGAAAAGCATAATGACCAGTCACTAAACATACAATTCCCATGCCATAGTAGTAGCTTGTAAGGGCTATGCTTTTTAGTCATTCAAATGCAGGCTCTTTTAAGAGCCATAAATGCTAAGGTTTTCCCAGACCAGTGGTAAAAATAGCTGACCTTTTTTTTATTATATATTTCTTCCAAAAGCTCTGATTATGGTAAATGTTGTAATCCATACTCCATGCTGCCACAGGAAGTAAATACTTTCAACTCTTCTTAGTTGCACAGGGTTGGGCTGGCTCAGTGTTTGGATAGGAAATGTCCATAGAAACCCCACATGCTGCAAGAAATGGTGTTGGTTCATCAACAGGTAGGTCACACCAATGAACAATTTAAATTGCATGCATTCCCCTTGCCCTATATGTAGGGGAGAGAGAGCACTGTGTTAAGGGAGGTGTCATTTTTCAGATCTTTCAAAAATCTTACATTTTGCCCGTTGTACTAGCCGGGATGCCCTCAGAAGTATATGGATCAGGGCCCCTTTCAGCTAGCTCTGCTATGCAGGCATACTTGTAGCTGGTCTTGAGGCTGTTGCTAAGCGAGTCCTGCAGTCACAGCAGGAGTCACAGGCTGGTGGAAGTGAGATGAAGATAGGCAGGCCTGGTGGAGGGAGTCCTGGTATAGCAGTTGGCCCTGCAACAGTGGCAAGAAGCAGCAGGACTGCTCACCTCATTGATCACTCAGATTTGGCACGCCACTGTGAAATGGAAAAAACACAGCAGCGCCAACAATGAGTGAATGGCATTGTGACCTGCTGACTGGAGGTCTCAGCACCACTCAGGAAGGACAGAGGGGCCACAAAGATATACCGGAGCAGGCATTGACTCAGCCAGCTCTACTTCTCCTCACCCCATCCACTGGAATGAGTGGGCCCAATGCCAATGACTTGGGACCCCACCCTTGGTATGCACCATTTGTAAAGTGCACGTATCTGCCAGCACCAGTGGTGCTTAAAGTAATATTATCCAAGAGTCAGCTGAATTTGAGAGATGAATCCAAGTGCATGGTCAGCACGGCATAATAGTGAGAGAACATCACCCCCTGTAAAGCACTGGACTGAATGCAACAACATTCCAATACATAGATATATGTTATCAACAGGTAGTTGTAGCAGATCATATGCTGGAGAAAACTCTCATAGCACATTACAATTTACACCAGCTGAGTATATTCCCCATAAAGCATATGACATTGATTTGTTTATCTCTGTTCAGGTTTCATCCAAACCAAACTGGCCAGTAGGGGTCACTCATGGCTCATGCTGTAGGATGCTAGGTTCAGGGCATACAAATAAAGTTAGATAAAAACATAGAAATGTGCATGCTGGGAGGTTGCAACATAGCACTATTTTATTTCTTAGGCTTCAACCTGATAACACACAAGAATTCCAACACAGAAAAAGGCAAGAGGCTGCTCCCTAAAATGGAGAGGCACAATCCAATCCATTTAACTTTAGGTAGGGACTCAGAAGAACTCATTCAGATTTTATGCATCCCTGCAAAACCACCTAGCCTGCAAACAGGAGCAGGAAACTTCAAGATGGGGAACCTCACAAAAATAAGGCTAGTTAAATGGAAATTAAAAGGAATCAGTCACAAAAATGAAATGCCTGCAACCTTCAAGAACGTTTTTAATTAATGCCATATTATATATAGTTTGAACTTCAATACCTCAGTTTAAAAAAAAAACAGTAAGAGCATGTCTACACTGAGGCATTATTTTGAAATAACTCTTCTTTATTACGAAATAACAAGGTGAGCGTTCACACAGCTGAAATAATAATCCCTGCTTCTGATGAGAAATAATGCCTATTTTGAAATAAGTTATTTTGGGCATTATTATTCAAAATCACTTATTTCAAAATAATCTGGTAGTGTAGACAAGGCCTAAAAGGATCCAGAAAAAGCTACCATGGCTAAACAACAGCGAAGAAGAGCAGTAAGTGACAAAACACACAAAAATTGGAAGTCAAGTTGTACTAAGGAAAACTCTGGTATAAGGATTATTAGGCATGCCAAAAAGCAAAATTTGTGGAACAGCTAGTGCCAGTCACAAAATCTAACAGCATTTTTTAAATGTATCAGAAGCTGACCAAACAATCAATGAGGCCACTGGATGATTGAGGTTTAACAAACTGATAAATTACACAGTACTAAGTCATCAAGGCCAGATGGTATTCACTCAAGAATTCTGAAGGAATTCAATTATGAAATTGGCATGAAATGTGTGGTATAAGTAGGAGCATGGAACAACTTTCATACACGGGAAGATAGATAAACAAGTCTCTGATTGTTCATCTTTAGAAAAGATTCAGGCTAAATCTACACTGCCCCCTCTTGCACAAAAAATATGCAAATGAGGTGAAGTGTGGAATATCACCATTCCTCATTTGCATAATTAATGAGGCTCTGTTTTTGTGCAGACCACCCCCCTCTTGTGCAAGAACCATTCTTCCTGAAAAAAGAGGAAGAATGGCTTTGGCGCAAGAGAGGATTTTTGTGCAAAAACAGAGCCTCATTAATTATGCAAATGAGGCATGGTGATATTCCACACTTCACCTCATTTGCATATTTGTTCTGCAAGAGGGGGCAGTGTAGATATAGCCTCCAAGGGGTAGCCGAATTACTCTGTAACTGGAAAAACTTTAAAAAAACAACATATAGGCTAGCAGCACCTTAAAGACTAACAAAACATGTAGCTGGTATCATGAGCTTTCATGGGTACAACTCATAAAATCATAGAGCTGGAAAATACCTCAGAAGGTCATCAAGTCCAGCACCCTGCTCTAGGCAGGACCAATCCCAACTTATGTTGCATCTGAAGAAGTGGGTTGTACCGACAAAAGCTCATGATACCATCTACATGTTTTGTTAGGCTTTAAAGGGCTGTTAGACTATTTGTTGTTTTTTACGGTTTTTTTAGAAAAGATTTTGGGGGAGATCTGATAGAGGCCTATAAAATAATCAATAGTGTGATGAAAGTGAGTAAGGAAGTGTTATTTACCCCTTCACATAGCACAAGAACCAGGGTTCATCCAATGAGAAAAGGCAGCAGGTTTAAAACAAACTTAAGGATGTACTTCACGCAACAGAACACATGGTACATATGGCAAGGAGCTACTGTGGATGCCAAATTATAACTGGGTTAAAAAAAGAATTACATATATTCATAGAGGATTGTTCCATCAATGGCTATTTGACAAGATGGTGATGGATGCAACTCCATGTTCTGGGTGTTTGCTAAATCTCTAATTGCCAGAAGCTGGTATTGGACAACAGGATGGGTCACTTGATAAGTTTGTCCTGTTCTGTTGATTCCCGCTGAAGCATTAGGCACCAGTCGCTCTCGGAAGACAGGATGCAGGGATATGAGGATCTTTGGTCTGACCCAGCACACTCATTCTTACGTTCATAACGCCCATAGGATTTAAACTGATAGCTTACAATTTTTACAGTTTTCAGCGAGCTACATAGGGGGTTCAGATTGATGTTGGGTCTAAATTCTAGCTTTGATAACATTCAGTGAACTTTAAAATTGCCATTATTTTAGTCAGGAGAAGGTATTGTAAACTTCCCCTCCTAAATGTGTGCTACTTAACTACAGTGTTTCAATTGTGACTGGAGAGAGAGAGATAAAGGTTTCTAAATCCATTGTCAATGTTTGTAAGACACTTCATATGTGAAGTACATTAAGGTTAAAGTAGTTATGTAAATGCAAGATCATTGTTATGGTCAAAACATTTTTTTTTTTGAAAGACAGGAGAGGGAAGTTGGGAATGTTCTGAAATGGCTTTGTTTTCATAACATTTATTAGTAAATATGAAAGGTGTCAGTTGATCGTTACAGGATCTTTGTATTATCAGGCCTTGGCACAGGTTTTTTTTTTTCATGCCTATAAAAGGTTGCAAATCATGCAAGAAAACAGAAGTTCATATTAATATTACATTTTAATCTTTTGGTCTCTGAATGTAAGCTCTAGAACAAATCTTAACAAATTTCACGCTATGTCTTTCTGAAGTGCAGTTCAAACAACAGAATGCTTTAAACCTACATGCTGAACCAGAATGGCCAACATGGGTTAAGGTAACATTTTATTAGAGGAGAAGCAGAGTTATAACCAGGTGTTTCAAGGACACTGAAGTCACTAAGACCTAGTAAGTGTTTTCTAATACAAGATTCACTGTATTTTCAGGCAAGTGTTTCCTAGTGAATCAGCACTGAATAACCATGTGGGTTGGCTTTGACTCAGAAACAATACCATGTATTCTTGAATAAGTGTTTAAGAGTCAGAATCTGGA
This sequence comes from Pelodiscus sinensis, assembly GCF_052426305.1. Taxonomy (NCBI): domain Eukaryota; kingdom Metazoa; phylum Chordata; order Testudines; family Trionychidae; genus Pelodiscus; species Pelodiscus sinensis. The sequence goes on from NC_143053.1 coordinate 165,431,077, forward strand.
CTTGCATCAAGAATGAATTTGGCCCACTTTCTTAGAGTACACTAGACAAATCTCAAGACACAACTGACCAAATTAACATAACCAGATATTGAAATTACAGCAATTGTCACCTGCTGCAGCATGTCTTAAGTACAGCTGTACTAAGCTATATGGCCTTGAGAATTTAGTGGAGTTTCATCCCTTGGGATTGTATCTCTAAGCTTCCAGTCCCTCAAACGTAACTTTAAGCCTTGTGCATATATACAGTCCTATGACGTTAATGAAATTATTGCAGATGTGCTTAGTTACATACAATGTTCACAATGTCAGAATTAAAGTTTTGTTTTTAATTTCAGTTCAAACAAACCAGTAAAACCTTAGGTGAAGCTATCAGATTTCCTTTGCTTTTGATCATGAATACTCATGAACAACTACTAAGCATTACTCTGTGTTTGATCCAAAGACATAGAGAGCATCACGTATCCCAAAAAAGTGCCTAGGTTTCTCCAAAAATGCTCAGGAAGTTGGCCTAAAGTTTCAGGTTTGTATGTTTGTCTCTAGGTAGATTAGCAGTAGTGGGCATCAATATCTGGACCCTCTGGATTTAAAATCATGAGTCTCAACCATCCATGCTAAAATAAAGATGGATGTGTGCTAGCAAAAGTCTATGGCAGACTCAAATCTGTGTGGGACCCAGCCCTTAGGAGGACAGAGCATCACACTATGCACCTAATACGAGACTTACTGCATTGCCAAGTCTCACAATTTCCTAATGAGACATATGGTTTCAGCTGAGGCCAAAGTCATTTTTCCAAGGAAAGGAACAACGGTAGTCCAACTGAAAATTTCCTCCCAGCTGATGGAGAACCCTTTCTGGCTGGCTGTCTCCCTCCATTTTCTTGCTTCTCTTCCTCAGCAGGTGATGAGTGATGTTACAGGAGGCAGCCCAGGTCTGTACCTACCCTGTATCAGTCAAAGCTTTTGAATAGAGGAGGAGGAAGTGAAAACAGCTAACTTCAGAAGGCGAAGGGGGAACAGAAAGAGCCCAACATCTTAGGTCAGGTCTGCTTCTTAGTTCCTCCCATGAGTAAGGAGTCAACCTGGTCTCTGCTTCCCACTGCCTGTCCCTCCCCCCTCCCCCCCCCCCTCCCACACACACACTATGGGAATCTCTATGATTTCCCTACCCAAGGGCAACTCCAGGCCTGGGAAGTGGACGGTCATTCAGGCCCCGAGAAGGGTGAAAAGAAGACCCCACTGTGGCTGCCCCTTTGACCTGGGGAGGGGTGGAAGTAAAGAACCCCAGAAATTGCAAGAGGAGGAAATGAAGAGGAGGCCAGTTGTGGAAACTGGCATGTGTAGGGGGAAAATACAGGGATAACTAGAGTTTCAAGAAAAAGCTGAAGCTGCCCTTTAGGCAGACAGTGAAAGCTCAGATTCAGGAGTATTGTTAACACCAATTCTCTCTCTCTCTTCAGAAATCAGTAACAGCTCAGCAAATCTTTTTTTTTTTTCTTTAAATGATGATTTCAAAACCAACCTCATGACTCATTTGTGGTCAGACTCATGGATATTGAAGTTCTGAAATTGGCAACACCAGATTTAGGAGCAAGTGCCCTCATACCTCTGCGAAATGGCCTTAGGTCTCTCCTAGGCCAGCTGCACATCTATAGGTTATGTTGTATTCCAGGGCAAAATGAATAAGAAATTCTGCGCTCAGAATGAATCACTGAGCTGTGTGGCAGTTTCACGCTCTGTACTGACTCCCAGACCTATTGGTCTCATGTCTGTTCCAGCCCAAATTGAATCTGAATGTGTCTGGAACGGGGGAAGGTAGATTTCTCAAACATTTATCAGAAACTACCCTATGTGTACATTGATTGTTTCTTTTCTTACTTAGATGTAGTCTTATCTTTGGGGTAACTATACTTTACTAACGCCCAAGCTTTCAAACAGGAGAAAAAGATTTGAAGATCAAGCAACAGCAGCATAAAATGATTAGTTTCTCCACAGCAGGAGATAGTATGTGACCTTCATGGGTTAAGGTCATTCATTTCACAGCAATATAGTCTAATTAAAAGTTACTTTTAAAGTTAAATCAGCATGCTAGAGAAAGTGATTCCAATCAGATGTTTGTTAGAGTATGTGCTAAGAGCTCAAAAACTATCAAGTGTCAGCTTTAATTTTTGTCACAGTGAGTTTGTTGTCAGTGAAATTACTCATTACAACATTATTAAGCCAAATATTGGAGCTCAAATCTGCCAAAGCCCCACACTATCAAGCGAATTCTGAGTTATTGCTGTCATTCCTTGCTTAATTCTTCCTGTCCTGCATGATTCTCACAGTCAATATGATCATCTGTCAAGTTATCAGAAAAGCAGATGAATTTATAGGCCAGGTGAACAGCAGTACTGAAATACAGCAGAGTCAGTTAGGATTAAAGTTTAACCCTTAGCGAGAGAAGTTCTAGCAGTACTTTTGGCCAAGGTAAAGTTGATAAGTCAGATGGAAATATAGAGATTTTAGGTAGCATGTTTTAAATTCCACAAGTACTGAACTTGTCGCACACAAAAGGGCTACTGCTTAGTTTCCTGCAGAGCTGATGCACAAGTAGTGATAAATGTGCCAGTAGCTTTTGGGTTGTGAACAGGACTGAGACCAGACTCTACCCATCCAAGTGCAAAATAGCCACATGTTTGCATCCTTATTATGCACATAAGTAAAGCCTACAGGTTTGATCCTTGTTCATTAGCCTTCCCTGGGGGACTGCACCTTGACAAGATGGAAAGCCTTGATTACTCCAGTGACCTTAAATAGCTATGCCTACAGGAGTTTTAACTGCGCCAGGTAGGGCCTCTCAAGCTGGGCAGGTTCCAGGATAGGGACTAGATGGAAAGCAGTCCACTGACCACTGACCCTCCATGTTACAGCATTAAATTATGTAGGGCAGTAACCTATCCTTGTAAAAAGAGTGACAGAAACACATTGTGATAGCCTTTCTGGCAAACAGCATGATAGAAAGGGATGACAGCGCAGTTCATACTTTGCCTGACCTTTCACTGCTTGGAAAGGATTCAGATTCATTCCAACTCTGGGCTGCTATTCCTACTGTATGGGTACGTCTAGACTACACGCCTCTGGCGACAGAGGCATGTAGATTAGACTACCCGGCATAGGAAAATGAAGTGGCGATTTAAATAATCGCCGCTTCATTTAAATTTACATGGCTGCCGCACTGAGCCGATCAGCTGTTTGTCGGCTCAGCGCGGTATTCTGGACGCGTGGGGGTCGACATCAATGGCATTTGTCGACCTCCCAGGTATGCCTCATCCCAGGCATACCTTTGATGTCGACCCCCGCGCGTCCAGACTACCGTGCTGAGCCGACAAACAGCTGATCGACTCAGCGCGGCAGCCATGTAAATTTAAATGAAGCGGTGATTATTTAAATCGCCACTTCATTTTCCTATGCCGGGTAGTCTAATCTACATGTCTCTGTCGCCAGAGGCATGTAGTCTAGACGTACCCTAATTGTAGACTCTTTGGCTATGTCTACACTGCAGGCTTCTTGAGCAAGAACTGTTTTGCGCAAGAGTTCTTATGCAAAAAGTCTTCCACAAAAGCGCGTCCACACTGCCATGTGTTTTTGCGCAAGAGATGTGCTTTTGCGCAAAAGCGTCCATGGCAGTGTGGACGCTCTCTTGCGCAAGAAAGCTCTAATGGCCAGTTTAGCCATAGGGCTTTCTTGTGCAAGAAAATCATGTTGCCTGTCTACACTGCCCTCTTGTAGAAGAGCTCTTGCGCAATAGGGCTTATTCCTCATGGGGAGAGGAATAACTCTTCCGGAAGAAGTCCTGTTTTCTGATGCTGTACTGTAAATTTACTTGCGCAAGAACGCGGGTGCAGTGTAGACACCTGGCAAGTTCTTGCACACAAACAGCTGTTCTTGCACAAAAAGCCTGAAGTGTAGACGTAGCCTTTGAGGGTAGGCACTCTGGGTATGTCTACACTTCCACCCTCTTTCGAGAGAGGGATGCAAATGAAGACATTTGAAATTGCAAATGAAACCGGGATTTAAATATCCCGCGCTTCATTTGCAGATTCGCATTATGGCACTATTTGGAAATAGTGCTATTTCGAAATAACAGATGCTGTTAAGACACGGTTATTTTGAGAGAAAACCCTTCTCTCGAAATAACCCTTATTCCTCATACAATCAGGTTTACCAGTTATTTCGAGAGAAGGGTTTTCTCTCAAAATAACCACGTCTTAACAGCGAATATGCAAATGAAGTGTGGGATATTTAAATCCTGGCTTTATCTGTAATTTTGAATGTCTTCATTTGCATCCCTCTCTCGAAAGAGGGTGTAAGTGTAGACATACCCTCTTTTATTCACTGTTTTATTTTTGGCCAAGATAAAGTAGTTAAATCTGATGGAAATATAAAGATTCTATATACACTGTCTCACATTTGGGGCCCTGATTCTGCCATCTTGTACATAAATAGTAACTCTGAAGAATCAAATACAAATTTTCTACTTCTCAAATAGTATTTACTACATAATAAAGAATTTACTTCTACTGTGATGCCTTAATCATGCCTTTGAAATTCTTTGTATTTGTTTCTATTACATGCCCTGCCAATTTTGTGGCATGGTGTTTATAACCAGGGCTGATAAATAGTGAAATTTGAAAAAATTCTACATTTCAAAGCTATAGTCTTTCCCCTACCCTTACAGAATTCTTTCTTCCCCACTATATCTTTTAAATTCTTTTACTAGCAACACAGCATGCCCATACCTTATTAAACTCTGTGGAGATTTTTAGGGCATAATTGTCTGCAAGTTAGATTGTAATTCCTGCAGAAAGCAGCTTGCTTACTTATCGGACCAGTGGTTGGGGGTAACCAGTGTTGATAAACGTGTGGCTGCATCTGTTCTCTCACTGTGTGTCATTTTAGCTCTGTGCAGGTATCTGGCACAGCAGACCTTGAGTAAACCAAAAAATCCATTAAGGTAAAAAAGCAGCTGGTCAGACAAAGTATCCTGCAGTGCTAGTATGCTGTAGACTCCACTGGACCACTCAAACAGGTATAGCCATAACAGCTCAGTGACAGCAGAACTTTCCATTCCTCCATAGGCCAGAAAAAATTCTCTCTTGGAGGTTTTATTTCATACGTCAATACAAATATGTTATGTATTGCCCCTCTGACATGGTTAGTTACTGCTTGTGATGTGGGCTGCTACCACCCATTACCTTGTACATGTTGGTTGGAGTAAAACATCTCCCTCCATCAAACTGTTATCCTGATCTTCTCTTTAGGAGGAGTCAGTGTGGTCTATTTATCTTTGAGACAGAGGGGTTGTACCATACCACATATGGGATGTTCAGATACAATCCTTGTGTCCTGTGCCTGGCCTTTCTTAGGGTATGTCTACACTACCCCGCTAGTTCGAACTAGCGGGGTAATGTATGCATACCGCACTTGCTAATGAAGCCCGGGATTTGAATTTCCCGGGCTTCATTAGCATAAGCGGGGAGCCGCCATTTTAAAATCCCCGCTGCTTCGAACCCCGTGCAGCGCGGCTACACGGGGCTCGAACTAGGTAGTTCGGACTAGGTTCCTATTCTGAACTACCGTTACTCCTCGTGAAACGAGGTGTACCGGTAGTTCAGAATAGGCACCCTAGTCCGAACTACCTAGTTCGAGCCCCGTGTAGCCGCGCTGCACGGGGTTCGAAGCAGCGGGGATTTAAAAATGGCGGCTCCCCGCTTATGCTAATGAAGCCCGGGAAATTCAAATCCCGGGCTTCATTAGCAAGTGCGGTATGCATACATTACCCTCCTAGTTCGAACTAGGAGGGTAGTGTAGACATACCCTTAGGTAAGTGGGTGGGATGGGGACTGTAATACCATCCCTGTTCTTGTCAGATTCTGTGAGCACACAGACTCTCTCTTGCTATTTTTGCTTTATATTAGTAAGACTTGATCACTACTTTGGTTCAAGCCTCAGGCCTTACACTAGGCCTCTGATGCAAGAGCTTACATCTCCAAACATTACCCAGAAAGAAGGACCACCAGCATGGGGCAGTGACAAAGGCACTCGACCAGGTTGATTGCCTTCAAGCTACAGTACCAGAACCCTGACTCCACGATTTCAGATACACTAACATGTGGTTATCCAGTAGCAAGGAACAGCTTGGTCAGCCACTGGATTTTCTGCTGTCCCTGAGGCTGCACAAAGATTTAAGATGAGGAATCCCACTATTATAGTCTGAGTCAAAAAACTCTTATACCACCATACATGTTTCCTGACATCTGTTTATTACCTCCCCTTGTATCATGCTCCAGTGCCTTCCCATTATTTCCCCCGCCTGCCCGGAGAAGACAGAGACAAGTTCACCTATGATTCACTAAGAAAGAATTTTCAGAGCAGAGTACTGCAGCACATACACACACATTTAACCCAGAATTCTTAACAACTCAAAGGCCTGAGTTCAGCACCATTGTAAACACAGCAACTCCAGGGTTATGTCTCAGTGTGGCTGCCCTCACTTGAACTGGGCTAACTCAAGAGGAGTAATCAGATTGTAAGTAACTAGAGATAACCCTGCATTGAAGCCATCCCTCTAGGGCATAAGCTTTCTGGGATAGAGACCGCTTTCTTTATCTATACAGTGCCTAATATAATGAAGCTCCCATACTTGTACTAATAAATAAAAAAGGGAGAAATGAGTGTGAACATGGTTATGTCCAGTTGTGAGTTTGTGTGAACTGACACACGGCTCGTGCATCATGAAAAGGGGAACTTTATGGCCATGGGGTTTATTACACTATCACATATTGCTTTCATATTGCCTCTGGGTAGGAAATAAAAACAGTAGCTACCAAAAGTGAATGTTTAAAACATGTAAGAGAATATATCAAGTTTCATCTTAAAAGATATCAATCCCACCCCCACATATGGTACTTGCTGTACTCTAGACATACCCTTAGTGCTAACTGTGCCAGTAGCTTTTGGACTTATGGTCTAGTTCTGCACTAGATAAACTGCAGTTGACTCCACATGACTAGTGAAGGCATAAAGCCAAGCATGGCAGTATGTCTGCAGGATTAGGATTTAGATCATGTGAGTACTATAAGTAAATGCCAGAAGAGGACAGTAGCATACATTGGTTGCCAAGAATTAAACACTCCCTTTTGTACAACGATGATGGAGTGTTTTTCTGTTTGATCACAGTAAATCCATATAATTGGGAATAAAAGGTATTAAACTATCAAGTAAGTTTTGGGTGAACGGGGGTGGTCATATAGGGAGAATATATTGCTAATGTGTCTTCCTAGATTCTCTGATTAGTGGCAATGGCACCTAAATTATTTCTGATGGAGTCAGAAGGCCCCTTTTATGGATTTTATTCCCTCTTCCTCCCTTCCATCTCCCATCTGAAGAAGACTGTTCTTCAATATAGAATACACATGGGGGAGGGGGGCTCCTAAAGAATGTTATTTATTTCTCCCTTTTTCCACTCTCCACAAAGTTGCCACATGCTCGGATTTCATGGAACCAAGCCTCAGTTTGAAAAGGCTCTTTGGTCTCTTAATAAGAGGTTTCATTGGCTCGGTTTTTGTTGCTTCTAGGCTATTCCTCAAATGCCTGTAGTACATAGCATGTCAAATTGTGAAATGCTGTCTTGACTCCTTCTAGCTGACACTGAAAATACATCAGAGGTCCATCAGGCTTCAACTTTGGCAGCTAGATTGAGGGGTGGCAGAATAGTGGACTGGCTTAAATTCTCCAGATTCAATGGGGGAAAAAAGGATCCAATCACTACACCATGCAAAAATAATCTGTGAAATCACTATTATTCCCACCTGCCACACAATTCAAACACCAGCTTCAGATTTCTCTGCTCTCCATCATCAAATAGTCAACTTCCTCTTTAAAGGAACTGGAATAATAGTATTAAAACTCACGAATTTTAAAAATTAAAACCTGATTTGGTTCATATGAACTCATGGGATCATATTCTCATGTATTCAAAAAGGGCAAACCATGCTCTTATGAATGCTTACCAGGTTTAGGCACAAATAATTATTTCTCAGAAGAGTCCTACTATGCATTTGCTATTTACTCCTTTCCAGGGCTCTCCACTCACCCAGTCAACCACAGAAAACCATTGGATGAACTACACAATGAGCCAGGTCCTCCACTGGTGTAAATGGATGGCTGTAGCTCTAATTAAGAAAGGGAGGTACCCCAATTTATACCTGCCTAAAATCTTGGCAGAGGGCTGGAATCACAGCCCTTGTAGGTGAAATTCCAGCATAAGTCCTCACTAGGATTTACAATCTCCCTGCTCGGCTCCTGCCTCAGCACCTAAGCTTTGGGAGTAAAAGTTCTCTAGGCACCCATGTTTCTGCCTGTGTGCATGTGCACTGCAGCCCCATGCCAAGTGTCTGGACATCTAAGTCTAGTGTGGTGCATGGCTCAGGGAAGGAAGCATTCCCGAATGGCTTGCAGGACCCAGTCCAGTAAACATATTCTGGCATCAGTTACTGGACTGGTATCCCAAAGGTGAATGGGTACAGTATGGCCAGGGAGGGAGAGCAGAAACCCCCTCAAGTATTAGCCCAGTGGAGGGTATTTACCTGGGATGCTGGAGAATCCCAGTTCAAATCCCTCCTCCACTTGAGAAATAGAAGAGATCTGATCTCTTTCGCATCTCACATGAGAGCACTGGGCTATGCAGTATTCTGACTGGGATGTGGATGGGGAGACCTCTCAATTTCTCTTGTTGAAGCTATGCCACTGTGGATAAATAACTTTAAAAAAATCAGTGGGGAAACTGAACTCTGGGGCCTCTGATGTGAGTGCTCTAACTCTCAGGACAGAATGTCACTCTTTCTTCTGTCCCTCACACACACACGCAAACACACACATTCATTCACCCAATGATTCTTTTGTTAGTTATCAGCAACAAGAGCAAGAGAGTTCCTGGATTATAACAGCCCAGTGGCTAGGGCACTTACCTAAGGGGTGGTTTATGTTGCTTCTAGGCTATTCCTCAAATGCCAATAGCACACTGAGAGTATGTCTACACTAGATGGCTCTGTCGACAGAGCCATGTAGATGAGCTTTGTAGACATAGCAAAATGAAGTGGCGATTTAAATAATCACTGCTTCATTTACATCAAAATAGCTGCCACGCTGTGCTGATTAGCTGTTTGGCGGCACAGCACGGTAGTCTGGACGCTCAGTGGTCGACATCAAAAGCCTTTGTCGACCGCTCCGGTAAACCTCATCCCATGAGGCATAACGGGGCTGTTGACAAAGGCTTTTGATGTTGACTGCCGAGCATCCAGACTACCGCGCTATGCCACCAAACAGTTGATTGGTACAGTGAGGCAGCCATTTTGATGTAAATGAAGCGGCGATTATTTAAATTGCTGCTTCATTTTGCTATGTCTACAAAGCTCATCTACATGGCTCCATCGACAGAGCCATGTAATGTAGACATACCCTGAGTTCTGTGCAGGGCTCAGTTCAAACTTTTCTCCTCCTGAGGTGAAAGGAAAGATTTGAACTCGGCACCCTCCACATCCCAGGGGGATGCTCTCCTCTCAAAAATGATTGTGGCACCTACCTCCAAGAGAAGGTTTGCCACTAAGAAACCTAAGCAGAGGAAGGTCCCTACCCGCATGAGCGGGGCAGGGCTTGGCACGTGCCATGGCCTAGCTTAGGCAAATTGCTGACTTTTTGTGAATTCCATTCTGAGGCAATGTCTCCCCACATTCATTGTACAGGGAGCCTAGATGCCGAATTTGGCCTTTCTGAAAGCCAGTGCTGCTCTAGGTGTCTATCTTTCTGGCATAGCAACACTCAGCATCACTAATCTTCATTTCTTTGTGAGTCTGGCTCTCAGAATGATTTGTTTATCTGATCAATTCATTCTTTAAAGTAGGGGATGATTTGCAAAGAATTATAAAACAGAAAAGGCCTGAATTACTAACATTTTTTGCACTAAATAGTTCATCCAGCACTATGCCTAACATTCAACATGCACTAAGTGACGTGTGTGAATGTCCAGTGTAGCTTTCAAAGAAGAAAAATCTTACCTCACAAAGATCTTTCCTTCACTGCATACCATTATTTTTAAACACGGCCTTTGGTTAATGGAAGGTACTATAAAGATTAAGTGAGTAAAGTTATTCAGTAGCATTGTTTTCTGAAACATGATTGGACCCTAAGTCTAGAATTCATTGGAGCTGTAGCCTGAGTGCAGAATAGGAAACTTTTTTTGTTAGCAGGATTCATTTGTTTTTCACAGTCATTAATGATGCAGCCAAAGTGTTATACATCACTCCTATGGAAATTCATTTTTATCTTCCCTCATTGCTACAAAGCTGATATTTTCCATCTTTTTAATGAGCTATTTTTAGCTGGATTCATAGAACGGGCACTTTCATTCCCTATATGCTGCAACTCCTTCTAGAGGGGACCCTTTTACAGGTGCAGATGTTTAGATCCACATCTCAAGCTACAGCCACTAAGATGGATAATAGGGCTGTACTGTACCACTTGCACCAACCTATGTAAGAACTTGATACAGAGCCACATTATGTCTTGAGATGCACCAGTGAATACAGTGGTAAGAGGAAGCCAGGTTAACTCCTTGAGGCTAACATTTCCTCACTGAACATTCTTCCTCTGGCTAACTGGGTGATTTGGCCTTTGAGCCAGACTAAATGTCCTTTCCTTCACAGACCATCAATGGAGAATTGCTTACACTTAAATAGTGGCCTAGTTCTTCATGAAGAATGTGTCTCACTCCCACTCTTCCAAGGGTCTCCCAAATAGTCTCAAGAAAAAAAACAGGTGCAGTTTCCTACCCCCAGCACTCTGTAAAAGATCCCTGCATTACAATGTGAAAGGGTTGACATCTTACCAGACAATTCTGCACATTTCCTTTCCTTCCATTACCCTTTATGTTGACTGGGCAGAGGCCTCCCCTTCCTCACTGGGGTTTCCACCCACTCCCAAATATTATTGCAAAGAGCTGTGTCCCTTTCCAGGGCAAAGGACTTAACTCTTTCTCTGCTAACCCAGGGGCAGGCTCTTTCCACGCCATCACAGCACCTCATGAGGACAAATTTTCTTAGGTTTCTTGTTGGATGCTCATTCTATCTGCACTATCAATTATGATAGCATAAGCCAGTGGTGCACAACCCTATTACACAGGAGGGCCACATATACCCACGCACAACATTATGTGGGCCAAGCAGGTTTGACACATTCTAGTAAGATTTAAAGTCACTTCTATTGGTTTATATTTTGTTTAACTTGTTTTATATATATTTAGACAGAAACTACCTATGTACTGTATTCTTTATTTACACACTCATGTACACTATAATAAGGTAAACATGATGACAAAATGCAAATGAATTGGCTCTTAGTCCCATTGCAGGACTTATGAAATGTTTTGGTGGGTTATGTATGGCCTACAGGCCACTGGCTGGGCAGTCCTTGTGTAAGTCATATAGTTTAGTGCTATTAAACTCTAGTGGTGGCTGGCCGTAGGCAGTTGATGACCCTCTTGGTGGTGACTAACAGCACTGTGTTATTTAGCTCAACAATACAGACTCACATTTTAAGCTCCTGAGACCTGTGATTCAGTCTCTGTTGCTGTCACATCACCTCAGAAAACGGGCATATCGGTAGCACTCTTTACTTCCCACAGTGCACCAGCTTGGTGCCATGTGCTCGACTGGAGAAAGCACAGAGGGCTTGGAGCTTTTTGCCCATTGTTGTGAGGAATGGGTCAGCAATTGTTCCTGCTATTGTGATCTGTCTTATGTAGCCCAAATGAGGGAGGCTTCTTGTTCCCTCCAACTCCGTCAGTCCCAGGCAAGACCTGAACACAATTTGATCCTGCTATAGAACCACCCATATACAAGGCAGGGTTCAGTAGGGATTTGTATACTATAGTAGAGATTCCGAGCGCTCCAGACTTGCAGTCAGAAAACTGCAGCCTACCTCTGAGAGACAGACTATTATTGCTCTTGACAAAGCAACCACATTTCTAACTTCTTTTGACACCCCACAATTTCTCTCCTTGAAAGCTATGTTTTGGTCTCTACCAGCCTAGAGACTAGGAGACTCTATCTTTCCTAAACTAAGATCTCCTGTGGAAACATACTGCTCTTCTGTCTGCCAAGTCAGTCCAATGGCTGATGATAAACATTTCAAGTGACAATTATTTTCAGCTCAGGAGGCTGCTAGCAAGCCAACCAGTGGGTTTACAAATTGAAAAGACACAATAAAAAATGAGCAAGCACTCACAAAAGCAGAATTATAGGCCCCAGAATAGAGACATGTTCCTGACGTAACCACTAAATGCTAATGGCTGAATCTACCTGGAGATTTACAATATATTGTGTTTACTACTATAGAAGATAGATAACTTAAGAGTATTAGGTTAGAAAAGTTGCTTCTTTAAAGTGACATCCTAGTGTTGATAAATGTTCTCCATCTATGACTGCAAAATTGTGTTTATTCAGCTTACCAGTCAAAATGAATATTGTTCTCAAACCTACCCGATCAGTGAAGCTTATGAAAATCAAACAGTATCCCGTTTGCTTCATAAATTATAAACAACAACAGCCTGATAATGGAATAGAGAGTCTTATTATGGAAAGCTTTTTGTTGGCAGTTTCAGAATGGCAAAGCATAGAGCCAAAAAAGAGAGCACAGTTTGTTTTTCATTAGTCTCACACTCCAATGCTAAGAATAGCAAAAACCACAATGCACAAAAGAAAAATTGCTTTGTAGCTTTGCTGGTAAACTAAGCATGACAAGGAAGTCATATAGGATGAATGCAAAATCAAAATGTTACATCTATCTACACACACATTTTTGAATGCATTATTTTCTTTTATAAAATACAGGCTCTATCTGGCAGGCTAGGTGTCAAAGTGTTGATGTTTTGAGTGGATGTTCTCTCTCTTGGACTATGAATGTTCTTGTGAGCTGTAATAATGTAACTTTAACTACAGGTTATGCCATTATACAGTTGACCACCTCTATCAATTTGCCAATATTAAATTTTTCATAGTTTCTTTTTGGCAATAGCAGTACAGCAATTTTGCATATGTGTGAGATTTATTAATCTTTGCCAGGGGTGCCTATAAAACTACAATTGCTCTTGATTTTAAATATTAACATAATGTGTAAAATAAAAAAACCAACAATGTAGAATGTGACAATTTTCCGTTACCGGCCAGAAATTAAATTGCATTCACCATCCTGAGATATCTGCTTTCTTTGTGAGAGAGGTCACCTTGAACGCACAGCCCAACTTCTCTTGTGCTGTGCAAATGATGGGTGAATTCTTGGTCTCACTGAAGTCAATAGAAACCCTCCTGTTGACTTCACTGGGGCTAGGATTTCACCCTACTTTTTTTATATGAGGCCTGGATCTGAGAATTATATAACCCATGTTGCCAATTCTCTCAATTTTAATGGGAGCCTTAAAAAGGAGCTACTGGAATCTCTCTCTGTATATATTATAGTGTATTTGTGTGTCTGTCTGCAAGTGCGTTTTTTCAGGGATTCCTCTTAAAGAGTAAGAGCTAAGGCCACCAAATTTGGTATGCAGCTTCCTTTTCTCCTAAATTAAAGCAAAGTCAGGTTTCATTGTGCCAGGACAACTGGAAAACCCAGGAAAATTACTGTTTTCCATAACATGCAAAGGAAAGGGCTGCTGTTTAGAGGGTTGTGATATGAGAGTGGCTTGTAAGGGCACTAAGCTCACAGGTGAGAGCTATCCTGCAGAGTGTCCACTAGGAGCAAATGTACCACCAATGGAGTAGACAGCCATCTTGCCTGCCAGGCCAGCACACCAGGTAAGCAGCTCCTTTTCCCAAATCCTTTCCTCCCCACTGGTCCTTGGCTGCAGCACTGGGGAGAGGGGGGAGAAAAAAAGCCCTGGCAGCCAGCGGAGAGGGGATGGAAGGAGAGAAAATGCCGCTGAAAGCCAGGGGAGGGGGGAGGGAGATGGCTGTGGGAGACAGAAAATACCTCTGGCAGCCAAGAGAAAATGGGGGAGAGAAAATGCCTCTGGTGCTGGGGGGGGGGGGAGGAAGGGGGAGAGGAGAAAATGCCCCTGTTGGCCAGGAGGGGAGGCTTGAAGGAGAGAAAACACCTCTGGCAGCTGGAAGAAGGGGCTTGGGAGAGAGACAACACCCCTAGTGGTTGGGGAGAAAAAATGTCCCAGGTAGCAGGGGGAATGCTGGGAGGAGAGAAAATGCCCCTGGCAGCTGGGAGGCTGGTTAGAGGGAAAGAAAAGGCCTATATCAGATGGGACCTCCTGCCCTAAGCTCCTCCTCACTCCCCAACCTTCACTGACCCTCCAATCCTGCACCCCAGCCTCCTGTACTCCCTCCCCCCACATCCTCGCCCTGACTCCTGCACCCCTCACACTGCCAGCCCCCTACCCTAAAGGATGGGACAACACCATGTAAGCCTGCTAGTTAGGCAATAAAATGAGATTCTCTGCTTTCATTCTAAAAAGTTGTAAGGTTCTAGTGCTCATGGATATAGAGAAAAGTTTGAATATGTGTGCCCCCTCCAAAAAAAGCCATTCCAATACCAAGAGATAAATAAAAAGAACACCAAATTTACTGTTTAAAAAGAACACCAAATTTACTGTTTAAAAAAGCTCATATTTGAAGCCAATTGCATAATTTTGGGGGCTTGACTTGTGATTTTTGAATTTTTAGAGTTGTCAATACTGGAATCCATCAATTGCAATGCTGGATTCCCCACCAGTGAAGGCAATAGCAGTTGCAATTGCTAAACATCGCTCAAAATGCCTCGGAATGCTCTGGTAATCAATTGGCTCCACTCTTAGGGGACCACACAGCTGGCAACTTTACATCCCTTTTGGACCACTGGAGCAGAGCAAAGGGACTGAAGCATGGGCCAATATATTCAAAATTTAAGAAGCATTAATAAAATGTAACAAATTTAATCAAAATGGAATAGGCAAATGCATCACTGAGCAGTAAACTCATATACAGTAGTAGTTTTTTTAGGATTTGCCAATTTTACCTATGATAAGTCTCAGCAATATTCCTTGCTATTTTCCTATATTTACTATAGGAAATCCCTTGAATTATGCAAATACTGAGATCATCTAACTGCAGACACTTAATTGCTTAAGGTCTACTACTGCAATCCTCCTGTTATATGAACACAATTTTGTCATTACTAATGTTAACTATGGGTCACTTAACTATAAGACTTTAGCAATGTCAATTAAACTCTATGACCTTCAACATAACAGTACAAGCAAACTTAATTCAAAAGTTAACACATATAATTCCTTTAGTCACTTCAATACTTATTTGATCTAAAACTAATCTTTCTAGATAATTAAAACAATGGTCAATGTTATAAACAGTTTCCTGATATATTAAAGTAGCAGTCCTAAAGTCATTGTAAATTATTTAAATTGTTGTAATCTTCCCATATTAGTAAGGATTAATCATAGGAATTTGTTCAAATAAGTTGCTATCTGTGAGTATTATAATCAAATATTTGACAATACCATCATTCTTAATTGTAAAAGCTCAAGATATTCTTATAGCGTTTAAAACAAAACCTTTTGTGATAGTAGAATTACTCTGGTAAGTTTATGACAAGTGAGTTTGACTATGTATGTAATCAGTATGGGTATGTCTACACTACAAAATAAATTCGAACTAACAGACGTTAGTTCGAATTAACGTTGATAGGCGCTACACAGGCAAACCACTAGTTCGAACTTAATTCGAACTAGCGGAGTGCTTAATTCGAACTAGGTAAATCTCATTCTACGAGGACTAACGCCTAGTTCGAATTAAGTAGTTCGAATTAAGGGCTCTGTAGCCACTTAATTCGAACTAGTGGGAGGCTAGCCCTCCCCATCTTTCCCTAGTGGCCACTCTGGGCACCACCAGGAAAAATTGGCCGGCCCCCTTCCCGGCTCCGGAGCCCTTAAAGGGGCATGGTCTGGCTATGGTGCCTGTGCCAGGTGCAAGTCTGCCAGCACCCAGCCAGCAGACCCCGCACCTGGCACGGCACGAACCAGCCACCCGCTGCCACCCAGCCCTCTGCCTCTTCCCGGGACCAGGCTGGCGGCTCCCGGGAGCCTGCCCAGGTCCACAAGAGGCGGGCGCCCCCAGGTCTAGTGCGGAGATCGTGGACCTCATCCACGACCTCCGCACTAGGCACAGGAATGTTGCCGTCTAGGGCAGGATAGCTGCCATCCTGGCCATCCAGGAGCAGGTTTGCATGAAAATCAGGGTGGTCCAGTGAGACTCCCGACCCTGAGCCCTGAGCTTTTAATGGTCGTACTGGGTCAGACCAAAGGTCCATCTAGCCCAGTAGCCTGTCTGCCAACAGCGGCCAACACTAGGGACCCTGGAGGGGATGCACCGAAGACAATGACCAAGTCATTTGTCTCGTGCCATCCATCACCAGCCTTCCACAAACAGAGGCCAGGGACACCATTTCTACCCCCTGGCTAATAGCACTCCATGGACCCAACCTCCATGACTTTATCTAACTTCTCTTTAAACTCTGTTATAGTTCTAGCCTTTACAGCCTCCTGCAGCAAGGAGTTCTACAGGTTGACTATTTGCTTTGTGAAGAAGAACTTTCTGTTATTAGTTTGAAGCCTGCTACCCATTCATTTCATTTGGTGTCCTCTAGTCCTTCTATTATGGGAACTAATGAAGAACTTTTCTTTATGTACCCTCTCCACACCATTCATGTTTTTATAGACTTCTATCATATCCCTCCTCCATCTCCTCTTTTCTAAGCTGAGAAGTCCCAGTCTCTTTAGCCTCTCTTCATATGGGACCTGTTCCAACCCCTGATCATTTTAGTTGCCCTCCCCTCTTCCACCCTCTCTCTTCCCCTCTCCCACCTCCTTCTCCCAGTCTCCCCCAGTTTTGTTCAATAAAGAGAGTTTCTATTTTTGAACACACGTGTCCTTTATTTTGTACATCAGGAAGGGGGGCTAGGGAGGGGTAAGTGGAAGGAGGTGAGGGAGGAATGGGGTACGAGCCCCCAATGGGGAGGACTCGGATGGCTCTGCAGGCTCCTCGGGGTGGATGCTCTCCTGCAGGCCCCTGATTAACCCCCACCCCCGGATGGCAGCATGCGGCTAGTGCAGCCGGGCTGATGGCCGAGTCCTGTGATATGCCGAGTGTGGGCATTTAGGGCACTCCAAGCCAGGACTGCTTTGCCGTCCCTCATCAAGTTAGACAAGCGAGCTGGGAACCCCTGAGAACTCTCTGTCCGGGGTGGGGGTCAGGTCTCTTTAAGCACAGCCCTCAGCTAGCCTGAGACAGCAGCTTCACGCTCTAAGTCCTAATCTGATGCCCTGCCGGCACTGCTTCCAGCCATCCTTAACCTCGGTTCAGGGTCCACTCAATGTGGACATGCCAGTTCGAATTAACAAAACACTAATTCGAACTAGTTTTTAGGTCTAGATGCACTAGTTCGAATTAGCTTAGTTCGAATTAACTAATTCGAATTAAGTTAGTTCGAATTAGTGCTGTAGTGTAGACATACTCTATGTAATTTAGATTTCCTTTAGTCTTAGCTCATTTTACACATTATATATGGAGCTTCTAGCTATGGAACTTCATTTCAAGACAGAATTGTGTCTGCAGTTTTAATGTGATGGACTTCTATTAGAAGAAAGATAGTTAAAAAATGCCCATTGCTAATAGGTCATTTGATGTTATCACATGACACTTTTAAAGGAGGTCTTCCAACAAGGTCCTGCAATCGCTCTGATATTTTATGTACAATGTTATTTATCTCAAAGAGGAAAAAAAGCAGACACACACATCCTTCCTTTGTGAAATGTCTGGTCTTACAATATCCACCTTTACAATATCCACCAGTTTTTGCAAATAAACAAATTTGGATTAATGAGCCTGAAAAGCATATTTTGTACATCATGGCCAAGAATGTAAAAAATGGCAACATTGGTCTATTTTTTGGTACCATATCTGAGCTACCTTTTTACAAGGGCTTGTGTTTCAAAGGGTCTATGCTCAGCACTTTCTGAAAAACAGACAACTTTATGTAGCTCTCATTTGGGCACCCAAAATCATTAGTTACTTTTTTTGGTCCAGGTATCTGTTGTCCAAAAAGTAAACATAATTTAATATTGGGGTTTATGAGAATACACTTTCTGTTCAATAATCCCTCTCTTTGAGGTATTTTCCTCTCTACCCATTTTCCTCTGAATTGTAGTCAGGTAATGTTGTGTTTACTTCTTTTAATTCCTTCTTTGATTTATTTTGTTGCAACGTTATGATTTCGCTGGTTAAACAAGTAATATTTAGTCTCTATTATGAATAACACACAAAATGTAATATTCTGAAGTATATTAAATGGCAATTAATTATCTTATATTGTCTTCACAATATTTTTATTTAATAATGTAATTTATTAATAGCTTTTGCATTATAATATTTAATTGGAAACAACTGCTTCATTCCACCCTTTGAGTGACTCCTGAGAATAAAGCTATTTTGTGATTTTTACAAAAAAAAATACACTAATATTTTGGGTGATATTTGGAATTACAAGTTTATTGACATTTTAATAGCAAATCAATTACCTCTCTCTCATAACATTTCAATACTCCTAATGATTATTTTTGCATTTTAAGAGTATTGTTTCATGTGTTAGCAAAGTTCCAATAATATGCTAGACTAATACTTTCATATTTCAGTGCCTAACAAGGGCTTCCGAATCCACATCTAATAACTTAAAGCAGGGGTTCCCAAACTTTTTGACATGGGGACAAGTAAACCCATTCATGAGCTTTTGGAGGACTGGTAACATTCATTTGCATATTCATTAAGCAAATGATGAATATTCAAATACGTTCCCAGTGCCAGCTTTAGCAAAGCTTTTTATACGGTCACCCACAATATTCTTGCCAGCAAGTTAAGGGAATAGGGATTGGATAAATGGTTCAAGGTTTCCCAAACGTTTTACTCTAGTTGGAACCCGTTTTTTTTTTCAGTACTGTTTTTTGCAGCCCAAAAATATAAACTCATATAAAAAAAGAATTAAAAATGAATACATTTTCAGTGTTTCACCCGGCTGCATCCTCCGCTCAGGCTGGCCAGGGCTTGGGGGACCTGGCGCCACATGGGCACTCCAGGAGGTGGGAGCAGGAGCAGATTGGGAGTAGGGTATCTGGCTAGGAAGGAGGGTGCAAGGAGGGGTAGGGTTGCCAGGTGTCCGGTTTTGTACCAAACAGTCCGGTATTTTCTAATTAGATACGTTTTATTATTATTAGGTGTATCAGTCCGTAGCTGTAAACTGCCTGGCTGGTAGATGTCCTCATGCTGCGTGAGTGCGTCTACCAGCCAGGCAGTTCACAACTACTCGAGAGAGGGTATGGGGGGGCGACAAAATGGAATTCCCGGGGCTGGACTCACTCGTGTGCCCAGGTCTGCAGTTGCCCGGGTCAGTCCCGCTTCCTGCTGGCTGATTCGCTCCGCTCCCCTCCCCCTCTGGCTTCTCCTCCTGATCTCCCCCAGTCACCTCCCCCTCCCCCCATCTAGCCCTGCTTCTGCTGCCCGCCCGCCCCCATCTCCGCTGCCCATAACTCTGCTTCCGCCGGCTGCCCGCCCCCGCCCCTGGACTCTGCCAGACAGCCCCACTGCCCCCAACCCTGCTTCCCGGCAGCCAATTTCCCCCCCACACACAACTCCTCCTGCCCCGCTCTGCCAGCCCCCCCGCCTCCCAGCAGCCACGCTGAGGCCTGGTATTTTTTTCCCGCGGCCTGGTACCAAGCCGTGGTCCATAGTTGGGAAACACTGACTGAAAGAATAATGGCCTGATTTCTTTAAAGCATCTAAATCCTTTTCCTAAACTTACTAAATTATTTCCATTAACGTTATTCTGTAGTAATGAGTTTTATAGATTAATTGTATATTACATAAAAGATGTTTTCTTTTATTTCTTTATTAATGTCACTCAATACAATACAGTTTATGTGAACCCACATTTTTTCTGTTCTTGCCCTTGAGTTTTCTTACCTCTTCAACTCTCTTTGAGGCTCCATCATATGGGTAGAATGGGATAAGCAAGCAAATGCAGTGATCCGTTCCTGGATTGCGGTATGTTGTCACATGGTGTTGAAAGAGAAGGATATGGGTAGGAAAATGGCTGAAGTGTGATGTGTTCTGTTAAAAGTGGAAAATGTAAGAGATTCATAAATTTTAAGGCCAAAAAATAATTAAATCTAATCTGACCTGCTGTAGAACACAGGCCATAAAATTTTATCTTTACATTTATTCATATAGTTTGAAACCCACTATCCTGGGATGTGCATTTCAATGGTTAATCACATTCATGGTTAAACTGTGTTTCTTACTGAATTTCTCTAGTATTAGCCCTTGGTTAACAGTCCCTGACAAATTTTTCATGGCTGTGAATTTGATTGAGTGGAGGCTATTAGTGAGGTACCCAGTTCTAAAGACAGTGCCCCACCAGCAGCAGTGCAGAAGTAAGGGCAGCAATATCATACCATGCCATCCTTACTTCTGTGCTGTTGCCGTTAAAGCTTGGCAGCTAGAGAGTGGTGACTGTTGGCTGGGCATTCCGTTCTCAAGGTGGCAATATGATACCATACCATCTTTACTTTTGCACTGCTACTGGGCTTCCAACCAGTAGCTGTCAATCTGCAACTGCCCAGCTTTGAAGTCAGCACCAACACTAGGAGCAGCACAAAAGTAAGAATAACTGTACCACAACCCCTCCATACAATAACCTTGTAAGTCTCCCTTAAGATAGCCACTCTTCCCACAGTCTTTGCAGATAAACACATTTGGATCAAAGAGCCTGAAAAGTATATTTTATACATCATAGCCTATTTTTTTAAAATTTGGTAACTGTAGTGCCCTACAATTACAATACCATGACATTTCAGTTTTAAATAGCTGAACTCATGAAATTTACTATTTTTAAAATCCTATCACCGACTAAAATGGACTGTGAATTTGGTGAGGCCATAGTTAAAAGATTTAAGCCATTTGTCCTGGTTATAATTTTCTTGGGTAGATTAATATCTGGTATTTTCTCCCCATGAAGGTACGTATCCATTGTAACTATATCACCTCTTAGTCTTCTTTTTGAGAAACTAAATAAATTGCACTCCCTAACTCTCTCACTGTATGGCATTTTTAAAGTCCTTGACTCATTTTTAAGGCTTTTCTGTGCACTCTCTCCAACTTTTCAAGTCCTTTAAGCATGGTTTGACTTCCTTTTCTCCACACAAAAAGACTTCCACGTGAAAAGGAAATGGCAGGTTTATTTCTAGTTATGCTAAAGTTATAGGATGGAGAACACAATGACAATTTAAAGAAGCAAATACAAGAACTGAAGAGATGACTTGAGAAGCAGTTATTTTTAAATTCTTTCTAACTGTACTGATATATTTTTAAAAAATTGTTTCCAAGCAAAATACTCTCACACTTACTTTTTATCTTTAAACAGAATTCTCAGTATCTTCTAGCACAGTGTCTAAACAGCTCCTCTTAAAATGAACAAATATTTTCAGTGTTTATGTGTTCACAGTAAAGAGAGTGTTTCTGTCTTCCCTGCCCTCTTCCTCCCTCAGCCCCCATCCCAGACTCACTCTCGCACTGCAGGAACTCTATCGTCCTTTGTTTCTAAATAAATTATCACATGACAGCTACAAACAGACAACAGCAGCAGCTGCAGTTTACACAGCCCACTAACATGTCAAGACATCTCAAGGTGCTATGCAGAAGGCAGAGTCTTTTAATACAACAATCTGGAGTGCAAAGCTAATGACTGAAAGCAAGAGAAAACATATGTGTGTCTTCTTTCCTGAAAGAAAGGATGGCAGTATCCCAGGCAGGAAGGAAGGGCTCAATGGCTGAAGCAAGTAGTGTTTTGACATACGGCAGGTTTGTTCAACTGGGGTTGGGGGTCTAACTGTAAATTCAAAGAAAGAACCACCTTGGTGGAATTATTGAATACCCTAAAGAGCATTAAGCAACAAATATCTTTTGGTTTCCTTAAGTTCTAAGTAATGTCTGGCTTACCCAAATCTCCAAAGCAGAATTATTTCTTCACAGGTAAAACTGATTGAATGGAGAGTAATTCTTCTGCTATCATTCAATCTTTTTCTTGTTTAAGTAGAATTACAATGAAACATGGAGAGAGAAAAAGGGCTAGGCCAGTTAGCCAAACTGCCCAACAGGAAAAATAGAAAGGATGAAAACTCTCTTTAGGAAGACAATTCATTTTAGTACTACTTTGCGCAAACACTAATACAAAAATATTAATACAACATTTAGTACTCTCACAAATACCTTGTCCCTTAAAAAAATATTACATATAAGCTTGTCAGGGCTGTACCCCACTCTGGCACTCTGAGTGCAGAAGGTGGGGGCCCAGAAGAGACCTAAAAATACTTTGCCTCTATAGAGGCTTAAAAGCTTCCTAAGGTCACAGATCCCCTAGCTTTCGGAGGTAGCTGCCACCACCAAGTGAAACAAAAGAAACCGCTTTCTTCTTGAACCTAGGAAGAAAGCACTTGGACTTCTTCCAGATGAGTACCCCCAAGCTATTTTACAAGAAAGCTTTGGAAAAAACAAGGAAAAATTGCAGTCTCTGGTAGCTGACTTCTCAGTTGTAGGCATGCATACACATACAGCGCTCTTGTTTCTTTCCAGGACACAAGAATCAAATCATCGCCTTAAAAAAGGTGATTTTATTAACAAAACAAAACTTGATAAAGTGTTCTTGGTTTCTAGGTGTTACAGAGTAATTAAGAAAAGAACAGATCAAAAGCACAAAGAACCACACAAAGAACCATAGCTCTTTGGGCTGTAGCTTATATGATGAGTGTGGGAGGAAAGGCATGGAATCACACAGAGAAGTTTAACCAAACAACCAAAACAAAGAAAAATACCCTGATCATGACTAAATATACATTTTCCCTTATTTATTCATGATCCCTTTGTGCTTCAGTCCACTTCCATACCCCTGAATTCCTTGGAGGTATGGTAGTCCTGCCTGGATTTAAATCATTTTGGGTACGTCTACACTTGCTCCCTACTTCGAACTAGGGATGCAAATGTAGGCGACCAAAATTGATAATGAAGCGGGGATTTAAATATCCCGTGCTTCATTAGCATGATCTCGTCGGCACGTTACTCGGCTCAACAGCTGTTTCAAAAGGGAAAGTGTGCGCCAGGACACGTTAATTCGAACCAAACCCCTCAAAAAATGAGGAGTGACATTAGTTCGAACCAAGGGGTTTGGTTCAAACTAATGCGTCCCGGCACTTTCACCTTCAAAACAGTTGTTGAGCGGAGTAAGGCGCTGGTGAGATCATGCTAATGAAGTGCAGGATATTTAAATCCCCGTTTCATTAGCAATTTCAGTCGCCTACATTTCCATCCCTAGTTTGAAGTAAGGAGCAAGTGTCTCCCAACTCCTGGTTTAACTCACATACAAAGAAAGCAGACAAAGTATCTATGTACAGTTCAAATTTCAGCACTGTATCCCGTTGGCTCTTCTGACCCCCGCTAGGTACCCGAGTTTAACCCTTTAGTCCCTGGCTTCTGCCCAGTACGCCTCCTACCCATCAAAAGCTCTTAAAGCTAGTACATGAGCAGGGCTCCAGAGAGACTTGTTGGGCTTCTGGGCAAAGGGGCACAGGGCCTGGCTCCATGCCCCCAGATGGAGCAGGGACCTCAGGCAGAAAGGATGTGGTGGGGAGCTAGCCTCCACCCAACCAGCTCTTCAGGGACACCTGGAGTACACTACACAGGGATCTGGTGGCAATTTAAAGGGCCCAGAGCTTCAGATGCTTCTGTAGCCACAGTAGCAGTTAGAAACCTTGGGCCCTTTTACATTGCTGGGCCCTGTGGCAGCTGCCCCTTTTCTTCTCCCAGCCCCATTGGTGGCTCTGTACATGTGCAAATGTTTCTAAGAGAGTCAGGGTGAGTGATATTTTTAATTGGATCAACTTCTGTTGGTAAAACAAGCTTTCAAGTTTACACAGGCTCTTCTTCATGCTATGTAAGCTTGAAAGCTTGTCTCTCTCACCAGCAGACAAGGGTCTAATTAAAGATACTAGGATCAACAAGGCTTTAACAGCACTGCATGCAACAAATATTTCCAAGTTAGAAGTATTTTCCAACCTAGAATTTCTTCTATCACCTTTTCCTTCATACTCCTCCACATCCAGGAGTTTATCTAGATTTTTTCCCCCTTTACTACTGTGAATGTATGCAGCAGAACTCTTGTTCTGAAGAGGGATTTATTTTTCATTCAAAAAACATAAGTGGAGTTTCTTTATAACAGGAGTAGGCCTATCTGGCAAAAATAGTGTCTTTTCCTTACACCGCACGTAAGGTCAGGGGGCTGGCCTGAGGGTTTTTGACAGGTAGGTATGCTAGTCTGTTTCAGCCCAAACAAAAATAAATCCAGTTTTGGCTCCCCGCGTGAACTATGACTTTGGTGCCTCCCCCAATATTTGATATAGAGAAAAATGAGAAATCTAAAATGATTTTCTATTAACCCTAACACAAGTATTCTTTATAGTGTAAACTGCCGATGACACTAAAAAGTTTTAACTGTTTTCAGTTGTAGACAGTGTTTCTGGTCAGTGCTATAAACAGTTGTATTTCAAGTTGCAAAGAACTGATTTTTGGGAAGTGATGAAAATTTTTATTCCTTGATACTGAATGAAGTCTGTTTCTGATTTGTAACCCTTTTGCATTGGGCCATAGTTTTGTGTAAACATTTAGAACTTTGTTTTTTGTGCTTTTGCTCTTTCAAATTGGGCTGTGAGTTGTTTGAGACAAATTTGTGAAGCTATTTCATGTTCTGGCAGCATAGTAGACAGTCAAATAATTCTCTCTTTCAGTATGGATGAATGAAAATCTGTCTATGAATTTTTACTGTAAAAAGCTAAGCTCTCCACTAGCACTAGAAACTAGAAGAGCTAAGAGAATTTGAAGAGCAATGAAGACGTTAGGAAAGCTATCTGTGAGACTATGTTCAATTTTCTGAAAATTTTCAAGCAACTGTTTGAACTAAATTATAAAAACTAGAAAACAATAATAGTAAAGTAGAAAAGTATTTATATTAAACTAAAAGATAAATAAATAAAAATGATCAGTAAGAATGATTAAATGTGGAGTAAATAATCCATGGAACAAGAAAAATTATGATTTTGCAATGCCGCGGGTGAGTTACTGCATACATGATGACATAATAGTAACATAAATCTGGTAAATTTTAATTTATTTTATCATTTCAGCATTCAGTTAAAGCTATTTAAAAATTAAACAGAGGGCCAGAATTTCTATTATTACCAAACGTTAGTGGAGTTAGAATGTAAGGAATGTATAAGTTAATGGTATTGCTAATATGAGCTGTCGGGAGTGGTAAAATCTCTTACCAAATTTTTCAGGTCCAACACAAATTCTTCATGGACACAGCATCTTTGGGATGTCATAGTGAAATATGCTCATTTTGAATTTGAACATATGTAGAATGTGTATGCCCATGTGTAATATGGAGATAAGCTCTAACCAGTAGTCTGACCTGTGCCTGGAGTGTCAGTAGGGGAGAGGGAGAAAGTGGCTATAAACAGAGATTTTCTCCATTCGTAGAGTATCAGCATTTGGACTGTATAATAAAATATTGGATTGGAACTTTGAAAGAGGGAGTCAAACACTAGCACTCCCTTGCAGGGGACATTTTGCTTTGATAGTGGCTCTGAAAGCTGGTGATACTACATTGGACCCTATTTACACTGGGTGTCCCTAATCTGAGAACACCGTAGTATGAAGGAGAAAGTGGTTCTGAGTGCTGCCACTTTCCCTTCCCCCACAGCTGGGGGGGAACAACAACATGCAGAGACACTTCCCCTAAGTGTGTGTGTGTGTGCGCGCGCACAAGGTGGGGGGAGGTGCCTGGGAGCTCTGGGGAACATGGAACCACATGTTCCCGAATGCAGGGCATCAGGTGAGCACCCCATGCCCATCCCCCTCATGCCCAGACCACACAGCAACTCCCTCTCCTCCCTGCCTGGCAAAATCTTTAATCTGGCATATCCTTTTCCCCAGTGTTGCCAGATTAAAGAGGTTCAAGTGTATTGTGTTGAAGCCAATGGAGTAATACTCACAAATCATTCATCTCATATCTTTATTTCCCATGGAGAACAGCTATAAAGTCATTCTAGTCCCTCAGTCCATCCAGCTAGGAGCAGCTGCAGCAGGAGGAGAAACAGATTCTCTCTTTCCTCAGGAACAAAAGACAGGAAGACCAGACTAACACCGCTACATCTCTATTATTTTTCCTCAGAAAGGTAGTGATAACTTCTCTTTTGGTCTGCTAAAAGAGAGAGGTGATAATTCCATTGGAATACAACCTGTAACACCTATCTAGCAGGTGATAATTGCTATCCAAGAGGATTAGCACAGTAAAAATCTAGTGAAAACTGGGGGAAAGGTAAACCCGTTTGTTTTATGCTGTATTGCTTTCCTGTAAATCAGAGAACTTTCCGTTTAGGCTCCAATCCTTTACAGAGCTTTAGGTGAGAAGACCCTTGCTTCCAGGTGGCTCCCCACTGACTTTATTGGTGAATGTGTGAAATGATAAAAGCAGGTTTCACTCTGTTTTCTACAAGGGAATTATGCTCCCTGGGAAACGGACTGTACCTAATTGTTGTGTGTTCCTAACTTTGAACACAAAATTAGCATTGCAAATATAGAAATGGATCCAGCAAACTGTTCCATGCACCATTGGTTGTAGATTAGTGTTCTTCAGAACTTATCTACTTTGCTAAATTATTCCCCTTTTCCATGCTACTCTCCCAGTAGTAACACTAGGAAGTGAAGAGCATTGGAGAGATATAACAAGGTAGTGAGAAAAACTATACAAACTACAGAGTTTACTAAAGTCAGAACCTGCTAAGTCATCCTGGGCACCAGCTGAGACACAAAATTGCCCTATTTACCCTCTTAGGCATGCCTTAAAACAGAATTGCACTTTTTAAAACAAGGTAGGACAGGAGCTTTAAAAAACTTCCTCTGTTTGCTTTTGTTGTAAATAACAATAATCAATATTAATCTGGTACTTGTTAGATAAGGAAATAATTTTCGTGTGCTATCGTAGATCCCCAATTGAATGCACAGATAAATCCCAAACGTACACAATGAGGTAGAATGTATAAATTCAGATTTTATACACTCCTGAAAAGCTTTCTTTACTGTGTGTAAGGTAACATGTATTGTGTGTATATACTACATTGTATCTGGGGATCTCAAAGCAAATTACAAAGGGAAATAGGAAAAATGTGAATGGAGAGACTAACACACAGATTCATCAAGTATACTGGCTTCTAACTTCTATTGAAATCCATGTCCATTGAAATCAATGCAAATTAGGAGCGTAAATATGTTTGTGGATCTGGGTCTAAGTGACTTGGCCTGAATTCTTATATTCAAATCACTCAATGACCTGTGCCCAGGCTCAGCATATCTAAAAGATTTCTTAAAATTTGGAATAGAGATCATATTGACAACTCCACTGTTCAGGACCAAAATCTCTAATACTAAGGTAGAGCTGAAGACAGCAGAACAAATTGTGAAAAAATTAAGGACCATCACAATATTCCTTACCACTTTCCACTCCACTTCTGCAACTGACTTCTCCCATGCACACATTGCAGGAAGGAAGGAAGGAATCCCTCCCAAAAAATACCCAACATACTTAATTCTACCCTTGAGGAGAGTATGAGAGTATGAATGCATCACACATGACAATTATTTGTCACCTGTCTTAATGAACTCTTGAAAGCTGCTCAATTTTTAGTGAAACAAAAGGAAAAACTATGTAGCACTGTAAAGACTAACAAGATGGTTTAATAGGTGAAGAGCTTTCGTGGGCCAGACCCACTTCCTCAGATCATATTCTGGAAGAGAATTCTTATACTCCAAGGCTACGTCTATTCTGGCATGATTTTCCGGAAATGCTTTTAACAGAAAAGTTTTCCATTAAAAGCATTTTTGGAAAATTGCGTCTAGATTGGCAGGATGCTTTTCCGCAAAAGCACTTTTTGCGGAAAAGCGTCCGTGCCAATCTAGACGCGCTTTTCCGCAAAAAAGCCCCGATCGCCATTTTAGCCATCGGGGCTTTTTTGCGGAAAACAGCACTGTGCTGTCTACACTGGCCCTCTTGCGCAAATGATTTGCGCAAGAGGGCTTTTTCCCGAATGGGAGCAGCACAGTATTTCCGCAAGAACACTGA
The DNA here is from genome assembly GCF_052426305.1 of Pelodiscus sinensis. NCBI lineage: Eukaryota > Metazoa > Chordata > Testudines > Trionychidae > Pelodiscus > Pelodiscus sinensis. The sequence continues at coordinate 165,459,439 of NC_143053.1, forward strand.
CGATCTTACATGAGATCATCAGTGTTCTTGCGGAAATTCAAGCGGCCAGTGTAGACAGCTGGCAAGCTTTTCCGCAAAAGCAGCTACTTTTGCGGGAAAACTTGCCAGTCTAGACACAGCCCAAAGGTATATGTGGTCATGCCAATTCTCTTCCAGAATATGATCTGAGGAAGTGGTTCTGGCCCACGAAAGCTCTTCACCTATTAAACCATCTTGTTAGTCTTTACAGTGCTACATAGTTTTTCCTTTTGTTTCACTAAAAATTGAGCAGCTTTCAAGAGTTCATTAAGACAGGTGACAAATAATTGTCATGTGTGATGCATTCATACTCTCATACTCTCCTCAAGGGTAGAATTAAGTATGTTGGGTATTTTTTGGAATGCTTACTGGAATGAACTTTGTCATTGCTGTGTATTTCTGAAAAAAATGTTTTGAGCTACCAGTTACAAACAATTGACTGTACCCGTGGGTCAAAGAGCAGGCATATTTTTTCTGAATATACCACTAAAGCTATGACTTATATTGAATTCTTATATTCATTATTAGAATGCTCTTGTCAACTTTAATATGAAATCAGCACATTTTTATTTGGACACATATATGGAAACTTAAAAAGCAAAGTTCACTGTTTTACTCTGTTTTCATAAACTCCTTTGATAACATATCTGATTCTGAACATTATCTATACAATAAAGGATATGGTAATCTGTATATGTAAATCTTTGCAATATAGGACCACAAACTGAAATGGTGAAATGGTAAAATGCTGAGGGGTGCGTTTTTCAAAAGTACCTGGTATACACTGAAAAGTTACATTGGTGTAGTCAAAGGCAATCAAGGATGTGAAAACCTCCCATATCTCTGACATTGTTATGCCAACAAAACCCACATTGTAGATCCAGTGATGTCTCTAGAAGTGAGTTTCTCTTGGCAGAGCTAATATTAATCAAAGAGATGGAGTCACTATAATCCCTCTTGACCATATGGGCTGCATCGACATTTTGGGGCTGTGTCAGAATCGTATCTGTAATGTACATACCATCAGATTCTTACATTACTCTGTAATGTAGAGACACTCAGATTCTTACATTACTTATATGCTTTGTTTAAGGAATTAAATGAGTAGAAGTAAGCTGACTAACATAGGCCTTGATTCTGCAAACACAGATACAAGGTTAATATTATGCACTGTAAGTAGTCCCATTGATTTGGGATTACAACAAATGTTAAGTACTGTATATGTTTCTTGGCAGGATGGAGGCTACAGCTACTACCTCTTCCTGAACAATATAATAAAATAAAAATGAATTTAAATGTATGGTGTTTATGAGGAGGGAGATGACTCAATTGATACCTGCCAACAGATACTGGCCACCTTGCCCCTCCCAACAGACACATTTAAACAGGGTGATATAAGACTTTAATTATGCAGGTATAACTACTTTCAAGAATAGACAAAGTGATATCACTTCTCAAGGGTGGACATAGTTATACTGATATTCAGGTGTTTTGTACTGGTCCATCAATTCCTGTATAGGAAAGGCAATAGCTATCAAGTATGAAGTATAATGTAACACAGAATTTGAACCAGATTAAGTATATATTTGACAATTATTCAGTTGTAAACCTGGGCTTAGTCGATATTGTCCCTTAAAACAAATTTTCAAAACAAATTAAAAGGCTGCAGTTTATTGCTTACTGATTTAGAGGATTTAAACTACTAATTTCCACAATTTGATAAAGCAGTTTTTGGATCATCTGCCTCCCCTGAATTATTAGTGCTGATTGTCAGATATGATGTCACCTTAAACTTAACCTAACAGTTACTTTTTTCCCACACATCGCCATGCCAGCCATGTAATTAACAGAAATGTGTGTTGTTCCACACATAAAATTCAGCATGTAACTGAATTAGTGTTTATCTTTGCAATAAAACCTGATTGCCAATGTGAGTTGTGTCCATTAAAAACAGCTGTCTCTCAGGCCCCTATCCTGCTTAGTGGGGTGCCTAGCAAACAGAGTCCTTGGGGATCTATCCTTGCAGAGCAGTTTGTAGTGTCCAGGCCTCACTTCTGCTGATCTGTAAGGCTCTTTTACTATTTAGCAAATAATTATTTGGTACAGTGCCCCCCAAATACAAGATAAGGTTGGGACAGATACTCCAGATTGTTGACTTGGAGAAATGTTGTAAGATTCAGGAAAATACTATTTTTCTGCACATTCATTATGTGAATTCTTTTATTCATATCATCTTATCCTTTTAAATCTGTGAACTACAATCTGCAGATGCAATGTTGCTCTACTACATTTTGTATAGACTACTTGTAGGACAGAGGACATGTTTTATTTCCTGCCAAATGCAGGCATTTTATGCTGGGTTACATGTTTCTATTGTGGATTTTTTGCTTTTGTTTCAGAAGAGATGTCTATCATAATCTGCTGAGTTTGAAAATCCAGAGTAGCTTTTTACACCAGTGAAAGTTGAATTCAGACAAAAAAGTTACTTGAGAAAAGATTAGTTCTACTGTGCTTATGACTTGCCTCTTGCAAGCCTGCAAAATAAAGTCCATGTGTTGATTTATTTCCTTTTTCAAGTCTCTATTATCCCTTGGAAGTGTTGCCAGTTCTCAGGATTTGACTGTGAACCTCACAATATTTGCTGTTTTACTCAAATTCCAACTCCCAAAAGTCACATTATCACTTGAAAAATCTCAATTTTCATTTAAAACTAAAACTAACTTTCTATCCTATGGTTAACTCCTAAAGGCCCACAAACCAGCATGTAAATAAGAACTGAAACATGTTTTTTCTTACATTTCAAGAGTTTTAAATTAATGTCATGATTTCAGAGGGCTCACTCATGATTTCTGAATGTTTGGATTTCTTAATGCTGCCTTACAGTAAGTCAATATTACTGGTAAGAAAGTTGCTGCTTCTGCAAACAGTAGGGTGTCTCTCAGCTTACTGCAATACAGTTTAGCCCTTTTTCCTTAGCTATTTTGCCCTTTCCTTGTCTGCTGGATTCCCACTGAAGTTCTGTCTGAGTCCCATCTGATTTTGAGACTGCTCATCCCTAGAGCTCTTTGTAATTCCTTTTAGTTGCTGCAAAGCAAATTAGAAAATTATCCTACAGGATTCAGATTCACTTTAGGCGTTTTGTTGATCTTTCTACCCTCCTTCTTCCTTCCACCAATGATGTCTGGAGAAGATATTGTGTTCCTTTTCTTGTCTGTCTTCACTCTTCAGTCTTGTTTTGTAGAGAGAGATTCATGATACAACAGGACTGTAAGTTTCTGTTTTTACATGTTTTATTTTAATAACCTCAGATGTAGGTAAGACAAGTGAGGAATCTCTTTAAAATTAAAGGGGGGAGGCAGCTTAACTGTTCCTCTGTTATTTTAGAAATAATACCTTAGCTTACCACGTCTGTCTCATTTTTTTTTAATTTTAAAATGTTGAGTTTAGTATCATTCTAAGTACTTCTTCTATTTTTACTGCTGTTATAAGTGAAAATGCATCTCAGTAGAGCACTGTTAAAGTACCAAGCTTTCTGGATCTAAACTAAGCTACATCTGAGGGTAATTTGTTTGTTTTAGTTGTTGAAATATTATTTTATGTTGCATAAAGCTGGATTTACATTTAAATAAACATATATGTTCACATTCTCATTTTCTATTAAGAAATAGTTACGCTCAGGTTCTGTACATTTATTTTACATTTCCATTTAACTTCACATTTTTATTTTCTTCCTCCTCACTGGAAAAAAGCAAACTATAATTATTTCGGTATGCTATTATTATATAGTTTTAGTTCAAATGAGTGCATTCATCCAAATATAAGGGAAAAAACCCTAAGAGTCTGTGCCTAGGCCAGAGGTTAGCAACGCATTTCATCATATGCTCAAAGTCCTTTCTTATTCAGCAAAACACTTAAGCATAAGTTTAACAGGATGATTTATCAAAGTCTGTATCCAAATTTTTGTTTTGTTTTTGGTAGGAGGGTCTTATCCTTACCAGTTTCAGCTTCCATCTCCATGATGATAACAATTTACAAATGTGTTTCTCTAATAGCAATGTACTGCCTTTTATCATGTTTCCAACTCTCCCTGAAACCTGACCACAGATTTCCTGCCACCATCTCAAATTTGGTATGACCTCAAATGTGCTTTTCAACTCACTTCCTAATGCCACTCCATTTCCTTCTTTGTCACCATTGCTAACTCCAGAGATAAACCCATCTTCTAGGCTCACAATGTCATTATCTTTCTTGCTAATATTTAGCCTTTGCTAAAAGTTGACATTGATTCCATTATGAGGTCAACAAAACTAGCCTCTTTATCATAACAGCAAAAGAACAGCCATTCAGAGTCAGACCAAAGATCCATCTATTTCAGTATTCTGCCTTCCAACAGAGGCCAATGCCAGGTGCTTTAGAGGGAATGAACCAAAAAGTGATCCAAACCCTATCACCAATTCCATGCTTCTGGCAAACAGAAGCAACATCTCTATCCATCCTAACAAATAACCATCGATGGACATATCCTCCATGAATTAATCTAGCACTTTTTTTGATCCTTGTTATAGTTGGCCTTCACAACATTCTCTGACGAAGGATCACACAGGTTGACTGGGTTTTGTGTGAAGAAACACTTCCTTTTGCTCATTTTGATCCTGCTGCCTATTCATTGCATTAGGGCTATGTCTAGACTACATCGCTCTTTCAATAGAGGGATGTAAATTAGACACTTGGAAATTGCAAATGAAGCGGGGATTTAAATATCCCATGCTTCATTTGCATAATTGCATCATGGTGCTCTTTCAAAAAAGCGCCATTCTGAAAATAAAACCGCTGTCTAGATGCAGTTCTTTCGAAAACAGCAGGCTTTTTCGAAAGATCCTGTATTCCTCAAAAAAAATGAGGTTTACAGGATCTTACAAAAAAGCCTGCCGTTTTTGATAGAACTGCATCTAGACCGTGGTTTTACTTTTGAAATGCCACTTGTTCGAAAGAGCACCATGATGTGATTAATCAAGCAAAGCATGGGATATTTAAATCTCCCCTTCACTTGCAATTTTGAAGTGTCTAATTTATATTCCTTTGTAGAAAGAGGGATGTAGTCTAGACACAGCCTAGGGGTCCTCACAATTCTTCTGTTATAAGAAGTAAATAGCAGTTCCTTGTTTACTTTTACTACACCAGTCATGATTTTACAGACCTCTATCACATTCCTCCTTAGCAATCTTTTTTCTATACTGAAAAGTCCCTTTTTTATTAATCTTTACTGGTACAGAAGGTGTTCCATCCCCCTAATCGTTTTTTGCCCTTTTCCAAAATTTTACCAGTGCCAATATATCTTTTATTAAGATGAAGTGACCACGTTTGCATGCAGTATTCAAGATGTAGGCCTACCATGGATTTATAAAGAGGCATTATTATATTTTCTGGCTTATTATATATCCTTTTCTTGATGATTCCCAAAATTGTTAGGGTTTTTTTTTTGTTTTGTTTTTGTTTTTGACTGCTGCTGTACATTGAGTGGATATTTTCTGAGAACTTTTCACAATGACTCCAAGCTATCTTAAGAGGTAACAGCTCTTTATATATCTATATATATATATATCTATCTATCTATATATATATATATATAAAATGGTGGGGGTCTAAATTATAATTATAAATTATAATTATATAATTCAGATTATGTTTTCCAGTGTGCATTACTTAGTATTTATTAACATTGAAATGTATCTGCCATTTGGTTGTCTAGTCACCCACTTTTGTAACTCTTCACAGTCTGCCTTAGCCTTAACGATCATGAGTAGTTTTGTATCATTTTGCAGATTTTCCCACCTCACTGTTCATTCAGTTTTCCAGATCATTTGAATATGAATGTTGAATAGGACTGGTCCCAGCACAGATCCCTGGGGTGACACCATAATTTACTTCTTTCCATTCTGAAACTTGATCATTTATTTCTATCCTTTGTTTCCTAACTTTTAACCAGTTTCTGATCCATGAGAGGACTTCCCTCTTGTCCCATAACAGCTTACTTAGTTTACAAAACTTTGGTGAGAAATCTTGTGAAAGGCTCTTTCAAGAAGCTTTTTGAGTAAGAAATCTTCTGCAAAAACTTGAGATGTGGACACACTTTTGCACAAGAAAAGCGCATGGTAAAAGTGTATCCACACTGCATGGGCGCTCTTGCGCAAGAAAGCTCTCAGTGCCATTAACAGACTGGCCATCAGAGCACCTGTGCTTTTTCTGATAGGCTCTTTTTGCACAAGAAATCCCTGCGGAGCATCCACACATGCTTTTTGCGCAAGAGCTTTAGCGCAAAAAGGAGTTATTCCTCCTGGGAAGAGGAATAACTCTACCATCAAAAGCCCTCTGTCCTGTCCATTTACTGTGTTTTTTCTTGCGCAATAACGCACTTGAGTTGTGGACTCTCTGCTTTTTTGTGTGCAAAAATGGCCGTTTTTGCACAAAAAACTTGGGGTATGTCTATACTACCACCCTAGTTCGAACTAGGGTGGTCAATGTAGTCATTCGAAGTTGCAAATGAAGCCCGGGATTTAAATATCCCAGGCTTCTTTTGCATCTTGCCGGCACCGCCATTTTTAAATCCCCGTTAGTGCGGACTCCGTGCCTGCGGAGTATGTAGTTCGAATTAGGCTTTCTAATATTTAAATCCCGGGCTTCATTTGCAACTTTGAATGACTACATTAACCACCCTACTTCGAACTAGGGTGGTAGTGTAGACATACCCTCGTAGTGTAGACATAGCCTAAGTACACCTTATCCACTGGATCCCCCTTGTCCACATGCTGATTGACCCACTCAAAGAATTCTAGTAGATGGGTGAGCTATGTTTTGCCTTTACAAAAAACCATTATTGATTCTTCCCCAACAAATCCTGTTCATCTATGTGTCTGATAATTCTCTTCTTTATTATAGTTTCAACCACTTTGCCAAGTATTTAAGTTAGTCTTATTGGCCTGTAAATGTCAGCTTCACCTTTGGAACTTAAAAAAAAAAATAGGCATCACATTATCTATTCTCTGGTCATCTGGTACAGAAGCTTATTTAAATGATAAGTTAGGTGTGGCAATTAGTAGTTCTGCAATTTCCCATTTGAGTTTCTTCAGAACTCTTGGATGAATGCCATATGGTCATGGTGATATTGTTAAATTCACTTCTTGTTAAATTTATCAATTTGTTCCAAAACCGCTTGAAATGACATGTCAAACTGAGATAGTTCCTTAGATTTGTCACCTAAAAAGAAGGGCTCAAGTTTGAAAATCTCCCTCACATCCTCAGCCTTGAAAGCCAATGTAAATAATTCATTTACTTGCTTCACAATCGCCTTATTGTCCTTCACTGCTCCTTTTGTATCTCAATTGCCAGTGTACTGATGAGTTGTTTTAGCAGGCTTCCTGCTTCTTATTTACTTTTAAAAAATGATTACTTTTTCTGGTTTTGGCTAGCGGTTCTTCTAATTCCTTATCACCCCTATAAAACCCAAAACAGATTACAATTTATAAATTCAAAATTTTGCAATTCAAAAATTGAGCAGGAAAATTATTTTGGCAGGGAAACAATTAAAAATAAATATGTGATTTCATGTGTTAAGTCATCTGTCAACCTCATTTTCAGTAATTCTCTTTCTCCTTCATCTCCTGATATCTCACCTCTCCTTCTCCAGCCTTCCCAAGAGAAGAGATATTCTCTTTCCTCTTTTGGTCATGTCATCCCCTCTCTAGCTTCCTTTACTTTATAATATTCAGGTTACTCACTCTCTCCTGCAGGGTCCTGATCAATCTCACTTCTGCCATTTCTTCCAATAACTCCTCTCAGTTATTTCTTCTTATTGAAGACTTCACTTCCACTTTTGTTTTTTAATCTTCATTATTATTGATTAATATAATTTTAATTCATATTACAATAGCACCTAGGAAATGCAATCATGGACCAAGACCCTATCATGCTAGGTGCTTCACAAACACAGTACAAAAAGATGGTTCAACTGATTATTTATAGTACTATTTTGCGTGTCTTCAAATGTTGTTTTAATGCTCATAGTTATGTAATCTGTGGGATGCCATGGGACTGATTGTCTTCCAATGCAATGTATGAAATTGTACTGTTGGTTTATATTTGATTTCTTGTTTAACTACAGGCAGTCCCCGGGTTACGTACAAGATAGGGACTGTAGGTTTATTCTTAAGTTGAATTTGTATGTAAGTCGGAACTGGTACATATTGTAGGGGAAACTCTAGCCAAACATTTCTCCAGAGCTCAGTTTTATTCTCTCACACCTCACTTCCCTCAGTCCTTTATTCTCAAGCTGAGGTGTCTGCTGAGAAAAGCCGCTCCGCATCTCCCTGGTCTGCTGGGAGGGGCGCTAGCTTCGCGTCTCCCTGGTCTGCTGGGGGGAAGCAGCTAGTGCAGGGTTGTCTCACCCCGTTTGTAAGTAGGGATCCGATGTAAGTTGGATCCATGTAACCCGGGGACTGCCTGTATAGTTAAAATTAAAACTTTGTTTAGGATATTTACATAGGCCTGTAACCCTGTATTTTAGGAGAACATAAATGAAATTAGGCTCTTAATGTACTAAAGGCAGGCTTCTGCAAAGTTTACTTAAGAATTTATTTAACTTGAAGTGAAATATACTTTTGTCCTTTCTGAAGTTTTGAGAGGAGGATAAATACACAACTCCGTGATATCATTTTTACAATCACTAACAACTACATTTTAAGTTAGTCTCATATTATTTTAAACAAATTAGTGTTTGAATTTCCTTTGAGATCATTGTGTTTTACTGTGGAAAGTTATAGAGTTCAGAGCTTATTAAAAGTATCATGGAGTTCACTTCCCAGAGTGGCACCTCTTGCTGGCCATCTTGGAAATGATCTTTCTCAGACAGTGGTCTCTCCTCTGGTAGTACCTCTCCCATCACTGCCTCTGCTTGCAGATCCACCTCAATCCAAATCCCACAGCATCCTTTTCTTAATGATAGCCTAGACACTTTCCTAGTGGCAAATGGAATAGACCCAGGTCAGCCCTCTACTCCAGGTCTTAACTCAGAAACCCTCTAGCTAGCAGCTTCCCACAACCCCTCTTTATCTTTCCCACCAGTGCTGCTTGAGTTCCCTATACCACTTTCCTACAGCCCCAGGAGTTTCTTCACCCTCTTCTCAGGCCCTGGAGCCTGCAAATCCTACCAGCCAGCCAGGAGAAATCTCTAGCTCAGTAGTTCTCAACCAAGGTACACATACCCACTGCTAGTATGCAGTGGTCTTCCAGGGGATACATCCCCTTATAGATAGTTACCCTGTTTTACATCAGACTACATAAGATGCACCTGCTAAGTCAGCAGCACAAACTAAAATTTCAAATTTCAATGACTTGTTTATACTGCTCCATATATACTTTTCATTGAAATGTAAGTAAATGTTTATACTCTGGTTGAGCTTGTATAATTACATGGGAAAATGAGACAGAAGGCAATTTTTTAGTAATAATGTACTATGACACTTTTATATTTTTATGTCTGATTTTGAAAGCAAGTAATTTTAAGCGAGGTGAAACTTTTGGGCATGCAAGGCAAATCAGACTCCTGAAAGGTCTGGAATGGCTACGAGATGTGGCTTTAACTGACAAAGTCTGTGACAGAAGCTGTTATGTACAAGGTACAGCCTCTTTACAGCCTTTTAAAAACCTAGTCCTCCTTCTTTGGGCTCCCTGAAGCAATTGATCCTTCTTTACCCTGCAACTCCCTTTTATGTAAGCGCTACTGGACCCCAATTAACTGCTCCATGCAGCTGCTCTCTGACTGTCCACTTCCTAGGCTTCTTTGAACTCAGTCCTTACTGGTATGGAGGATAAATACTGCACCACAGAACTTTACATTAACTCAGACATATTCCAAGCATTTTTGGAATGTAAACTATATGTCAAATAGACCTATTTTTTAAAATAGACAATACTTAGCATACTTTCATAATCTAGTCAGGTTTGTTTTGACCTAGTCTGGCCAATTTCTTTTTAGCACAGTGGTAGGGCTGTTAAGGAAATAATTCTTATTTTTCCTTCCCCCATGGAATAAATGTTTTCATTTTCAATATTATCTGTCTCAGAAATTTTTCCACTTGATTTTTTTTTAATTTTCAAGTTTGACAGTAACTTACTATATTTCTACTAAAGTAGACTTTTCCCAAAGACATTTCCACTGAATTGAAAAAAAAACCTATTTCCGTAAAATATTTTGGCAAAAAAATAAACTCTTTCAGTACAGTGGTTCAGTAAATTACTATACGTTCCTTGACAATGTAACAAAAATATATGAAAAGCAGTTACTCAAGTAGAGCAACAATATTATCAGCTAACATTTATCACTGTCCTTTGAGGCTGGGATTTCCAATGGAGTACGTACTTCTAAGTCACTTAGGCATTTTCAAAAATCCTCTCTTTTATTTTTGGGGATCTTCAGTTCTATTTGACTTTTCAAAATGATTATAAAAATCTGATCACCATCATGAATTAAAAGCCTGCAACTCTTGGTATCACAGATACACACCAGTAATGAGAGCTTGAGGCACAAGATACATTCCAATGGCTCTGCAGATGCCATTGTCAAGGATCTCAATGACAGGAGCTACAGAAAGGCAGACTGGACCATGACCAAGGGCCCACAAGTCATGGTGTGTATCTTCATGCACATATGCTCCCTAATCCAGCAATGATTACATGCCGATTGTTCCTACTCCATGGTGATGTTCCACTTAATCATGCACATAGTCCAGCTGAAGTCTTTTGGCAAAATTCAATTTAAGACTATGTGTTTTCACCTTCATGATGAAATACACAGATACATATACATGCTTAATAATCCCGCTTTATCCTTTCTGCTATTCTTATTTCTTCTAGATTTCATTTAAAGTTAAGCCCCTGGGCAAGAACGTTGTGGGATTAAGGTTCCTGTGGAAATTGCTTGTGCAATAGGGTTAGTCTTCACTAACTCAGCACTGCTGCGATTGACGCAACAACGTCGATGTAGTGAGTCTGTTGAAGATGCGCTAAGACGACGGTCCAGGACACAGTTTACAGTAAAAAGAGTAATAATGCTTCTCCCTTTCCTTCACTTGACAGAATTTGGCCTTTCATTTGCAAGAAGATTTTTAAAATAGCAGAAGCACAAAAGAGTCCCCCAAATGGCAAATTAGGTCAGCAGTGGTAGTTGTAGTATTTCCTGTGGCTGTAATGCAAATATGGAGAACTCCATTTGAATAAAGTATAGCAAAGATAAATTAAAGCTTCCCTTTCTAGTACTTTTTGCCAAATTGATGCCTGAAGGGAATTACTTCAGCTCTCATATGAAACCATCATATTGAAATGATTCATTATTGGCAGTATTGTAGTGGTGCTTAAAAGCACTAGGTATGGACCAGCGTGATCCCAGCCGCAAAGTGCTAACAATTGTTGTGGAAATGCCAAGATGGCTGGTAAATCTTCAACCACATCACCACAAATACTCTGCTCTGAGACAATGAAAACAAGCATTTGCCCCAGATACATTTTAAATACAATTTTCCAGGTCTCCATGTTTAGTCAGAAACTGCAGAAAACCCTGGTGTCTAATTTGTCTCAGATAAGTGTGCTCTTTATGACAACCAAAGGCAGTTTTCAAAAATAAGGGGGGGAAAAAATCCTTACAGAATCAGTGAATGTCAGTCTCTTAAAAATGAAGTGCATTACGGCAAACATAAAAGAGCTTGCTGTAGTAAGACAAGCTGTAATGAGTTCAATGTGTTAGTATGCAAGTTATGAAGGATTTCTCTTCTTTAATACAACATTTTTCATTATCATTAGTCCTTGAGGTGTATGCCAGGCATTCGCTGCTGAATGTAAATGATGGAGAGCCTCTAAGAAAGATGGAATTGTGGCTTTTTTCCTCTCCTTTGAATTGTTGCACAACACAGTTTTGCATGGAGAGAAGTTATTTTTAAAACATCAGTATCACAGACAGGAGCTACACAGTTTTGTAGGATATCATAAGCTAGAGTCTCTACCAACTATTGATTGAAAAAACAAACAACACATAAGCAAATTTTTTCCCGCAGTAGCTATGCTAGTTGCTTCTTAAATAATTACCATTTTAAAAAGGAGATTTAATGTAATTAAAGGCTTCGACTGGAGAGTTAGATGCAATAAAAGAAAATCTGTCAGGCTTTTGTAACTGACAAAAGCACATCAGAAAATGAGGGTGGAATTTTCCCTAGGAAATAGATGCTTCAATTAATATTTCAACAGAGAACTATTTGCATCAAAATGGAAAGGAGGGAACATGTCAAATCCTGCATTAGATAATGAGGTCAAGATTTTCAAACATCGATTGAGATTTCTGTAGGAGTTGCTACATATATTTGAAAACCAGGGTATTTTCTTTAGGTGCCTATTTATGGGCCTACTATCTTAACATTAGACATCCATTTTTAAAACTCTTATCCTGGACATACTGCGAAACCTGCGGTAAGAAAATTTGCCACTAAGCAAACACTTCTCTTAAGCAACTACCTCAAGTATCCTCAATTATTTTCAGAACTTTAGATTACATATTTGGAAATTTTTGTTTTGATTTTGTAAAGTGTTCCTGAGGAGTGGGGAGAGGAGGGAATTAAATATAAAGTTCATGAGGTATTTATAACTAAAGAAGTTATGTAACTCAATATAACTAAAGAAGTTAATTTTTTGCTGTAAATAGAACTACAAGGAGAAAATATTTTCCAAATATTGTCAATTTTTCCTTTATTCTTTTTCTTTTTTTGGTTAAATCAGAAGCATCAATCCTTTTTTCACCAGAAATAAAATTATTGGACAGCTGTACTTTTGAAGTATGTTACATGCTCCACACAAAATACAGTTTGATCACTTTCACTATCAATTATTAAGTGGCATTTTTTGCGGGATGCTTTGACTTTTGCTTATTAAGTTTCAAAAGTGGACCCTGAACCATGACCTTGTCTCTTGCACTTCCCCTGCCCCTGAAGCCCCATCCCTACACTACCTCTTACTCTGGAATTCTCATCCGCCCTTCACTGCCCTTCCCCCTACCCCAGAGGCCCCACCCCACCCCACCCTAAGACTTTACTCCCTTATTTCCTCTTCTTCTAAGGCTCTGCCTCCTCCTCGCTCCTCACATTGCTCACCCTTAAGGCTGGTAAAACTTAGGGGCATAGCTCCCAGTCATCTCTTTTCTGGCACCTCTATATTCAGGCACCCCTGCCCACATCATCCCAGCAGGGCCATGATGGAATTGCAGAAGTGAAAAACCCCTCAGGTAAGACTAAAGGGCAGTTCATGCCACTTGAAGCTATTGCTACAGCATCAGGCAGGTTACACTGCTCACAGTCTCAGGCTTCTCTTTGCTAATACAGGGGCTAATAATATTTGTTTCTTCCATGAAAGCTGGTATTCTGATCTCATCATTTCAGTCAGGATTAGGTTCTACCCAGGCAAAGACCTGAAATGCCTTTACCATAATTTGGCTTTGGCGAGTAGGGTATCGCACCTAAATGTACCACAGTACCAAGGAAAATATGGAAGTAGGGGGGGGGAGGGAGAGAAGGTTTGAAAAATATAAAACAAAAATTTAAGCTGAATATCAGAAAAATACCTTGCCAGTAAAATCCATTAGCCTATGGAGTAATCTAAGAAAAGTGACCAGAATGCCATTTAAAACATCAATATGTGTACAAAGGAGAACTCCTGCAGTGACAGAGAGATGAACTACATGGCTGAACAGATCTTCACTATCTTTCTATTCAGTCATTCTAATTAGTTTGTCTAATGATGAGGCAGCTGAAAGATGTTACAATATTTAGGATCCTAAACACTCTGTGATGAATTTTTTAATTCAGTTAAACTAGAAAAGTAATTTGTGAAACATTTTGAGATCTCACAAACAGCACTACATAAGAGCTGGGTATCATTTTGTTATATGCATGATAGATTATCCCAAAAGGAAGAAATATATTGTGATGACCTCAGAACTGTCATAGCTAGCAAATTTCATCTCAAGAACTCTCCCATACCAGCTGATGCACTACCTGTCTTTCTCCCTGAATCTAGCTGCTTTATAATAATTTGGGAAGTTTTAGAACATCTTCAATTAAATACTACAAAAGGCTTTACAAGCAAGCCTACTGAGGAAAGCAATTCTTTCTTGAAATTGATCCAGGTAAATTTTAGGATAATGCTGAAACACAGCTTGCCAATTTTTAAGTACTCTTGAAACATACACAGAACACTGCCAACAAGGACACAACAATGATACCCTAAAAAAACACAGTATGAGTATATTGTGTTATAACAAAAACTAAAAGAAGAAGAGGCAGAAATCTGGAAATTTGTTATTTTCAGATGTTGACCCCAGCTAGGCTGAATTCGTGACACATTAGCATGTTACTAACAAGAGTCACATTTGAATATTGTGTTATGGGGAAGGTGTTAATGGCTGCCATCACGCAAGTCCTGGATAAACAATCAGAGTTGGTTAAAGCTGATGGGTACATTAAATAGTAAAACAAAAAAAAGCAGTCATGTAGCACTTTAAAGACTAACAAGATAGTTTATTAGGTGGGGCTTTTGTGAGGCAGACCCACTTCTTCAGATCACATTCTGAAAGTGAATTTCCATGACCATTATATAACAGAGGGATACAATGAAAAGAGTAAAAAAATTACCAACTGACAAATCAGCTACATAGAACAGAAGGTGGAGGTGAGGGTAGTGGAAGGGGAGGGGAGGAGTGACAAGGAAGGAGGAAATTGCTTACTGTAAGAGTCAATTAAGTGGCTAAGCTGGGGTCACTAAGAATATCAAAAGGTAGGGAGGCTGTTTTGTAACATGAAAGATAATTATTGATTAAGGCCCATTTGCAAGGGGTTGAATTTTAGCATAAATAAAAGTTCTGAGGTCTTTCTCTGTAATCTGATGTTAAAGTCTCTGTTGTAAGACTCATGTTGCCATGTCTTTAAGGGAATGGCCAATTTGATTGAAATGTTGGCTGACAGGTTTGTGTGTGTGGAGATTTCTGATGTCTAATCTGTGAGCATTGATTATTTAGTGAAGTGACTGACCAGTTTATCCAATATACATCACAGAGGGGCATTGCTGGCACATTTTGGCATATATCATATTGCTGGACATACAGGAATATGAACCCTTTATTGTATAACTCACATGGTTAGGTCAAGTGATGGTGTCTCCAGAGTAACTATGTGGACAAAGCTAGCAATGGGGTTTATTGCAAGGGATAGTTCCAGGGTTAGTTTAATATGGTATGCACTGTGGTTGTTAGAGAATCTTCCTGAGGTTAGGTGGTTATTTATAGGAAACTATGGGTTGTAGATTATTGATAATGCATTAGAGGGGTTTGAGTGGGGGCTGTAGGGGTATGTCTACACTACAGCACTAATTCAAACTAACTTAATTTGAATTACCCGTATATACTCGAGTATAAGTCGACCCGAATATAAGCCGAGGCACCTAATTTTACCACAAAGAACTGGGAAAAAATATTGACTCGAGTATAAGCCTAGGGTAGGAAATGAGGCAGCTACTGGTAAATGTAAAAAATGAAGATAGATACCAATAAAATTACATGAAGATTTTCAAAGGTATTTTAGGCATGTAAAAGTTGCAAATAGGCATCTAGTGGGATTTTCACTAAGCAGGGGAGGTGTTAACTCCCACTGAGAATGCTTTGTCCCCAGCTTCCATCCTGGGCTTATGATGTGCATTTTCCCAGAACAGCACAGCCCTTGTGGGGCTTTATATGCCACCGTTTGGTCTTTGAAGTAGCTGGGGCTTGATCCATCCATGGCATTGACGAGTAGGATCAAAGCCTTAAACTGGCATTGGTAGCTGACATACAGCCAGGGTCTCCAGCACGGAGAAGGCAAGCAGCTACAGTCTTTATCATCTGCAGGCTCTGAATCAGCTCTGCCATGACATCTCATGATGAGCCAGAGGAGAAGACTTCAGACACTCACTGGGTCTGCCTCTGTGTTCTTAACAAGGAACCCCCGAGCAGCTGCAACCCAAGCGGCCGGCAGAGGCTCCGAGCGCCCCGCGCAGCGACGGCCCCCGACACACGGAGCCCAGCCCGCTCCCTGCAGCGCCCCCCGCCCCGAGCGCCTCAGTTACCGGGGCCGGAGCTCCGGGCTCACGCGGCTAGACACGGCCGGCGGCAGAGACGCGCTGAGCCCGCCCGCCTCAGTTCTCGAGATGCTGACTCGAGTATAAGCCGAGGGGGGCATTTTTCAGCGCAAAAAATGTGCTGAAAAACTCGGCGTATACTCGAGTATATACGGTAGTTAATTTGAACTAAGCTAATTCAAACTAGTGCATCTAGACCTAAAAACTAGTTCAAATTAGCATTTTGCTAATTCTAACTAGCATGTCCACATTGAGTAGACCCTGAACCGAGGTTAAGGCTGGCCGGAAGCAGTGCCGGTAAGGCATCAGATTAGGACTTAGAGCATGGAGCTGCTGTCTCAGGCTAGCCGAGGGCTGTGCTTAAAGGGTCCCGACCCCCACCCCGGACAGAGAGTTCTCAGGGGTTCCCTGCTCACTTGTCTAACTCGATGAGGGATAGCAAAGCAGTCCTGGCTTGGAGTGCCCTGAATGCCCACACTCGGCATATCACAGGACTCGGCCATCAGCCCGGCTGCACTAGCCGCAGGCTGCCATCCGGGGGTGGGGGTTTATCAGGGACCTGCAGGAGAGCTTCCACCCCGAGAAGCCACCCCAGTCCTCCCCATCAGGGGCTCGTACCCCATTCCTCCCTCACCTCCTTCCACTTACCCCTCCCTAGCCCCCCTTCCTGATGTACAAAATAAAGGACACGTGTGTTCAAAAATAGAAACTCTCTTTATTTAACAAAACTCGGGGGAAGGGGGAATTATCCTCTGGGGAGACTGGGAAAAGGAGGTGGGAGAGGGGAAGAGAGAGGGTGGGAGAGGGGAGGGCAACTAAAATTATCAGGGGTTTGGAACAGGTCCCATATGAAGAGAGGCTAAAGAGACTGGGACTTTTCAGTTTAGAAAAAAGGAGACTGAGGGGGGATATGATAGAGGTCTATAAAAGCATGAGTGGTGTGGAGACGGTACATAAAGAAAAGTTCTTCATTAGTTCCCATAATAGAAGGACTAGGGGACACCAAATGAAATGAATGGGTAGCAAGCTTCAAACTAATAAAAGAAAGTTCTTCTTCACAAAGCAAATAGTCAACCTGTGGAACTCCTTGCTGCAGGAGGCTGTAAAGGCTAGAACTATAACAGAGTTTAAAGAAAAGTGAGATAAAGTCATGGAGGTTGGGTCCATGGAGTGCTATTAGCCAGGGGGTAGAAATGGTGTCCCTGGCCTCTGTTTGTGGAAGGCTGGAGAGGGATGGCACGAGACAAATGGCTTGGTCATTGTCTTCGGTGCATCCCCTCCAGGGTACTTAGTGTTGGCCGCTGTCAGCAGACAGGCTACTGGGCTAGATGGACCTTTGGTCTGACCCAGTACGGCCATTCTTATGTTCTAAGCTCAGGGCTCTGGGTCGGGGGTCTCACTGGACCACCCTGATTTTCATGCAAACCTGCTTCTGGGTGGCCAGGCTGGCAGCTATCCTGCCCTAGACTGCCACTTTCCTGTGCCTAGTGCAGACGTCATGGATGAGGTCCACGATCTCCGCACTAGACCAAGCGGGTGCCCACCTCTTGCGGCCCTGGGCAGGCTCCTGGGAGCCGCCAGCCTGGTCCCGGGAAGAAGCAGAGGGCTGGGTGGCAGCGGGTGGCTGGCTCGTGCCTTGCCAGGTGCAGGGTGTGCTGGCAGGCTTTCACCTGGCACAGGCACCATAGCCAGCCCGTGCCCCTTTAAGGGCTCCGGGGCCGGTAGGGGGCAGAAGAGTTTCCCTGGTGGTGCTCAGAGTTGCCACCAGGGAAAGCTGGGGAGGGCTAGCCTCCCACTAGTTCAAATTAAGTGGCCACACAGCCCTTAATTCGAACTACTTAATTCGAACTAGGCGTTAGTCCTCGTAGAATGGAGGGCTACCTAGTTCGAATTAATTTCGAACTAGCGGTTTGTATGTGTAGCGCCTATTAAAGTTAATTTGAACTAACGTCTGTTAGTTCGAATTAACTTTGTAGTGTAGACATGCCCTAGGTGATGACAAGTGATGTCCTATTGTAGATTTTCTTGAGCCTATCTAGAAGTAGCTGGTTTCTGGCTATTCATACGGCCCTTTCAATCTGTTTTTTTACTTCCCCTGGTGGGTAATTGAGTTTTACAAATGCTTGGTAGAGATCTTGAAGGTTTTGGTCTCTGTCAGTGGGATTGGAGTAGATGCGGTTGTACCTGAGAGCTTGACTATAGACAATGGATCATATGGTGTGTCCTGGATGGAAGCTGGAGGTATGTAAGTAAGTATAGCAGTCAGTAGGCTTCCTGTAGAGAGTGGTATTGACTTTGCCATCAGTATTTTGTATTGTGGTGTCCAGGAAATGGATCTCTCATGTCATGCCCCTTTACATAGCTGAAAGCAATAGAAGCAGTTGCCCAAGGTAATGGGGACATAGGTCCAGGCCTAAGCAAGACATCAACCCAGGGATACAGAGTTATGTCCCTGGGACTGTTTACAAAGGCAGGGACTAGAAGAGTGTTTGGAAAACTATGTATGAGTTAGATGCAGAAAGCAAGAGGAAAAGTAGGGAGAGTAACTCTAAGTAGAAGCAAAAAGCCAAACTTTTGGGGCACAGAACTCAGGGCAAGTAGGCCTGATGACTTCTGAGGATGAAAGCTGCCCACTATCTAGACCTTGCTAGATCTTGAATATTGGCTATCTGCTCAGCTCAAAGGGGAAAAACGTATCTTAGAAGAGTTCTACCAAAAGAACAATTTGAAACAATGAGTGTCAAACAAGTATAAGAAGATATAAGTGGTAAAGTAATGCAACTTGCACTAATTGGACATGAATATCTACCATATGCTGATGAGGCATGGAAGGAAAAGCAACTACTAAAAGGATGTGAGATTAAAGAAGAGCATAAAGGAGGCTATACTAATCAGCTAATTTGTTATAAATGATTTGCTCATCTCTAATTTATATAGTCTGTTACATTTTTCTTTTTCTAGCAAATGAAAGTATGGTCCAGCATGATCAGTATTAATCAAAACTCCTTACATAACAAAAAAGCTGAAAGCACAGCATTAAAATCACCTATTCTAATAAACGTTGGCTTCAAATGACTTTATACTTTACAAGCTATAGGAGCTGATCCTTTGCTATATTTTGGGGGATTTTAGAAATTTCTAATGTTGAGTCAAGCTATTTGGAACATGCAACTGCCGATACAATGCCACACACTCAAGAGTAATCTCTCCTTTGTACCTGGCAGTTGGTACACAGGGCAGAGCAGAGCCAAAATCCCTTTCAAAGGCACAAAAAATCCATTTCAAGTTATCCTCTTTAGAAGCAGATAAGGGTGCTGAGAGAATCTCCTGTCTGCCTGACACCTGCTCAGTCCTCATTACCAACCCCTTTTTACTGTTCCAGACAGAAACTCACCACACACAGAACCACTCAGCTGCCTCTCTCACTGTAGCTTCTTCCTGCTTCCCTGTGTTTCAATGTACATACTGTTGCATATTGATATGCAAACACATCTGCCCTTAGAACTGTTCTCCCAAGAGACTGTTATGTTTGAACTGCAAGATGTGTATGCCAACCTGCCAACTGCATGAACCAGCTGTGTCATGATTATGAATTCCTCAATATGTGCACTACAAGGAAATTGCATTAGTGTCTCAGTTCTGGGGCTACTAATCATAGCTTATGTCTACTCTACAGACTAGGTGCGCGAAATCCCAGCTTGTATCCACAATCTCATAGTAGCCTGATGAACACTAGCATGAATATGAATAGTAATGTAGACATGAAAGCAAAGTCAGCAGCACCAGCATGGCTAAGCCTCCTGTTGTATATTTAGGCTAGCTAAACCATGCCACCTCACTCCAAGCTACTTCAGTTTATTATTTATATTCCTGATAGCTCTCCTTGAGCTACAGCAAGTATGCTTGTCAATAAACAGTATCACACCAAAGACTGTATCTGAATCACTCCAAAAAGAAACAACGCTGCTAGATTGTGAATATCGGCTACCTGCTCAGCTCAAAAGGAAAACCCTTAGTTCCTAGGGTAGACTTCTCCAAGAGTGGTAGCCAGGTGGCTTCAGAATTAATGAAAGAGATTAGAAAAAAGTCAAAGTACCTGGGCAATTACTGTGAAACTTTTCCTTTTTAAAAAACTGTTCACTTAGGGCCCATTTCTGGAAGACATGGAAAATCCTTAACTCCCAATAACTTCAAAATAAGGGCCTTATCCCTTGAGGTGATGCACTCTTTCCCGTTAACTTCAGAAGAGTTGAGGACACTAAAAACTTTGCAACACTGTACCTTTTTCATTGGTTAAAAATAATACAATACATTGGAAAAATGCTCCCATTTATTTCTTGGTTCTGAGGGAAGTAACATTGCATTAACCCCATGGGAATAGATCTGAGCATTGTACTAAAGGAAAAGATAGCTAAATTATCACAGCAAACTGCCTACAGTACCACTGAGGCTGTAACTCATCTCAGCGCAGTTGTGGTGACAGAAGATTACCTTCAGGAGAACTCATTCTATGCAGCTTGGTCCCCACCCAGGGTATCAGCAGAAACCCATTCATGGCTTATATAAAGGCTGTGGACATGCAGCTGTCCCACCTGAGGAAGTGAAAATAGGGTCTACTGCTAACCAGTTGATTCTGCAGGAGGCCTGAAGATTTACAATATCTGGCTTTGCCATTCAAATGGCTGTCTACCTTTGGCAAGAATTAACATTTGTGTATCCTGGTCCCCCTGTTTGGCACCACCAGAGGCACTGATGTGATGGGGCAGGAATTCAACAAAGGCTGTACAGTTACAGGGGGATTCCAGGCTTCTTCCATGTAGGGTAACACGGGAATGAGAACATGTGATACCAGGTTTAAAGTGGGCAAGCGTCAGAAATTTTGTTTAGCCAGTGGATGTATACCTCCATGCTCATGCTGCTGGCTTAACCTTCACCATCTTATCACTGAGCACTAGATGTATCTGAACAGCTTAAAAGAAGCTGCAGGAGTGAATGGAAACACTCTTAGATTCCCTTTCCACAGTATGCCAACCCCAAGGATCACTGTAGGTAGTTCTTCCTCCATTTCTAAAGATCATGGCATCTCATTCGCTACCCTTCTCCTCCCCTCCCCCCACTTCTTTGGCAGCTACATGAAGTCATAGGACTGAAATGGAGACAATCTGGATCAACATATTAGCAGCATGCAAGTTATCCTGCTCTATGTCAGCTTTATACTGAAATTAAAAACACCATCTCCAGCTCTTGCAATTCTTGTGGAGAGGGGTGAACAGCAGTTGTCTACAGCTGAACCCAGGCAAGAGAGAGGTGGGAAGAGGAAAGCGCTTTGAAGAAATTGCTTTCTGTATCACCATCTCCCCTGCTCTGAGAGTCACAAACCCACAAACTTAGTGGGTTTCTGGCTTCCTCACAGGTTTTGCCTCCTCAAATCACCACAGTAGCACCCCCCCCCCCTCCGCAAAAAAAAATATCCACTCACTTCTGTCAGCCACTGTAGTATTCCCTGTTCTGTCAGAAATCAGTGTGGCCTTAGTGCTCCTGCATTTATTACTTCCAGGCTTGAGTACTGCAACCATATCTGGAAGTAAAGCCAGACATGTGCACCCTATATACAAGATTGCTACAAGGCTGCACTGTTTAAAAGGAACACTGGGGGCTCCAACTTGTACAAATCACATCAGCCTATGTGATTTGGCAGCAGAGATCACTATGAATGGATCAGCTCAGTGTTCAACTCTCTGTACGGGCTCCCCAGTGAATACAGAACTCTGTTCAAGGTCTTTGGCCTGCTGCTTATAGTCCTATATAGAACTGTCTTTAGCCATCTAGGAAATTGCCTCTCTCTCTGCACTGTTACTGTAGTAAGATGAAGGCCTACAACATAAGCCAGTATAGCACAGGCTTCTTCTTACTATGATTACTTCCCCAATAATGACATTTCCTTGAAAGAGTGATATTGTAGACCCATGTAGGAGTGACTCAATGGTGTAGGAGACAGAATTTAAGGCTCAGTCTTTCTCCCACTTGGATTTTTCCCATTAGTTTCATGTATTTCAGTGGTGTGGGAACAGGCCTTTTCTTAGGGGCTGGATCTGAAGTATAGAATTTTGTACAATCAGAAATAAATTATCTGGCCTCACTGTGTTCAGAATTGTGACGGCTATGGCAATTTCCAGCAATATCTTTGGGAGACCTTTTTGTATCATGGTTATTGTTGATGAGGGCCTGTACATAATTCTTTGGGGAAGGAGGGAGTGGAGTGATCAAAGCCATCCAGCCTTTAAGAACAGTGGAGAGAGATTGGGCAAATTCATTCAGGT
Organism: Pelodiscus sinensis; assembly: GCF_052426305.1. Taxonomy (NCBI): domain Eukaryota; kingdom Metazoa; phylum Chordata; order Testudines; family Trionychidae; genus Pelodiscus; species Pelodiscus sinensis. Next base: position 165,481,977 of record NC_143053.1, read on the forward strand.
TATGCCACCTCCAGAGAACTACCATGCTCCCATATACTGATTCCAGCTGGGTTCTCCAAATGGCCAACAGCTGAAGTAAAGACTTTTGGATGCCTACCTTGAGTTTAAACACTGATTCAAGGCCTTTTTTTTTCTGATCCAGCCAATGACAGGCTCTCCTGACCAAAGGAGGCCCCCATTTTTTCCTGGGAAGAACTTTGGCTAAGGCCACATACAACTAATGCATGAGCTCTGGCAAGCTTTTAGCAGGTATAGAGGCATTTTATTGTTTTTCAGTGTTTTCTGTAATGCTTTAACCTTACAATAAATGTGCTTTTATTACAAAAGTTGTGAAGGAACTCGGGTCTGCTGATAATTACAGCTATTCACAATCTTCCTAGAAAAAGCAAAGCACCAACAATGGTTTATTTAGGCAGTCTGGTTTGCCCAGGAGATCACAGTATACCTAGGGAACTGTGCAGCCTGGCCACACCCTGGTCGGGAGGAAAAACATCTCCATCCAACAGAGATGATGGTTAAGAAGTGGATAAGGATCCTGAGGAATTGCAGAGGAGACTACAGATGCAGTTACCCTGAACTGTGACATTCATCACAAAAGTTTCTCTTTGAGCTTTTCTGAAATAAAGTACCACTCACATACAAAACAACAACATAAAACAAACCCATAACTCTAGCATTTTCCTGTATCTTCTGAGAAGGCAAAAGAAGCAGAGAGAGAGAGAGAGAGAGAGAGAGAGAGAGAGATTATTGTTCTATCTTTAAATATTTGGCAGGCACTCAGCTACAGTAGTAAAAGGTGTTGCTATAAAAAAAACAGATTAGCCATATATGCTGGATGTTTTTACAAAAGTTACACTAGTTTTAAATAATCAATATCCACATTGTATTTCTAAACATGTACAATCTTTGTTCTTCTTCACATCTATTTGGCAATTCACTTTACAGCCTTGCAAACATAAATCTATGGAAATATTTTACAAACTACAATAACCATTGCAGAAAAGTGTTCAGTAACAGCTCTTCAAAATGGATGGAACAACTATAAATGTAATACAGTAACTTTATAGAAAAATGTATATTTTTCTATTTCATGCTTATAGAAATGCTTGTATAACTTCCACAATCAAAACACATTTGTGAATATTTTATAAAGTATCCAAAATATTTTTCTAGAAAACCTACATGAAAAATTTATATTTAGAGGTTTAATAAAACAGTTCACACCAAGCAGATTTTATAAATTAGTTTGAGCAGTTTTAATTAATGCAATACATCTGCTATAAATAACAGAGATAAATGAAGTTATAATACCTGTCAATGTATAGCCAGAGAAATTGGACTGAATATAGTAAATTATTACAGGAAAACAACCATATTAATATTTCTAAAAGAATGGAGATGCAGTCAGGTTTTAAGAAATCAGGAATCTATTGTAAATATGGAAGAATAATTTCTGGTGACTTTGTAGGACACACCATGAGCATTTAGTGACACTGTTCTGTTGTAGGATTAGAACATTATCCAAACTGCAATGCATAGCAATATCAAATTATTACCATAGCGCACACTGGAAATAAATACCATTTTTATTCAGTAATAAAAACCATTAAGTAATTACATAGTTAAACACAAACAACAAACACGTCTTGTTTTCTGCAGATATCACCTATTTGACACACTTGGCCAAGTATTGCTATGCATTACACCTACTCCCCATACATCTAAAATCTATGGCCTTCAAAGGTCTAGGTTGGCAACACCTTTCATAGTGAGATTTGGGGTTAGGAAGTATGGTCAATGTATTTTAATGCGCAAGCCCATATCTAAAGCCCATTGAAGTCAGTGGGAATCTTTCCATTGACTCTCATTATAGGCCAAAATCAACTGATTTTGCAATGTTGGTGTGGTTAATCCTTTAAAGCCCAGTTAACCCTTAAATTAGCCCACACTATAGTATTCCTATACTGGGCAAAAACCAGGTGGCTGTGTCTAGACTGGCAAGTTTTTCTGCAAAATCATCTGATTTTCTGGAAAAAACTTGCCAGCTGTCTACACTGGCCGCTTGAATTTCCGGAAAAACACTGACGATCTCCTGTAAAATCATCAGTGCTTTTCCGGAAATACTATGCTGCTCCCATTCGGGCAAAAGTCTTTTTCCGAAAGACTTTTGCTCGAAAGGGCAAGTGTAGACAGCATAGTATTGTTTTCCGCAAAAAAGCCCCGATCGCGAAAATGGCGATCGGGGCTTTTTTGAAGAAAACTGCGTCTAGATTATCCACGGACGCTTTTCCGCAAAAAGTGCTTTTGCGGAAAAGTATCCTGCCAATCTACACGTGCTTTTCCAAAAATGCTTTTAACGGAAAACTTTTCCATTAAAAGCATTTTCGGAAATTCATGCCAGTGTAGACGTAGCCGGTATGTTTGTGTTATGCAAAACTAAAAAAGTTGTATTTTATACACAATCCTAAAGTTCAGGTTGGAAGGATAGACGGAGAAATTATTCTAGCTTTTACTCCATCTCTAGCTAAGGCAGTGGAGGGTGATATGATACATATTAAATATGTAAGATAAATGTAATGTGACTGAATAACAGTTGCTGAGGGGACCATGACTTTAAATTTCCTTACTTCTGAATATGTGAAATGTCAAGCACAGTGTTTATTAATGTCCCTGTGCATTTCATTTTTGTTTGGTTTTTATGATTTTAAAAGGATAATAAACAGTAAACAATTGCTCTTTAAATAGATCTTATGGCTTGCTGTGTTTGTAGAGGTAGCTGCAGGGATAAAATCATCATACTACAATTTGAAAAAAATATCTTTCACTGATCGCAATTGAAACAAATACTTCCCACTAGAAGAGTCAAATGCACACACATTGATATAAATGGACGTGGACCCGCGTGCTATGAACAAAATTAAAAGGTTCAATTTATAACAACTATTCACATTGTGAGAACAAATAGACATTGTTAAGCAATAGTAACTTGATGAATTCACTTCTGTGCCTGCACAACTCACATATGCACAGAGACACACACATGTGCATATACAAAAAACAGGACTATGTGCACTTTAAAGACTAACAAGAAGTGCTACATAGTCCTGTTTTTTGTTTCAGCTAGACCAGACTAACACGGCTACATTTCTATTACTATTCTACATGTTCATATGTGTGTTCTAAAATATTTGGGTTATGTCTACATACAAAGAAAAGCCGGAAAAAAATAGGCAAATTGCAAACTGCAATTTGCGTATCTTTCTCTGCTTTTCTTTGGAAAGAGGCTTTTCTGACAGTCGGCCCATCTCCATGGGACCAAATGTCAGGAAAAAACCCTATTTCAGAACATCACTTCATCCTCATAGAATGAGGTTTACAGGGATGCCAAAGAAATGCATCTGCTTTTCAGATTTTTTTTTTTTGGAAAAGCAGATACGTTCCTTGGACACAGCAGGGTTTTTCCAGGATACCTCAGAGCAGGAAAAGCTCTGCAGTGTCAGCATAGCCATAGACATCACATGTTGTGCCTTTTTGGAGTGCTTTTTATTTTCCTTTAGTAAAGCTCCTCCTTCTTGTTTGCCATTAAAACATGTTTAACTTGCTATTACATACACACACACACACACACACACACACACACACACACACACACACACACACACTTTTCCTACTCAAAATAACTGGCTTCTTGGACTTTTGGCTAAGATCAAGTATAATCTCATAACAGTGGCTCTCATATAGTCTGCTATGTGAGTGAACTTCCCCTTCTTGAACAGGGTAAAAATAAATAAATAAATAAATCAAGAGTGCTGCCTCCACTGTGTTGAACCCTCATGACCCAGAATTTAAGGATAATGGAAGAAATGGATGTGCCACATGCATTTTCTCCACTGGAGCCCTCCATAAAAAGAAAAGAGACTGAGACTTTCAACTTTTGCTCTAAGGGAGAAGTCCTGCTGTGCTGTGAAATACTCCTCTAGAGGGATTCCTGTAGAGTTTCATGTGGTAGACATACTGTCAGTTCATATTCAGTAGAGCGGTGCTGACTGAGGGATGGAAGAACAAGAAAGGAAATAGTGTGAAGACAGAGGGCCTCTTTGCAGACTATCCTGGCTTCCAACTCTGTCAGAAAATCTAGGAGTTCTTTGTGCCAGATAACTTCTCCAGTCTTTGAATGGATTAATCTCTATCCCTTTCCTTAACATTTGCAAACTGAAAAAGTGGGCTGTGCCCACGAAAGCTCATGATACCATCTACATGTTTTGTTAGTCTTTAAGGTGCTACTAACCATTTATTGTTTTTTATGCTAAACTATAGTGACTTTGCCACAGGCACTACATTGCACTCTGTTTTCTAAAGAATAATACTCAATTCTCATAGAAAAACACCTAGGTGTTCACAAATAAATAGGGTATGTCTACACTAGCACCCTAGTTCGAACTAGAGTGGTTAATGTAGGCAACTTGAGTTGGAAATGAAGCCCGGGATTTGAATTTCCTGGGCTTCATTTGCATATTGCCGGGCGCCGCCATTTTTAAATGTCCGCTAGTTTGGACTCCGTGCCCGTGGCTACACACGGCATGAAGTAGGTAGTTCGGATTAGGCTTCCTATTCCGAATTACCGTTACTCCTCATGGAACGAGGTGTACCGGTAGTTCAGAATAGGAAGCCTAATCCGAACTACCTAGTTCGTGCCACGTGTAGCCGCGGGCACGGAGTCCGAACTAGCGGACATTTAAAAATGGCGGCGCCTGGCAATATGCAAATGAAGCCCAGGAAATTCAAATCCCGGGCTTCATTTGCAACTCCGGTTGCCTACATTAACCACCCTAGTTCGAACTAGGGTGATAGTGTAGACATACCCATAAGGATTTATGTGGCCTCCATCAATTTAAAATATAAAGCCACCTTCAAAGACATGAGTTTCTTGGATAGGTAGCTAGGACTTGGTGAAATATCACCTCAAAGCAGACAGTACCAAGTGGTAATGACACAGTTAATAGTACGAATTTTGATGTCTCCAAATATCTTTCTGTTAAATTTAGTGGAGACCTCTGCTTATTTAACTGTCTCCCTTTAGAGCAGATGGTATTTAAGGCTCTTAATCAATACTCTGTTCACTGGTATTAAGCAAGGCTTCTGAAATCTCTACAGGCTCCAATTTTAAGTTTCATTAAAAAAATTCTTTAAAATCATTAAGTGGCTGACATGATCTCTCTCTCTACCATGATAAGTAGTTCCAAGTAGAAAATAAAAGAAAATAACCATAGTGTTTTAATATATAAAGTGTTAGGATAATTTTGAATACTTTTTTAAAGCTCCTCTTTGTAACCATTTCCTTACATCCCATGAGCACTGATGCCCTTTCAGCTTGATTTTCTGGCTTAATGGCCACTTTCAATTCACTTTTTATTATAAAAGCTAAATTTGGAACTACCAAATAGCTCCTTATAGACTTCTTGTAATAGAAACGTGAAGTCTAAGATAAGGAGGTAGAAAATGAACAAAAACAGTAACCATGTTCAACAGTTCACGATTGTAATAGTATCGGTACAGTGTTAAATGTTTCACTGAGGGATATAGGCATAGGAAAGGAAGAGAGCTGGAGAGGTATTCCCAACCTTGGACTTTGGTTGACAACCCTGCACTATGAGCTCTGCTGCCAGTGGGGTCCCAGCTACCAGCTCTACACCAGAAGCTCTCAGCCACTGGCAAGGTCCCAGCTGCCAGCCCCACATGGCAGGCTCTGCTGCTAGTGAGGTCCTGGCAGCCAGCTCCACACCACAGATTCTGCCACCAGCGGGGTCCTAGTGATCGGCCCCACACCACAAGCTTTGCAGCCGGCAGCATCTGGGCTGCTGCCCGCCCCCATCCTAGGGTCCTGGCTGCTGTCTCCATGCTACAGGCTCTGCTGCTGGAAGCATCCCAGAATGTGTAAGGTCCTGGCTGCCAACCTCTCTCTCAGGATCCCACCTTCCAGATAAACTCTACTAAGGTCCTGAGAGTGTAACCGTGAACAGAAACCCATAATCATCAGCTTATCAGTTAACCGGATAGACCCTTACATCTCTAGTCCAAGTGTACAGAAATTCATGCACTGGTGCCTAAAGTGCATGGGAAAAGGAAGAAAGGCAGACAAAGTCGTTTTCCATTCCTTCCTTCTCTCTCCAACAGTGCATCTCTGATTGCTGCCCAGAGAAGCCACCAGTTGTGTTATTTCTGGCTTCTCCCTCATCATCTGAAAGGAAGATTCTGTGGGCCAAATACTGTTTCATAGATGTAACTGAGGGCACAACATCGAGTTCAACAGTTCACACTTAGTTAATGAATTTGCTGATGATGCATGAATCAAATCAGAATCCAGCACAACTAACAGGAAAGAATAGTAACAACACCTCCCCGCACACACACCGACACCCACACACACTCCAGGTGGGGAAGGCTGAGGGGAAAGAGAAGGCCCCTGGTGGCCAGAGTGTAGTGGGGGAAGAAGGAAGGCCCATGCCAGATAGGGGAGCTGAAGGGTGGAAAGAAACCCTGTACCACTCAGGAGGGCTGAGGAGTCTGACTCCAGTCCCCCCCAACACCACCAGCCTCCTGCCCTGAAGGACGCAAGCAATGCCAGGTAAATCTTTCAGTAATATGAATGTAGCAGTAGGGATTTATTATCTACCAACTGACCAGGACAGTGATACTGACTGAAATGCCATGGGAGATTAGAAAGCATATCAAAATAAAAAACTCAGTTGAAATCCTCCATTATTACCATCTCCATATTGACTTGGGTATGTGACCTCAAAAAAGGATGCAGATATAAAGTTTCTTGAAACCTTTAATAACTACTCCTCAGAGCAGCTGGTTCTGGAACCCATAAGAGAAGAGGCAATTCTTGAGATTGTTCTAAGTGGAATGCAGGAACTGGTCCAAGAGGTGAATATTGCTGGACCGCTTGGAAATAGTGACTATAATTAAATTTAACATCCATGCAGTGGAAAAAACATCTTAATAGTTCAGCACTATGGCATTTAATTTCAAAAAGGAGAACTACATAAAAATTAGAAGGAGGTTAGTTGAACAGACATTAAAAGGTAAAACCCCTGTTAGTTAGCTCTATGGAAACTTTTCAAAGATACCATAATACAGGCTAAACTTAAATGTATATCCCAAATTAAAAACATAATAAGAGAACCAAAAAAGTGCCACTGTGGCTTAACAACTAAGTAAATGAAATATTGAGAGAGAAAAAGGCATAGTTTAAAAATTGGAAGTTAAATCCAAGTGAGGAAAATAGAAAGGTGCATAACACCTGTCTAATGAAGTGTAAAAATATAATGAGAAAGGCCAAAAAGGAATTTGAAGAACAGCTAGCCAAAAACTCAAAAAGTAATAGCAATTTTTTTTAATTACACCAGAAGCAGGAAGCCTGCTAAACAACCAGTGAGACCACTGGATGATCGAGAATCTAATGGAGCACTCAAGGACAATAAGGTCATTACAGTTAAATTAATGAGTTCTTTGCTTCAGTCTTCATGGCTAAGGATGTGAGGGAGATTCCCACACCAGAGGCTCTTAAGCAAAGTAAGCCATCATAGGTTAAGAGGCCTAATTGATAGGTAACTAGTTAAAAGCTAGGAAACAAAGGGAAGTAAAGACTGGAGAGAGGTAAATAGTGCCGCCGCCTTCCCCTTTTTCCCTCCGCCCCCGCCCCTCCCCCTCCTGGGGTCCAAACTGGAACCTATCCTATTCAACACGTTCATAAATGGCCTGGAGAAGGGGGTAAACAATGAGATGGAAGCATTTACAGATGATACAAAATTGCTCAAGATTGTTAAATCCAAAGCAAACTGAAACATTTCAAAAGGATCTCACAAAACTGGGTGAGTGGACAACAAAACGGCAGATGAATTTTAATGTTGATAAATGTAAATGAATGTACATTGGAAAACGTAGCATCAACTATACATATAAAACAATTGAGACTAAATTAGCTGTTACCACTCAAGAGAGAGATCTTGGAGTCACTGTGACTAGTTCTCTGTAAACATCCACTCAATGGGCAGTGGCAGGCAAAAAAAGCAAAGAGAATTTTAAGGAATAATTACAAAAAGTATAGAGAATAAGACAGAGAATATCTTACTGCCTTCATATAAATCCATGGTACATCCACATCTTGAATACTGCATGCAGATGTAGTTGCCTCATCTAAAAAAAAAAAAAGATATCTTGGCATTGGAAAAAGGTCAGAAAAGGGCACAAAATGTTTGGGGTATTAAACAGTTCCTATATGAGTAGAGATAAATAAGACTTTTCATATTGGAAAAGAGATGAGTAAGGGATGATATGATATAGGTCTACAAAATCATGACTGGTGTAGAAAAATTCAATAAAGACTTATTTATTCCTTTCCATTACACAAGAACTAGGGATCAGCAAATGAACTTAATAGGTGCCAGGTTTAAAACAAACAAAAGAAAGTATTTCTCCCACAGAATGCATAGTTTAACTGTGGGACTCCTTGCCAGAGGATGTTGTGAAGTCCAAGACAACAACAGGGTTAGAAAAAAAAGCTAGATAAATTCATGGAGGACATGTCCATCAATTGCTATTATTCAGGATGGACAGAAATGGTGTTCTTAGCTTATTTGTCAGAAGCTGGGAATGGTTCACTTGATGATTACCTGTTCGGTTCCATCTTTCTTGGGCATCTGGCATTGGCCACTATCAGAACACAGGATATAGGCTAGATGGATCTTGAGTATGATCCAGTATGGCTGTTCTTACGTTTTTATTGGTACTATCAGAACTTGCATTTTATACCCCCAGAACTTGCACTTTATACCCATATTAATGCAACCTAAAATTGCATATATTTTGCAACAGTATCACATTGCTGACTTGTGTTGAATCTGTGATCTACCATAACGTCCAGATCTTTCTCAGCAGTGCTGCTGTCAAGCCAATTATCCTGCATTCTGTATTTATGCATTTGGTTTTTCTTCATGTAGAGTAGCACATTCAATTTCTCTTTGTTGAATTTCATTTTGTTGTCTATAGACCAGTTCTCCAGTTTATCAAGGTCCCTCTGAGTTTAGCCTCCAAGTGTTAGCAATCAGCCATAATTTTGTTATTTGCAGATTTGGTCAGCTTGCTTTCTATTCCTATATCCAGGTTATTAATAAAGAAGTAAAACAATACCAGACCTAGAACAGATTGCTTTAGAACCCCAAATTCAGACCTCCTTCCAATCTGACATCATTCTATTCTATTAGTTCCCTTTGTTTGAGGTTGTTGAATCTATTATGTATCCACTCAAGGGTAGTTCCAGCAAGACCACATTTCTCCAGCATCTTTATCAGTATGTTATTTGTCACTTTGTCAAAAGCCTTGCTTTCATTGTGATGCTGTCTTTTAGTCAATCACTATGGAATAATGTAAGCTTAACTTTATATGGTAACCCTACATGAAAAATAACCCTTATGCCAACAATTAGGTTCAGATTAGGTTCAGTTTTCTAGGGGGTTCTTTCTAAATGTTTAAATAATGTTTAAGCCATCACTTAGAAACCTGAAGAACTATAGATATACCAACCTCAGCACTCTTGAGAGGCAAAATTTCCTCACTCAGAAGCAAGATTTTTTTGATAGATTGGGATGTTGATTTGCTTTGGAATCAACTACTGAGAACACATTTAGCCCTAGTTTACACTAGGGAGTTATTTTGAAATAACATCCCTCCCCTCCTTTAGACTATGTCTAGACTACGCTGATGTTTTGAAAGGATATGAAAATTCCTGCAGAATTTGCAATCTCGCTTTTGAAAGCAGAGCTTTCGAAAGTGAAAGTAGTCAGGACATGGTTTTTTCAGCAACCCCCTCCTTTTTCGAAAAGCCGCTCTTCCTCAAAAAATGAGGTTTATGCGGGGAATTCCACAGGAATTTGCATATCCTCTTTCAAAACTTCAGCATAGTTTAGACAAGCCCTTATTTTGAAATAATAAGTGGAGCATCCACACTACCAAGGATGTTATTTAGAAATTACGGGCTGGTTATTTCAAAATCTGTATTCCTGCTTTCCTTAGGGAATAACAATTATTTTGAAATTGTTATTTCGAAATAATGATAGTGTGGACTCTCCACTGCTGCTACTTCAGAATAACTTACTCCTCGGAGTAATTTGAAGTAATTATTCCCCAGTGTTTCCTGGGGCTCAAGGTAGTGCACCTACAATAATGGAGCCTGCCTCAGACTACTTTCAAGGCTTCACTGTAGTGCGGACCTGCTATTTTGATTTTTATTTCAGAAGTTATTAAATCTATTTTAATTATTTTGAAATAGTTTTCTAGTGTAAACATGACCTTAGTGTGGAAGGAGAAAATATGGGCATTTTCTTTGCACGTGTGCTGTGGGTTTTTTTTCCATTAGTGCAAGAATATGGCATCTTTAACATGAGAGAACTAAAGAGCTGGTGTCAGTTCAAAGCCACAGAGGTTATATTGCTCTGGGAAAATCAGGTAACAGTGTCTTTACAAGAATTCCTTCCAGTACAATTGTTCTCATACTGTATTTGCCCTAAAGGCACACTTACAGATACAGTACTTCTCTACAACTACTTTATTTTTTAACAGCACGGGATATATATTTTAACTCCATTATAAAATACTATTCTCTTAGAGGAAACAGGGAAGACATCTTGAAAAGACCTAATTCTAAAGTCAATACAATTTTTCAAAGGAAAAGAAGTTTCATTTTATAATGGTCTCTTTCCTCAAGACTTTTTCCCACCAAAATATGCTGATATTGTAAAAATTATCATTTTTGTGAAAAAATTGCTTTATTTGACATTTCCTCAAAATATATAAAAATGGATGCTATAAAATTATCGTTGCAGATTTTGTTGGTTAATTTTTGTTGCAGATTTTATAATTTCAGTAACATGTGATACTTGTTATGATACTTTCCAAAAATGGACTAAAACAAAACCAAGAAAAAAAAGTCTAAAAAATGAAGAAGGCCTCCAAGTTCAAACTCTTCCCTCCCTGCTCAAAAAAACCCTGCGATTTTTTTTTCTATATGAGTTTTTCATTTTTGCAACCTGCTCTCCTAATTCTGATGTTTTAGGAAAGAGCGACTCTCAGGGGAGATCTTTAAAGTTTTCTAGGATGAGTTTATCTAAATTATTAAATAATTTTAAAATATGGTTTAAGTATCATTTTGGCAGTTATTGGTATTCTTAACTTTCTGTTTCAGAGATGCATCTGAAGAGAAAATTAAGTGAAGAGAGAACGGAGGGGTTTTTTCCAACATTGATAAACCTCAAATTACGAGGAAGAACGCCTTTTTTTGACTGCCTCTTCTTTCGAAAAATGTCCCTGTTCTGCATCCACACACGCCTTTTTTCAAAAGAGCTCTTTTGAAAAAAGGCATGTGTGGATGCAGAACAGGGACATTTTTCGAAAGAAGAGGCAGTCGAAAAAAGCACAGGTGCCCTGGTGCCATTGTGTAAATAGCAATCAGGGCTTTTTTTCGAGAGCATGTCCATGCAGTCTGGACTCTTTTTTTTTTTTTTTTTTTTTTTGAAAAAGCAGATCGCTATTTCAATCCAGTTTTGAGGTGTGGATATTCTCTTTTGAAAGACACTTGCAGTCTAGATGTATCCTTAGTTGCTCACTTTCCCAAACTTTTCCTGTTGCCTCCAGCTTCATGGTTGTTCCTAAATTCCCACTTACCAGCTCGTAATTTAAACAGACTATAGCTACCCAACACTGTGCCCAAAGGCACATTGTGGTTGGCCTCTAGTCAATTGCTCTGCAATACTTGGTCAAGACTGACTGGCTATAACCTGACTGACGAGGGGTGACATTTTCTTTTCCATAGCAGATGCCCATTCTTAAATGAGCCAACTGGGCAAGTTTTGTTCACTTCCCAAGAAATACAGTATTTCTTCTCACTCTAATCAAGAGCACAAGGAGCTGTGCACATACAACAGTGTAGGTCTTGATGCTTGTAATGATGTGGCTACTACAACCACCTATTATATTTTATTAAGAGAAGTGTGTAGCAGTGCTGAATGATTTCTCTAGGATAACCACTGTATGCTTCCCCTTTTTGGTAGAAATGCATGGTTTAATTTTGGTTTGTTTCCTCACTCTGTCATTTCAATACGATTGAGAGCTTTCAGGTCTGGATATTGAAAAAAAGAGAAAAAGAAATTAAAAAAGCACACCAAAAAGCCAGTGCTGAAATTGTTACTATGTCCAGTATGTCCAAAACTAGAACACAAAGTTCTTCAGACTGATATTTTCTACATATCAGAGAGAAAAACTTTGCATGGCATGGTAAAATAGGGCCTGAACTGAGGGAAAAAAGAGGTTGAACATACCTCATGCTGATGAATAAACCATAAAGTAGACAGATACAGTGTGTTGCTTAATATTAGTTTCCCCTTCTATAGAATATTTTGACTGCATGTCTGGTAAAAGCCCACCAATAAGGAATCCATCATGCGATGCATCATAATTTATATATCTTTCAAGCTATTATGGGCTTGCAGGAAGTGTGCTTTTTCAACTTAATGAGATTTCAAATGTGTGCATTGATTTTGCACTTTTTTCATTACAGTGAGCATTATGTTGATTAGAAGTGGTGAAAAAGATTTTTTTGCCTGAAAACACATTATTCTGTTTTTAATTTTTTTTTACCTTTCACAAAATATGGGCAAAACAGGCTATAACAACTGAGTCTTGGGAATCCAGAGTCATTATTTTGTTGGCTTTTCACCTATGCCTTATTTCAGACAAAACTCATCTTGGGACAAAGAACTGCTTTTACCTTTTACTGAAGATCTGTCTTCAGAATTCAATTTAACTGGGGGTTTCTGGTAAGCTCAGAGAAAGAATTGCTCCACCAGATGATCACGTTCTTGTCTTGACAGGCATGTAGCGATGATTTTGTCATCAAAATACCAATCAAGTGGTCTTTAGGTCCTCTCTTCCACTGCTTCCTTTTCTCAGGTCACCATAGTGTATGGATATTTCATAGCAACGGAGGCAGGAGATGCAAGAAGATCACAACTGCAAGTTTCTTGCTGAATTTAAACTTACATATTTCCTGAAGTTTTATGTAATGAGCATGGGCGAAGCAAACAAGAGTTTGTCTAACATTGCTTCCTCCAATTCATAAGCAGCAGACTAACTTCAAGTAGCACACATACCGGATCATACTTCCTATTGTGCAAAAACACATTTGTGGGCAAACAGATGTGGATGAGGACTAAACGATTGTTTCCGCTAGAAGGAGGAGAGTGAGGGAAGCAACACTAAGCTGTAAAGGAGGACTATACCTTTTTGTTGAGGATGCATGCCTACCATTCCAAATCAGAGTTTGCCATCAATTGTTGTATTCATAGCAATAGTGAGCAGGATGGTTGTTGTGCCTATATCTTGACCATATTTCTTGCTACTCTCATCTATGCTCTGCAGACCCCCGCATGTATTGAATTTTGGGAAGCAAGGAGAACCCAGGGGACTGGATCAGGGTGCTGAAGGCTGGTAGGGATAACTGAGGTGTCTTTTTCTTCCTGGATTTAACATAATCTGTCTGTTTTTCTTTTGTTGATATTAGTGTACTGCATTAGAAATATATGGCAAAGGAGCTCAGAACCCTGGACAAAGGTTAAATACATAAATAAGTGTGGAAATGCAGCCTGACTCTAGGTTTCCACCCCCACCCCCCGCCCAAATCTCAAACTCTGTTCAACTTGGAACCACTGGAACCTGTATGAGTTGTGTCAGAATTGACAAAATTCACCCAGATCCACTTTTCAAATTTCCCTTTTCTCCAACTAGCCTTAGGTTCCCTTCTGGACCCTACTCCCATCTGCAGATAATTGGTGCAACTCCATTGACTTCAAGGAAAAGTATGCCAGTTTATACCAACTGAGAGTCTGGATTGTGGGACTCTGTCTAGCAACTTTCTACCAACATACCAGGAGTATCAGCTAGCCTCTTTGAACCCCCCTCCCCTGCTATCACAGAGCAGCCAACGAGCCACTTCAGCAATGTTGCTTCCCCCTTTCAAAAAAAATTGAAATTCTAGCTCAAATTAAAGTTTACAGCAGGAGACACCATTTCTCTGTTTATCTGCAGCCTTTGTGAGAATTATTACTTTGCCTATCATAAAATATGAGCTGTAGGAATGACTTTGTACTCTGAAGCAAACTATACTCGGTCATTGTTTCTTGCTAGTGTCAGTGCACAAAGTGTTATAATGCATTATAATATCTCCCAATGAAGTTTGTATTTTGAGAAATCATGTAATATTTTCTTCAAAAGTACTGAAATATATTTGAAATCAATTAAAATACGTGAAGCATACAAAAATATCTACAGTTTGATTTGACTCTAGAACGCAGATTTAATTGGTAACTAAATACAGCCTTGAAATAAATATAAAGGCTTTGAATATGACTCATGTAACAAACCAATGTTTTATACTGGCCACTGAAAATTATTCCATCCCTCTGGGAGTTGTGTACAAGACGTACATAGTCAGGAGCCAGCTACAAGAGGAGTTTAGTACATTAGCATCTTGGTAAAGCATTTTACTGCTCCACAATCCCTGCAAAACTCAGTATAATTGATCTGCTATATCAAGGACCAAATAACTGAAGTCATATGAGACAAGAATTGATTCTGTTTTATATTGCAGGTGTAAGAACAGAACTTGCATACTTAACTCCCATCCACCTACCTAAACTCTTCCATTAAAGGTTTTACAATTACTGGTTCATCTTGTCCTCTGAATATCTTCTGCTCAGGTTCAAATGAAGGTAAAATTGCTTATGTGCTAGTTTAAATGAAGTTGGTTTCAGGATCTTACATGCGACATAAGTACATGTTACTTGCAAATAAAATCCATGCGAGCAGTGGATTATTTAAGTTGCAAGTTCCAGCACTCAAAAGTTAAGTAATGGACAGATTTACATTTCCTGTGCAAACTTATTTTTGGCCCCTTTTATGTCCATTCTGTGCACTGGAAGAGGCCGGGGTACTATGGAAAAAATAGTACATGACTATACTATTAAATACTAATTTATAATGCAGCTATTGTCCCTGATACCATAGTGGCTGACATTTGAATGGCTCGAAGCACTCAAAGGTTGCATCAAATGCAAGGGATACAACCTCTCCATTTCCCACCTGTATCAGGATGCTCTGGTGACCAGCTGACTGGCCACAATCCCACAGTTTCTGCCATATTAACCATCACAGAGAGGGCCCTGACTGTGGCTTCAGTTATTTCCATGTACCCCAGTTGCTCCCACCCACAGGTTCTGTCCCTTTTAAAGTCCAAGGGGGTCAAAGGAAAAGGAAGGGAAGTGGATGCAGGCTCACCCACTCCAGCAGCTCTCAACTCAGGGTTTGAGGGGTTTGTCAAAGTGTCCAAACCAGTTACTGAGATACCCCAAATGAGGCTTCATACGAGTCTAGAGCTCTTCAGGCTGGGGCATAATCGTTGGCTTACAAGATTTTCTTTGGACTCTGAATGACCAGCTCTAGCAGTCCCTTTTAGTGCTTTAGGCTCCTGAAGACTGGCAAAATCCACATCCCTGCTGCTACAAAGCTGTAGCCTTCTCTGACAGGCTTCTCAACATCAGGCTCACCTCTTCATGCCAACACCAACTTCTCACTTTCCCTGGGCTACTAGTGTGTTTTTATATGGTTCAGCCATTGGAATCATACTCAGCACCTGCTAAAGGGTGTGGCTTCCCTCGCCCAGGATTGCTGTAGTGCCAGCCATGAGTCTATGTGGGGCTGAGACCCCATTATATCACTAACAAACTTTTTCATCTCTCCCTCTCTTTTGTTGGAAATGCAGAAACTGGGAGAAGCTAGACAGGATGGCAGAAGCACTGCTTTCTCTTACAGGGGTTTCATTACTCATGTATAGATGAGCAAACTGTAACCATTGTTATTAAACAAAGAAGCACAAAGTTCATAGAAAATGAAGAAACATGGGAAAACTTGGCCAATAAGTTAGGTCTACATTAGTGTAGCATGGTGACTCATGCATTAGCCAACGATTCTGGAGATCAAGGTTCTATGTTTGGCTCTGCCACTGGTCTAAGTGATGTTGGGCAGAGCAAGTCAGGGCACTTCTATGCCTCAATTTCCCCATCTATAAAATTATTCTGTACTTACCTCCTTTACAAAGTGCGATGGAATGCATGGAAGAAAAGCTTTATCTGAGAGATAGAGAGTATGAGTAGAGTCTCAGTGTTGAGATAAACATGGAGAAAAATATAGACAGTCCAATCATTTTCACAACAAGAAGGAAAGTAGATCTAATCAGGGAAGAATATAGGAATTGATTCCATCAAAGAAAGAAATAGAGCTGCTTACAAGTATCTCTTAGGTGGAAATACAATTAAAATGTACTCTGTATGTATGTATCTGAAGTGGTTAGATGATAGTAGCATAAAGTAGTACCTTATTCTGGGACCCAAAACTATGTGAAATTGCATCATGAAGTCTTTTAATATTCCTGATTTACAAGTTTGAATTTCTTGGCTTTAAGACTGACAAACTCCTTTATTGTTTTCTATTACCTCTGTCCTTCTTGGAAAATGCCTTGAAAATTTCTCAGCAAAATCTGTAAGTGTATTTTTAAAAAGAAGAAAAACTGTCTCTGAGATTTAGAGAGACAGCTGATTAGAGTTTTAGTTATAGATATGTTTGGGTCTTGGGACACTGAGCCAGGGTGAGACTCAATCAAGCAAACAATAGAAGAAAAGGACTAAGGGTAACTAGACTGGGTGATTGCTTTAAAATGCTTACAAAAGGCTAGAAGAGTCTTTTGAAACTTCATAGTAGTAGCTGAAGCCACCAGAATAAGCAATCCCCAACAGAAAATGGATAGATTATCACTGCAAATTGTAGTACTAGGCTGTGGCTCCAAATAAGAATAACAATCATATCTTCTTCACCAGAAGGACTTCAACTAGTGGTTGGATCTCAAGCAAACAAGCGTTTACAATTATAAAGGGGAGAAATGCTCTTCTGAGAATTGTCTCTGCGTTTGCAAAAAAAACCCACAAACACAATACACAACACAATCTCTAATATTATGTTTTTACCTTTCAAAATATGATTGCTGCACCTCTAGAGCCTGGTGGATTGTGCTGTCTCAGTCAAAATATTTTTTCCAGTTTAAATAATAAATTTTATAGTTGTACTTTCTGAACGCAGAGGAATATATCTAGATGGAAATCAATTATTAACCTGAAGGATATGACAGATTTTTCTCAACTTTTCTTAAAAATATTATGAACACTTATTTGTCTGCACTTCCATAAGCTCTCAGTATCAATTCTATTTACCTTTCCACATCTAATTACTTTTTATAATTATGTGTTTATATTACTGGCAATCTCCTCTTTTAGAGTGAAATTATGCATACAGCTTCTACACATGTCGGATAAAAATTGCATTGGATAATATCCTTATTACCATAACTGAAAATTTGGGTAGAAAAAAACTTCATAACATGCTAAAAGCTCACTAAAAGTAAGTCACGTTTCTTACTTCAGACTGAATTGCATTAAAAAAATGGAAGATGAAGTCAATGGGAGATTAGAGGTCAGTGTAGAAATCTTTCAAGAATGGGTTTTCTAATTTGGTTACTGCTACTTCCAGCCAGACTGTAGATATTGTAAAACCAAATGTTCTTGTGTGATTCTAGTAATTCTATTGTTGGAGGGGAAAGAAAAGAAAAGTTGCACATGAAAACATGGGAGAGAAAGGAAATTAAACTAGTATTAAGATCAGAAAAGGGGAAGATTCAAGATAGTTATATTTATCTCAACCAGTTCACCTGTCTCTGAATTTTTCAAGTTTTTAGATAACCAAGGAAGCTTATTTTGAAGTCCTGAAATAATTTTGCCAATGATAACCATTTGTGACATAAAAGGAAATGAACACATTCTTCTTTTTCTTATTTTACTCTATCCTGGAATTTGATTACTCATTCATGCTGAGATTTTTCTTACCACAGTTTTCTCTACCTCTTCTTCTGGTTTTTATTTGCTTTTCGTAACCTGTTTGCAGTTTTAAAGGCATGGAAACTGCTCCTTTGAGGCTGCTGCCAGCTGCACATGCTAATGCCACAGTGTTGTGGATGCCAATGCAAACTCTTTGAGGATGAGGCCAATTTAATATAGTGCAAACAGGCCAATCACATACCACTTCTGTGATGAGCCTAGTGTCTTTCTAGACCAAGGCACAGGAATTCATCATCTGATCTCTCTCAGGCCAGTTCACCAGGTGGCTGACATGAATTGCCATTGCAAAGTCAACAATTTGCTAATTCCTTTGGAAGGAGATGATAGGAAAAATATATTCAAATGCCATACCTTGTTGTATCAGGATTCATTTGTCTTTTAAAGATTTTTTTAAGGAGTGGGGAGAGATAAAAGGGAAAGAAGATTGTTTGCTTAGGAACCTGGAATGTCCCACTGTGTGACAATTTTGTTCCCTCTCGTGCTCCTTACTATGCTCTATGATAGTCCATGGTCAGTTATGTATCTGTATTGTGAATGTTGATCAACATGACAAACAAGCATCTTGCACCATGATGTGTTGAGCTCATTTTTTTGCCTGCAAACTTCATATGTTTCAAAGCATAAAGAGTCCTTGAATTTACCACTTAAAGAAAAGATCAGTTCTTTTTCACTTAGGGTGTGTCTAGACTACATGCCTCCTTCGACGGAGGCATGTAGATTAGCCAGATCGGAAGAGGGAAATGAAGCCGCGATTAAAATAATCGCGGCTTCATTTAAATTTAAATGGCTGCCCCGATCTGCCGATCAGCTGTTTGTCGGCAGATCGGGGGAGTCTGGACGCGATGCCCCGACAAAGAAGCCTTTCTTCATCGACACAGGTAAGCCTCGTGAAACCAGGTTTACCTGTGTCAATGAAGAAAGGCTTCTTTGTCGGGGCATCGCGTCCAGACTCCCCCGATCTGCCGACAAACAGCTGATCGGCAGATCGGGGCAGCCATTTAAATTTAAATGAAGCCGCGATTATTTTAATCGCGGCTTCATTTCCCTCTTCCGATCTGGCTAATCTACATGCCTCCGTCGAAGGAGGCATGTAGTCTAGACACACCCTTAGTGAGTCAAAGCAAGTCCATAATGTGAGATCTGGATGATCTTATCTGAAATGACTTTGAAGCACAAAAAATAGAAAGTAGAAAACCTGAGTAATACATTAAATTGTTCCTTTTCAAAAACATTTTTGGGCATGTCCACCATTTCCCTTCCTCTACCTTGATTTGGCAGGAAAATAAGAATCAAAGTTTTTAATTTATCTGCCTCAAAAGGCAATTTGAAGAAATACATCTGCTTTTAAGAAGAAAAAGAAATTCAAGTTAATCATCCTAAAATTAATCACTTGGATTCAAATGGGTATTCATTCTGGGTCCTGTGAATTTGCCTCAGCTACCTGTTAACTGCTATCTTAAAGAGTTTTCAATAGAAAGTAAAGGGAAAAACATTAACTAATAATGGTGCTGATGCTTCATAAAGAAAGGAATAAGTGAAAAATTGAGACAACATCATTTAATAATTACCTTTAAATTATTGTGGTGCTCACCTTCATACAGGAAATATCTGTTATATTCTAATCATTCATCTTAATCTGGAAAATGATTCCTTAGACTACTGTGATTAGGAGGTTTTTGCTTCTGGCAGCTGGATACCCCTGTTTATGTCATTAGAAGGAAGACTGACCCAATGAAAAATATTAAGGATAAATTGTGCAGCAGAGTTTGATGAAAAACAGTTTTTCTGTTCTGTGAGAATTTTCAAGATTTTGAAAACTCTGAAGTTTATTGTGAACCAAAACTCTGTGAAAAAAATCAGATCAGGTCAATGGAAACTTTTATTTCAGTATTTTCTAATGTTTGCATTTTGATTTAATCCCTTTTTACACTTTTTCCTATACAATTTAATTTTTAAATTATAAGTTATTTCAACCCAAAAGCAGATATGTGTTGAAATGGGACAGTTCAAATTTATTAACTTTTTCCCATAAACTTTTAAAATTGGTCAAGTCACTGAAATCTACTTCTGATCATAAATGGGTTTATTTTTGACCAATTGGTATTTTCTGACAAAAAACAGTTACTCAAAATTTCCATTCAGCTCTATTGTTTTCTACAATATTGTTTTTCAGCTTCTGTTTTCCACAACTGGGAAAGTTTGTGTTGTTCTTATAGAATGATACATACATTTATATTCTGTATAATTATTAGAATATCCATTCTTTATTTAATATGACGTAGAGTCTGTTCTGAACCATTCATGAACATATTACTGTTTGGTGTCTATTCAAGGGAATGTCAGAATATATTTAACTCACATTAGGAATTCTAATCTGTATTAGAGATATGTAATAAATTATTTTGATTTGTTAGTTTTCTATGGGACACAAATTTTCCATACAGTAAATTGAAACTAATGGTTTATTCAGGAGAAACCTAGAGCATGCATGGTAAACAGACTAATCTGCTACCTCATACTTAGAATGAGTTTTAAGAGATATAGCATTAAATTTTGTTCTCATGTAAATATGGAAATAACTCACCCAAACTCAGCAAAAATCATGAAGATTTCTTTTTCGAGTGATGTCTCTTGCTCGACCTCGGGTTTCACATTAACTACCAAAAATCCACACACAAGCCTACACAAACTATAGAGTTTGTAGGATCTCACCTCCTCACTAGTGTAGCCAGCTATAGTACCCAGACACATATTCGAGGCCCTACAAGTCCTAATAGCTGAGGCCCGCACATCTCCAACTGCCTCAAAATTCTGGGTCATATGGTGGCAACCGGATGCATGGGGAGACTAGCCAGACTGCACATGAGATGCGTACGAGTGTGGCTTATTACAGTCTATTTCCTCTCCAGGGACTCCCTGCTCAAAACTGTCACCATGCCACTGCACTTCCTCACTTCCCTACTCTGGTGGATTCAGCCTCAGGATATACTACAGAACGTGCTCTTCCAACAACCTGTTCCTATGGTTGTCTTAATGACAGGTGCATCTTTCATAGGGTGGATAGCCCATCTTGGGCTTCATACAGAGCAAGGAAGTGAACCCACAACAAACAAATGCTCCACATCAACTTGCTTGACCTCAGAGCAGTCCATTATGCTTGCCACTACATATAGCACACCGGATGATCAACATCATGACAGACAATACCACGTGTATGTGCTACATCAACTGGCGGGGGGAGCCTGGTCGAACTCCCTTTGCATAGAAGCAGTGAAAATATGGAATTGGTGCATCATGCACCATGTTACTCTCATAACCACATACCTCCCAGGGGTACTCAACATGACAGTGGACAACATCAGCCACAATATCTCTGATCACCATGAGCCCTATGAGAGTATTTCACAAATGGAGACGATCAGACATAGACCTATTTGTAACCAGGGCCAATCAAATGTACCACCTATACTGCTCCAGAGCAGCCCTTGGCAAGGGCACTCTAAGAGATGCCTTTCTTCTAAAATGGGACCCACTTTGCAGACATCTACACTGCAAAGTTAATTCAAAATAACAGCCATTATTTTGAATTAACTTTAATAGCATCTCTACATGCAAATCGTTATTTCAAAATTAAGTCGAAATAGCGGAGCGCTTAATTCGAATTTGGTAAACCTCATTCTATGAGGAATAACGCCAAATTCAAAATAGCCTATTTCGAATTAAGTGCTCTGTAGAAACTTAATTCGAAATAGGGGGCCTCCAGCCCTTCCCAGGGAGCCCTGGTGGCTACTCTGGGTACAACCAGGAAAACGTACTCTCCTCTCCCCCAGCTCTGGAACCATTAAAGGGGTGGACTCTGGCCACAGTGCCTGCTCAAAGCCTGCCAGCCCAGAACCAGCAATGGCCACCAGGCCCCCTGATCCAGGGGCCCCAAAACATGAGCCAGCAAGCCACTGGCAGCCCGCCCTCCACCACTCCCCAGGAGCAGTCTGCCAGCTCCCAGGAGCCTGACAGGGGCTGGAGTAGGTGGGAGCCTTCCTGGTCCAGGGTGGAGATCATGGACCTTATTCAGGTGATGCCCCCAAAGTCCATGATCTCTACACTAGAGAGAGGAATGCAGCCGTCTATGGCAGGCTAGCTGCCAGCCTGGCCAGCAAAAGCCACATGAAAACCCAGGAGCAGGTTTGCATGAAAATCAAGTTGGTCTGGAGAGACACCCAACGCTGAGCTTCCCCTCCCCCTTCTTCCCCTTGCTTCCCCTTTCCAGCTCCCTCCTCCCAGGTTTCCCCCTCCCCTCTTCCACCCTCTTTCTTCCCCTCTCCCACCTCCTTTTCCCAGTCTCCCCAGAGGTTCATCCCCTACCCCCAGTTTTGTTCAATCAACCCAGTTTCTATTTTTGAACATATATCTTTTATTTGACATCAGGATGGGGGGCTAGGGAGGGGTAAGTGGAAGGACGTGAGGAAGGAATGGGGCACGAGTCCCCGGTGGGGAGGACCGGGGTGACTCTGAGGGCTCCTTTGGGTAGACGCTCTCCCGTAGGGTCTCCTGGATCCTGACAGCCCCCAAATGGACTCCCCCAGATGGCAGCCTGCAGCAAGTGCAGCCGGCCTCATAGCAACAACCCCACGAGACACACCAGCATGCCCAGGGGCAGCTCTGGCTCCATGTGGCCGAGTGCTGTGGTGTCCTGAGTGCGGGCACTCAGGCACTCCAAGACAGGACTGCTTTGCTGTCCCTCATCGAGGTAGACAAGCAAGCAGGGAACCCTGAGAACTGTCTGTCTGGGGTGGGAGTATGGTCCCTTTAAGCACGGAGCTCAGATAGCCTCAGGCAGCAGCCCCACACACTAAGTCCTAACCTGATGCCCTGCCAGCACTGATTCCGACCAGCCTTAACTTCAGTTCAGGATCCACTCAGCGTGGACGCGCTATTTCAAAATAGCAAAATGCTATTTCGAAATAGTTTTTGTGTGTAGATGCATTAATTCAAATTAGCTTAATTTGAATTAACTATTTCAAATTAAGTTAATTTGAAATAGCATTGTAGTATAGACATACCCTTCTTCTATACATATTCCCACCACTTCCTCTGATCCACAGATTAATAATGAAAATCAGACTAGATCAAGCACAGGTAATTCTCATCCTACCAGCATGGTTGAAACAAATCTGGTTTCCGTACCTGCACAGACTATCAGCCGTAGAGCCTCACACCTTTCTCCTACAATGTGACCTCCTCACTCAGCATTACAGCAGAACTCTCCATCCCAATCCAGAGAGACTCCATCTGAAGGCATGGCTACTTCCTGGCTCCAGGATGCCAAAAATAGCTGTTCAGATAGAGTAAAACAAACACTGATCAATAGCAGGAGAGAATCCACCAGGAAAACTTACCTGTACAAGTGGACGAGCTTCTCCGACTGGGTGAAACAGAATCACCATACACCACCTGACACCTCTCCCATCCCCATGATTCTAGACTACCTCTTGGCATTAAGGGAAGCGGGCAATCTTTCAACACAGTAAAGATTAATGCGGCAGCAATAGCAGCCTTCCACAGAGCTAAGGAGAACCGTTCAATCTTTTCACATCCGGTCACCAAATGTTTTGTCACTGGTCTCCAGAATACTTTCCCATCGGAACGACTGCCAAACTCCATTTGGGACTTGAACCATGTCCTCAAGAGCCTAACTAAACCTCCCATTCGAACCACTAGCCACATGTTCCTGGTTGCACCTCTCTATGCAGGTTGCCTTTGTAGTGGCCATAATTTCTAGCAGGACAATCAGTGAGTTAGCAGCACTAATGGCTGATCTGCCATACTCGATATTCACCAAGGATAGAGTAACCCTTGCACCCCATCTCAAATTTCTCCAAAAGGTGCCATCCACTTTCCATATCAATGGACCCATACACCTTCATTCTGTCCCAAGTTGCATGTCAATGCAACCCATGCAACACAGCATACCTTGAATGTTTAGAGGCCACTTGCCTTCTACCTAGACTGAACAAAACCATGGAGAAAGTCAACAAGACTCTTCCTGTGTTTTGCAGAGTGATCCAAGGGTCAAGCTGTCTCCTCACAGAGAATATCCAAATGGATTGCCTCTTGTATTCATATATGTTATACAATTCATAATAAGCAACCCCCAGATACCATCACTGCTCATTCTATGAGAGCAGTTGCCTCCAAAACAGCTTTCCTCAAAAAGGTATCATTAGAGGACATTTGCAAGGCAGTCACTTGATCATCCAACCATACATTTGTCAAACACTATGCCCTCGCCATTGCAATTGTTCTGTTGATGTCAGTAGGACAAGTGGTACTATCCACAATCTCAGCAGCAGAGCTCCAAACCCACCTCCACAATCTTAGAAACTGCTGTGTGGTCACCCAGAGTGGAGCACCCACAGAGACATTACTCAAAGAAGAAAAGAGAGTTGCTTACCCTGTGCAGTATTGGGGGTTCTTCCAGTGTGGGTCCCCATGGGTGCTCTACCCTCCCTTTTTCTCCTGCTTTTGAGCCTTTTGGTTGCTTACAACCAAGGCAGAGAAGGAATGGAGGAGCCACGCCATGCACAGGCCTAACAGATACCAAAGGCAGGACGAGGTGTTGCAGCATATGTGTGGAATGGCACGGCACTGCTAGAAAAATCCCGGGTCACCAGCATGAGATGCACAGCATTCAGAGTGAAGTACCCATGGGGGGACACATCTCGGAGAACCCCCATTACTGCACAAGTGAATAACTCTCTTTTGCATTGTCTTCAGGGTGTACCATCTCCACATCAGGAAGGAAGAGGTAAGCAGCTTCTGCGGGTATAGGTAACTCCATCCCAAAAGCACCTAAAAAGCATGCATGGCTTTGAGGAGGGGTGTGTAAGAAGTGCTGGCCAGCTCAGATGAGGCGGGCAATGGAAGTGAGCAAATCAGTACTCTGAGCTCTTGGAAAGGAGGACCATAGGTGTTCTTGTGGTCTAAGGTTTATCACTACTGGCCAGACCACACCTGAAAAGGAGAAAGTGGTGATTGCTTTGGAAGGTCAGAAATTTGGTTTTGTGTTCAGTTTTTAGTGAGAAAAAGTGGATTCTCCAAGGAAGTGATCTAGGGAGGTAGATCTACTTAGCTGTCCACCACTGAGCCCTGGATGGAGCCCACTGGAGAGGGTGGGCCTGGGCTCCCCTACCAACCTGTAAAGCAGGGACAATTATAGGAACTTGACCCTGGACAGGGAACCTAGTTGGAGAAGGCCCAACCTCTGGTCCAAGATCTAAGGAGAAAGCTTCTTAGCTCTTTGAGGCATCTGAAAACATGTCCATTGGACTCTTTTGTGTTCTCCACACAGGACAGTCTGGCATGTGACTCTAGCTAAAAGGTCTGTCACAAAGGGGCCAGATCACTGCAGAATCAGAGCCGCTTGCAACAGGGGGCATTGCGAAAGAAGAGGGACCTGCCCAACTACTGTGTGGAGCCTGCACTGAGTGATCCCTTGATATAATGACGTAAATAAGATCAGAATTTGGTCTAGAAGATCTTTATTTATCAAGTTATTACAAGTAATATGTATATTTTTATGTTGGCAAAGCACTAAACTCACTAAGTTCAGGTCTCTTCTCATCCAGATGTTAATCAGGGTAAAAGCAATTGATTTAAATGGCATTAAACTGGCTTGAGAGGAACATTGTGGCCACCGGAGAATGAGCATGGAGAGATTCACAGAATACAGCTGGCTATCTGTGACTGGAGATAAATAAAATTGTTTTCACTCCTAATAGCTCCTTAACTATCACATAAATAAAAACATAAGAATGGCCATACTCGGTTAGCCAATGATCCATCTAGCCCAGCATCCTGTCTTCCAAAAGTGGCTAATGCCAGATGCTTCCAAGATAATGAACAGAGGAGGACAATCATCAAGTAATCCATCCCATATCATCCCTACATTTGGCCATGAGAAGCTTAGGGACACCCAGAGCATAGGGTCGCCTTCACATTCAGTTACCACTTTAAATATTTAAACAAAAATGAGTTGGCATATTGTACAGAGAGTAAATAACCACCCAGTTTTAACAGACATTTAACTGGGGAGTTTGAGTTTTCTAGTACTGAGATGTAAGGCTACCATCTTTTCTCTGTGACGCATTTAAGAATGCTCAAATTACAGAAGATGGCTGTAATATTCCATTGGTGGACATCATAAAAAAGCCCACATCTCTGAGTTAATTGTTTTAAATGCCTACTAAAATAAATTTATTCAGAGGACATATGGCCAATTCAGTTTTGCCAAGGTCATTCTACCATGCAATGTTCAGCTTGCATGAAGTCAAAACAATTATTTCTGCTGATACAGAGATATATGCAAATTCAGGAGCACAAATCCATTACATAACCTACTTAGTGACATTTAATTGACTAAAAAAATTAGATTTGTACTTGCACAAAGGCTAAGGTTTATTGTAGTGTCTGAGTGTCTGACAATAGATAAACGTATTCACACATCTGTTGTATCTATTTTTTGTTCAGTTCATATCCTTATAATTAAGTTACTGTCTTGTCCTCAATGAAATGAGTATAACTAAAGGTGAATTACTTTTAATACAAGAGTTTAAAAGTAAGTTGCAATGTATGAAATAGTTGATAGTTAACTGCCATTTTCAAGTTAAAATGTAGAACTATACAATCTCGTCAAAAATCTTAAAATTGATTCTTTAAGAACAATAGAACAAATCTTCAGAAATTATTGTGCTAGAAAATAAGTCCAGGAATTTACGAAGAAAATAACAGCATTTTATTGTTCTACTTGGTGATTTGTCCATCATGCTTTGTCAGTCCTCGGCCTTCTGAGCCAAAATAAATATTCAAACAAAAGTAGTATGCAGACAACAATAATAGAATATATTACCCTTCTGGGAAACATGTATTTGTCTTGAGGTCACCTAAACAGAGTAAATGCCAAAGCCCCATAATCTGTATGAGAGCAATGAAAGAGCTTACATTAATGACCCACATGACACCATTCCAGAATAAATAGTCTATTTATTACATGCTCATTGGCTGAAATATATTTTTGAAGAGATCAAGGACCTTGATTTAAAAGAGTGGGATTTTTTATTCTCAAGTTAGCACATCCCTATGGTAAACAGTACATTTGTTATCTGTGCCAACAAGATGAATCTAAGTTTCTGGAATTAGCTCATTGAATTGATGAATACAGAATTACAACAGTATATGTAACTCACATCCATTCATTGCGGCACTTTGTCCTTTTTTTAAATAGTGGTTGGCTAAGAGAATGAGGTTGCAATGGTACAGGTTTGGTTAACAGGGATAACTCTTTTACTCAAGTAATGGCACGTATGTTTCAAGATGCAGAGGTTCCAGGTTCAATCCTTACTTGCTGATGACTATCAAGGGGGATTGTATTACATATGTTCTGTCAATGGGCATGTCTACTCTACAAGATAAGGTTGAATATAATACAATAGATTTCCTACTATCAGATTTTGCAGTCAAAGGTCCATGCTCTCATTGTGGGGGAGAATTGAATATGGTCCAAAGCAGGACATCCCAATTTGGGAGCTTTCTGAAGACTCAGACAGTGAGATGCCATGGGCAGCTTTGAATTCTAAGCTATGCTCCCGGTGTCTACTGGGTCCAAAACTCTGCTGGGGGCAATCAGGGGCTCATGTTGCCAGCATCCCAGAATGTACTCATCTACTCCCTCCCCCCTTGCGTAACATCAGTGGGAGGCAATCCACTTGCAAGTTTTTGTGCCTTGGTTGCCTGTGCAGTGTGCAGGAAAGCATTGTCATGCTCATGTGTGTCGTGGTGCACCTCATGGCACTAAGTATCAGAGGGGTAGCTGTGTTAGTATGGATCTACAAAGAGTCCTGTGGCACCTTATAGAACAGTGGTTCCCAAACTTTTCATCATCATGTCCCCCCTTTCTGATTTTTGAAAAACCCTCATACACATACACCCCCCCCAAAAAAAAGGAACGGAGTGGGGGCAGCAAAACTTGATGCGAGGTGGGCTGGGTTGCCTCGCACATCCCCTGGAATTTCTTCAGGCATCCCCAGGAGGACACGCCCCCCCCCAGTTTGGGAACCCATGTTATAGACTAACAGATGTATTGGAGCATAAGCTTTTGTGGGCAAAGACCCACTTCGTCAGATGCACGTAATAGAAATTTCCAGAGGCAAGTATAAATATGCAAGCCAGGATAAGGCTAGAGATAACGAGGTTAATTCAGTCAAGGAGGGTAAAGCCCACTTCCAACAGCTGACGTGGAGGTGTGAACACCAAGAGAGGAGAAACTGCTTTTGTACTTGGCTAGCCATTCACAGTCTTTGTTTAATCCTAAACTAATGGTGTCAAATTTGCAGATGAACTGTAGCTCAGCAGTTTCTCTTTGAAGTCTGGTCTTGAAGTTTTTTTGCTGCAGGATGGCTACCTTTAAATCTGCTACTGTATGTCTGGGGAGATTGAAGTGTTCCCCTACAGGTTTTTGTATATTGCCATTCCTAATATCTGATGTGTCCATTTATTCTTTTAAGTAGGGACTGTCCAGTTTGGCTGATGTATATAGCAGAGGAGCATTGCTGGCACATGATGGTGTATATTATATTGGCAGATGTGCAGGTGAATGAACCAGTGATCGTGTGGCTAGGACCTGTGATGGTGTCACTGGTGTAGATATGAGGGCAGAGCTGGCACTGAGGTTTGTTGCATAGATTGGTTCCTGAGTTAGAGTTACTGTGGTATGGTGTATAGTTGCTGGTGAGAATTTGCTTCAGGTTGGTGGGTTGTCCGTGGGCGAGGATTGGCCTGCCTCCCAAGGCCTGTGAAAGTGAGGAGGGGTGAATCAATGTCCAGGATGGGTTGTAGATCACTGATGATGCGTTGGAGCAGTTTTAGCTGAAGACAGTAGGTGATGGCCAGTGGTGTTCTGTTGGTTTCTTTTTTGGGCTTATCTTGTAGTAAGAGGCTTCTGGGTACACATCTGGCTCTGTTAATATGTTTCCTCATTTCCCTGTGTGGGTATCATAGTTTCAAGAATGCTTGATGAAGATCTTGTAGGTGTTGGTCTCTGTCTGAGGGGTACACCTGCCAGTTAATGCTCTGGACACAGTGGAATGCCAGTTCTGGTGCCATGAGACAAGCTCAGATTGGTGGGACCGCATTGTGATGCACACATGACCATGAGCTGCAGAACTTCCCCATGAAGAAGGCCATGTTCTGTCCAAGGCCAAATGTTTTCTTTAAAACTTTAAAGAAGGTGCCCAGACTTCTCAGAGGAGCATTGGGACATAGTCTGTAGGCAGGCAGTCATGGTAAAACAGCCAAGGGCGGAGCCTGCAAGCAGGAGGGGGGTGGTAGCTTCCTGGGACAGTGCTATTTTCCCTGCCAGGTCAAGAGTCTGCAGGCAGGAGTGGGGAGAGGAGCAGGTTGACTTGCCACTGTGCCCATCACACACCCAATCCATCACATGCAACCTCCCGGGGACACTGGTTCCTTTCCTGGACTCCTGGGGAGTGTGCTTATAGGTTTCCCTCCTCTTTCCTGCCGGTTGGCATGTGAGATATCAATGGTCTCCGTATCACACCAAGTGATCAGGAGCGTATGATGACTAAATGTGTAAGACTGGCCTCCCCAGAAGCCTTGTGAGAAGAACTGAAGAATTCCTATGTGAGAGCTTCATGGAGCTGTACAGACAAGACTCCCACTCCACCTGCAGACACATGAATAAGCTGTTCTGGACCCCACACACTGTGTAGGCACAGAACATGCTGCACCTCGCACCCCACTGCCTTAACCCACTTGCAGTTAGACAGAATTTGTGAACTCACCAGAAGTACCTTCCCCAGAGTTGGTGCTAGGCTGGGAGACATCTGGGGGTGGGAGGCTCCAGTGACTGACCAGCTCCTGGCTCTCAGGGATCAGCAGCTGGCTACTCTCCTCCTCCTCCACAGTGTCCTCCATGCTGATGCCAGGCATGCCTAAGGACACTGGCTGGGCCAACCCCAAAATGGCATCCAGCTGGTTGTAGAAGCGACATGTGTGAGGTGCTGCACCAGACCATATTTGTGCTTAGTGTCACAACGTACAAAATGAGTGACAAAGCAAAGTAAATGCTCTGTCTTCTGTACCACAGAGCAGTGGGCAAAGTATTGTCTTACATTATTCATGGCTTATATGGCAGGAATAAAAGATTTCATGAAAAAAAACACTGGGCCTGATTCCAACTGCATACATTCCATGTATGGAGCTCTCCAGAGTAATATGCCTGCTCTGATCCTGTAGGAAGCAACTAAAGAGAAACACACATCTTGCCCAGGGGCCTAGCAAGACTGTCAGGTCCCCTGCCTATTCCATATTTCATCTGGAATGACATCTCAATGATGCAAAAATATGGATAAAAAAAGAACATCTGAGCAATAACATTGACACGTTTCAAAAACTGAAATACTTTCTTTCTTCCCACTCCCAGTTCTGTGGTAAAGATGAGGATATAAATGTATACTGCTGGAAAATCTGTCTAATTAAAAAGAATACTCAACATATTTTCCTACATAATTTCCAGTAGAGATGCTAAAGTGTATTTCAGTAGAAAACTCTACCCTGGGGACGAGAGGGGAACCACCAAAGCTGTAAGCCATCTGCTTGAAGCAATTTTTCCTGCATTTTAA
The DNA here is from genome assembly GCF_052426305.1 of Pelodiscus sinensis. Lineage (NCBI taxonomy): Eukaryota > Metazoa > Chordata > Testudines > Trionychidae > Pelodiscus > Pelodiscus sinensis. The sequence goes on from NC_143053.1 coordinate 165,512,725, forward strand.
AACAGAGAACATAGATTTTACCCCTTACATGGTTATTTAGTTATCCTGGAAAACAATCCTATAAAGATGTGCTTGGTGGAAGAAGAAGTTCTGAAAAGCTCTTTTCCTGCCCCAGCACAACAATGGCTGCAGATCTTTTTCCCCTTCTCTTCCGTAAAAGAGGGTATTATTTCAAAGAACCTCTTGGCCTGAAGTCATCCCTTACATAGAAAAGCTCTTGAATTCATACATGAATGTAAGTTGTGTTTAGTGCAATCTGAAGCATATACTTAACTGCATTTCTGAGTTGGGGCATTGTGTTTTCAGGCATCACTGCTTCTGCTTTGGATCTTTCCTCATCCCCAATATGGTTCTGCCTCTTCAGACAGCTGGAAGTCTAACCATCCAAATCCAATTGCCATTAAAGTCAGTGGAAAGGTTGCTGTTGTCTAAAATGGTAAGAGGATCTGATCTGAAGCATTGTTAGTTCTTTAAGTGGTTATTTTTATTGTCTTAGTTTTGGCAACTAAAGTTAAATTGAGGGAAAATAGAAATAATCTATACTTAAGTGTTTTTCCTCCCAAATATGTAAAATGGAAGCAAATGTGTTTTCATCAGAACATAAAACATGTCATTCAATTAGTAAGAGCAGAAAAACAAAGTAAAGATACCAAATCTTGTTTTAGAGTATGGTAGTCGTTATTGATATGGGATTTTCACAGACTGATAAACTCCAATGCCAGTAAGGACTATCGTGATCAACTCCCACATAACACAGCCTGTAAAACTCCTCACAAAATATTCATCGTTCAGATTTCTTTTCTTTTTTTATTAATCCAACTTTTAAATCAAAGTTGTTTGTGATAGAGAATTCATCACAACCCTTGGTAAATTATCCCAATAGTTAATGATTCACTGCTAAAAATGTATACCTTATTTCCAGTCTGAATTTGTCGACTTCCAGTTATTGGACGGTGTTATTCCTTTCTCTGCTTCAGGGAAAAGTTTATCATTTACTATCTGTTTAATAGTTTTAGTTTCTGTATTATGTTTCCTTGATACTGAGGTGATCTATAAGTGAAAACACCATTTCAGGCAGGCTCCTTGAAAGCAATGAACATAGAATACAACATATGTTCTGTTGTGGAGATGAACAAGAAGAACAAATACAATTCTGTAAAAATTTAAATGAGTGAAAATCACATCATATGGAAAAATAAATAGATTATATAGAAGGACAAGGTTGTGAAAGTTAGGCTGGTCCTCTGAGAAAAGTGATATAATAAAGAGGCTTTTGGAAAAGTTAATTTCATATCCTTAGCTATGATAAATTGGCACTGAAATATATAGGTCACCACACAAGTAGCTGAAACTCTGGTCCTGAGCCAGACTCTCCTCTCATTTTACCCCAGTATAAATCAGGACAAACCCCATTGAAGCAAATGGGTCTACACCAGCACAAAACTAGCATAGTTGGAGAATCAAGTTGGCAAGCTTATAGACTGTGATCTTGCAGGCACTGAGGCATATGAATAGTTGTATGTACTTGAGTACATTGGCTTCAGTGGGATTACATGTGCATACAGTTAAGCACATAAGTTTTTTCAAAAATCAGGCCTTGAAAATTAGCCTCCTCAAAGGATTTAAAATAAGAATTTATGAAGTAAGCAGCTCACCTATTGTTAAAGGGTATCTGATCCCAACTGCTCCAAAAATAGCTGACAGTGAATCAGTAGTTCATTTTTTAGCACTGTCAATGCAGATCACTTTTGGAGAAGTTTTACAGGAATCATTTGCGTTCAAGTTATATTCATATGAAACGGAAAGGTAGGTGCAAGCACAAATGGAAAGGTAGATGCAAGCACAAGCAGATCTTACATTGAAACAGCCTGTGGAGGTAGTGACAATTCAAAAGACGTCAGAAAAACGGACACTTGAGTTCAATATGTTCCCCGTCTCCACATCACTTGGACAATGCATAAAAAAGGAAAAGTATCACTTATGCTAGGATAGTGGCCACATTGCAGCAGAATAAAAAACTAACTGGCCTTGGTAATTAACTACGTGTGGAAAATTCAGAGATTACTTCACTGAAAACATTCACTTAGTTTTATATTACTATAGGAAATTAGTAGGCGGTGGAGCTTTTGCTGTCTTGTGGCTACCTGTGTGTAAAATTCTGTCTACTAGTGTAATGCTGTACATTGAACCCTGCCTAATTAAAAAACTTGACAGAATAATTTTCAGTTGGAAAAATTTGTGATGATTAAATAAGTGTTTATTGAGGACATATTGCTTACATTGAAATGGGACTAAAATTATCAACTTGCTTAATTTCAATAAGGTGAAGACACCCTCCAGACCTGACTGAACCCAGACAGGTAGTTTGCTGGACCAGGGAAGGCCGGGGGAGGGGGGCGGGAGAGGTGCACCTGCCTCCCTACTGGGCTCCTCTCCTCAGCCACCTGGCACCACTGCCTCTGGTCCCACGGCTGCAGCAGCCCTGCAGGCTCCACAGCCCCATGAGCTCTGGCAACTCCAGCAGCCCTGCCAGTGTAACCTTGGGTGGGCTTGACTTCACTGACCTTCTCTAGTGCCTATCCCTGCTCCGCCCGCACTCCCACAGCCATACAATACTTGAGACCCACAGTTCAGTCTGTAAGGAATTTCGGCAAGGTTTGCCCAGTGTCAGCCTCCCTACATTCAAGTTCCAGAAGAAACTAAATGAATTTAAATTAAATAACTTTATAAAACCTTATGAAGAAACAAATCTAATTCTTACAACAGAACACAACATTTTATAACCCAGAGATAACGTCCATAAGTAAAAAGAAAACTATAAGTAAAATTTGAACAGTTCAGTCCACACAAACACAGTAAGAAAAGACTGAGGGATCCCAAAAGCTTAGATTTAGTTCACTAAAGCCTCTGATCATCAAGTCTGCACCATATGCTGAATCTGAACCATCTCTCCACTTGCTTGTAGGGAATCCTCAGTTGGGCTACGTCTAGACTGCAAGCCTCTTTCGAAAGAGGCTTTTTCAAAAAAGAGCATCTAGACTGCAAGCAGTACTTTCGAAAAAGCAAGCCGCTTTTTCAAAAGAGAGCACCCAGGCAGTCTGGATGCTCTCTTTCGAAGAAGACCTGTTTGCATTCAAGAACTCCTTTTTTCGAAAGAGCACTTTCGAAAAAAGGCGTTCTTCCTCATGAAATGAGGTTTTCCGCCATCGAAAGAAAAGCCGCGTTCTTTCGATTTAATTTTGAAAGAACGCGGCTGTAGTCTAGATGCAGGGGAAGTTTTTTTGAAAAAAGGCTACTTTTTTCTAAAAAAACCTCGAGTCTGGACACAGCCTTGGAGTTCAGGCAGCCTCTTCCTCTGCTGTGGATCACTGCTAGGCAGCCAGCTCACTGATTAAACTAGCCAGTTAACTCACAAGCGAACAGGCTTAACGAAACCCTCTCACACGAAAATACAATAACTGAGAATAACAGAGTAGAAAGGATTCTTTCCCCATTACTACAGTTACAGAGAAGCTGAAGAACCATACTGAGAAAGTAACTAAAACAATTTAGCTAAAATCAAAACTGCATTTAAAGCAGACCGTTAACACAGAAGAAAGTATTTTCCCTTTCAGTTTCTCCTTGCTCTAAGTAGCATTGCCCATGATCCCTGGTAGAGGGTTAACAACATCACTACCTGCTGCAAAGTGCTGCAGAGTCTGCTCTCCGCTCCTGGCTCATTTTCTCCCAGCTCACATAGGTCTTAAAGAAGCATCTGCCCTGCCTGCTCTCTCATGAAGTCTGACCCCAAACTACTAAACCCATAAACTTCTGGGTGGAGTGGTATATCTGCCCAGCAACAGTAACACTCAACTGACTCTTACCTCCCGCACAGGGGTCTCTTAAAAAGATAGCTCCCCATTAGGTGCATGGTTTACACCGGCACACATGGCTCTGGGCTCTGCAGCCCTCCAATCCTGGCCTCACCAGCTGTGGCATCTGTTGCCCCAACTTCCACAGCTCTGCTAGCTGCCTGGCCCTGTCAACAGTTGGATCTGTAGCCCTTTCCATCCCCTGCAGGCTTCAGCAGCCCTACCAGCTTCCCAACTCCACTGGCTGCAGGTTCTAGTTCCCTGTATGTTACGCTTATAAGAAGCACACAGGAACTTTTTCGGGGAAGAAGGCAATAAGCCACGTTTATTGAAAGTACAACATTAAAAAAAGCAGTATATGCATACATCATCTGCAGGACCTGTGTGTGTGTGTGTGTGTGTGTGTGTGTGTGTGTGTGTGTAGTTACCAGTCTGTTGTGGCTTAAGGCAGTCTTACTGGCTAGGCAAGACTGACTGAGCGGTGGAGTCGGAGTTCATCAATCATGATTTGAGGCTCCTCTGGATTTGAGGCTTGCAGGACCCAACCTAGAATCTAATGTCTAAGAAGGGGTGCTCTTGACATGTAATGTTCCATTTGAGTCTATAGGTTTTTCAGTGTCATGCTGCAGTCCTTGATATGTTAATCTTTGGGTGCATTCCCCACAGTTATCCAAAGACATTTATGGTCAGACTTCATTATCTTGTTTGTTGTTTCACCTTCAGGAGTGTTTGCCTGCCCTGTCTCCAGGGCTCTGCTATTCTGCAAACTTCATGAGCCTTCATCCAGCCTCAGGCACCATACATGTTCTTTTGTCATCTCTAAGGCTATGTCTAGACTGCAAGCCTCTTTCGAAAGAGGCTCTTTCGAAAGATACTTTCGAAAGAGCCTCTTTCGAAAGAGAGCGTCTAGACTGCACGTTGAACTTTCGAAAAAGCGGCTTGCTTTTTCGAAAGAAAGCATCCAGTGAGTCTGGATGCTCTCTTTCGAAGAAGCCCTATTTACATTGAAGAACGCCTTCTTTCGAAAGAGGAACTTTCGAAAGAAGGCGTTCTTCCTCGTGAAATGAGGTTTACCGCCATCGAAAGAAAAGCTGCGTTCTTTCGATTTAATTTCGAAAGAACGCGGCTTGAGTCTGGACGCAGGGGAAGTTTTTTCGGAAAAAGGCTACTTTTCCCAAAAAAAACCCTGAGTCTGGACACAGCCTAAGTGTCTCAAGTCTTTGCGTACGTCTAGACTGCCTGCTGCATTCAAAAGAAGATAAGCAAATTTGTGCCAAATTCGCATATCTTCTTCTGAGCCTGTTTTTGGAAGAGTTCGCCCTCCCTCACCCCCAAAAAAGCACAGTTCATTCACACACAAAAAACCCACACAAAAACAAAAAACACACCACCCTTTTTCGAAAGAACCCTTCTTCCTAAAAAAAATGAGGTGCACAGCGTTCTTTTGAAAGAGGGTGCTTAATTTGCATATCTTCTTTTGAAAGCCACGGGCAGTCTAGATGTTCCTTCTTTGACCATCTGGATCTTCCTGATGACTTTCACACACATTTTTCACTCACAACAATTTACAGAGCAAGAGCATTCCAGACAAAGGGTTACATAGTTACTAGAAGATAAATTAAGTTTGTAATGCAGACAGTCTAATCATGAAAAGCAGCGTGAAATACAAGCATACAGAACTTATATTCTTGTGCCAATAGTAAAACATTACATTTTTGCTATATGCAATCTCTTCTGCCTTGTGGGCCTGCTCTGCTCTCAGCTGCCAACAATCTCTTCACTGGAGCGCTCTAGTCCAGCAATTCCTGGGGTTCAACCTGCATAAGAAAAGCCAAAAGAAATTTGAAATGAAATTTTTCAATAAGGGGGCTTGATAACTTTCCAGTGATCATGTTTTTGGAAATTTTTCATCTAGCTTTTTATTCTTATTCAGGAACTCAAATGTTGGAAATTCCGGTTCTAAATTTTGACAAGCCTAATTAACTTAATGGTGATTTGAGAAAGTGATGAAGGTACTAGAATTCAGAGGTTGTCTTGAAGGTAAAAAAGTTTAGAGAAATATGGAATATAATTTTAAGAATGGAAGTGATATTTTGTCAGACTCAGTGGTTTAGATACATTATAATTTTCAATGTACTCCATCTCAAGCCACAAACTATGAAAGCTACAACATAGCCCCCAAAATATGTGAAAAAAGCTTGAGCAGAACTGGTCAGGAATTTTATGGTTAAAATTTGAGACAATGCCCTTTACTTTTAACTGAAATTTTATAGGCAAGGGTCCATTTTCCAATGAATTGCCCATTTTAATTCAGTTGAACATTTTGGAAAATTTTCCATACAGCCTTTTGACATTTTGAAAATGAAAATGTTTTGTTTTGGAAAAAAAACCTGTTTTTATGTCTGTTATACTCAAAGTAAGATAATCTTTTAAAAGATTAAAATTATATTTGCGATGACCTCATACTTTCTTTTGGTTCATGAAAATTTGAGATTTTACTTTGTTTCAGTTTTGTATTGTTTTTCCTTCCTAAGTGTAAACTCTTTCCAAAAGTTGGGGAAATTGGTTCCTGCCTAGACTTACTTCAAATATTCTATGCACTTATAAATTTACTTTAAAAAAAACCCCTGAGACATCTTCAATGGTTAACCACTTAAAGGAAATAAAGAAAGTTTAGGGCAATGAGCACGACTAAACCTTTTTGGGTATGTCTACACTACAGCACTAATTCGAACTAACTTAGTTCAAATTAGTTAATTCGAACTAAGCTAATTGGAACTAACGCATCCAGACTAAAAAACTAGTTTGAATTAGCGTTTTGCTAATTCGAACTAGCATGTCCACACAGAGTGGACCCTGAACTGGGGTTAAGGATGGCCGGAAGCAGTGCCGGCAGGGCATCAGAGTAGGACTTAGAGCGTGAAGCTGCTGTCTCAGGCTAGCCGAGGGCTGTGCTTAAAGGGACCCGACCCCCACCCCAGACAGACAGTTCTCAGGGGTGCCCCGCTTGCAAATCAGTCCTGGCTTGGATTGCCCGGAGTACCCACATTGGTCACATCACAGCACTCGGCCATCAGACCGGCTGCACTTGCTGCAGGCTGCCATCTGGGGAGAGGGGGCAATTGGGGGGCTGCAGGAGAGGTTCCACCCCCAGAAGCCCACAGAGCCAGCCCAGTCCTCCCCATCAGGGGCTCGTACCCCATTCCTCCCTCACTTCCTTCCACTTACCCCTCCCTAGCCCCCCTTCCTGATGTACAAAATAAAGGACAATTGTGTTCAAAAATAGCATCTCTCTTTATTGAACAAAACTGGGGGAGACTGGGAAAAGGAGGTGGAGAGGGGAAGAGAGAGGGTGGGAGAGGGGAGGGCAACTAAAATGATCAGGGGTTTGGAACAGGTCCCATATGAAGAGAGGCTAAAGAGACTGGGACTTTTCAGCTTAGAAAAGAGGAGATGGAGGGGGGATATGATAGAGGTCTATAAAAGCATGAGTGGGGTGGAGAGGGTGCATACAGAAAAGTTCTTCATTAGTTCCAATAATAGAAGGACTAGAGGACACCAAAGGAAAGGAATGGGTAGCAGGCTTCAAACTAATAACAGAAAGTTCTTCTTCACAAAGCAAATAGTCAACCTGTGGAACTCCTTCCTTCAGGAGGCTGTGAAGGCTAGAACTAGAACAGAGTTTAAAGAGAAGTGAGATCAATTCATGGAGGTTGGGTCCACAGAGTGGTATTAGCCAGGGAGTAGGAGTGGTGTCCCTGCCCAAGGTTTGTGTCAGGCTGGAGAGGGATGGCACGAGACAAATGGCTTGGTCACTGTCTTTGGTCCATCCCCTCCAGGGTACCTAGGGCTGGCCGCTGTCGGCAGACAGGCTACTGGGCTAGATGGACCTTTGGTCTGACCCAGGACGGCCATTGTAAGCTCAGGGCTCAGGGTCGGGGGTCTCAGTGGACCACCTTGATTTTCATGCAAACCTGCTCCTGGGTGGCCAGGCTGGCAGCTCTCCTTCCCTAGACAGCTGCTTTCCTGTGCCTAGTGCGGAGGTCGTGGACAAGGTCCACGATGTCTGCACTGGACCAGGTGGGTGCCCACCTCTTGCGGTCCTGGGCAAGCTCCCGGGAGCCGCCAGCCTGGTCCCGGGAAGAGGGGGAGGGCTGGGGGGGCATTGGGTGGCTGGCTCGAGCCATGCCAGGTGCAGGGTCTGCTGGCTGGGTGCTGGCAGGCTTGCACCTGGCACGGGCACCGTAGCCAGCCCGTGCCCCTTTAAGGGGTCCGGGGCCGGGAGGGGGCAATAGAGTTTCCCTGGTGTGGGCTACACACCCCTTAATTCGAACTAGTAAATTCGAACTAGGCTTAGTCCTCATACAATGAGGTTTACCTAGTTCGAACTAAGCGGCGCGCTAGTGTAGCACCTATCAAAGTTAATTCGAACTAACATCCGTTAGTTCGAATTAACTTTGTAGTGTAGACATACCCTTTCAGAAAATGAAGATAGCATAGTTTAGTAAGTCTTCAGTGACTAGTAAAATGTAATAAACCAGCACTTCTTTCTGTCAACTCTTTTCTTTTGGGAAAGGAACATTTCTCTCTCATGCTAACCAGTTTCAGGACCAGCCCACTGATTACACAATAGAATTCTAAACATCAGTCAGTGTTATACACAGAAGTATAAGCAATTATTTATCACGTACTGAAGTGTGACCAGTACATCTGTGTACAGTACAATAATTACAACCCCCTTACTCTGACCCTTGAAGAAAAGAAAATCCAGTTTTAAGTGCACTGAAACTTCTGAGGCGGGCAATTACATTGATGGCTTATCAGTCAATCGCGTGGGCGATTTGATGGCCTCCATTAGTATCACACCAAGATATCTGAAAGAGTTATGCTAACAAAAATAATGAATATGCTTTAAACAAAGGTGCTGCTTGCACAGTTAAATTAAACACAGAACTAAATGTATGCTTCCAGGTAGATACCAAAGTTCCCCTCTAAACTGCCCAGCAGCTCAGCCCTATAGCTGCTTTATCAGCCCCACCCAATCAGGGGCTCAAGGCTCTGCAACTCCATCACTCTTCTCAGGGACCCACTGCAGTCCATTGTCTTGCCCCTTCCCTTAGGGGCAAACTGTGGTCTGAATTGAACACTCTCATCATCTGCAAATGGGGTGGACCTGCTGCCTCTTTCTTTGCAGCCCCTCTGCCTCCCTTGTAGCCTTTTGCAGTGCCTGTGCTCAGGATATAGCAGAGCTCCAACTTGGCTAGCTCCTCTTCCTCTCCTAGCACAGCTCTGTCCATAGTACCAGACCACTTCAGGCAGCTAATCCTTCTCCCTCCAGAGCTGGAGAGAGACTGAACTCCCTTTACCTTGCTGCCCTTTTTATACTATCCATTTGGGCCTTGATTGGCTACCTTAAGCATTCTCCTGACTAGCTGCTGCCACTACCCTCTCCAAGGACTATTTTAATCCCTTTTTAACCAGTTCAGGGCAATTGACCCATGTCAGATTTATGTAAAGCTTAAGATAAACGTCACAGTCCTGGAACAAAAGGAATATCAAAGATTCAGTTTAATTTAAAACCATGCTGAAGAACAGCCCTTCACAAACAAATTTCTTTCCATGGACATCATACAGAGAATTTTTATTAGTTTGATAATTTCTCTTATATTAATAAACCTTTGATAATTGGAGGTGGATATTCACATTTCCTAGAGGCTACTTCTATGGCCCCAGATTAATATCAATAGTACAATGATGGCCTTGTGCTTCATTCATGTTGAACATGACTGATCTATAATGGGCACCAGTTTACTTCTCAAGATCACTGTTTACTTGTTACAAGTTAATAGTATCCTATATTATTCCTCTGTTCTTTATCAGCAAAATATGTTTTGAAAGTACCCTTATACCCATAAAACAGTTTAATTTTCTTGTCAATCTTTAAAAGAGAAAATAGCTTCCTTACTACTACTTTGTCAAACAATGAAATAATTTCATAATTTTACAAAATGTATGCCTAGAGCACACATACCCCCACACACATAGAGAGATTGAACGTTAAGGCCCAATTTTGGTAGACTTTTTTTTTTTAATATATACTTTGTAGAAAGTAAACAAGATATTTAGAAGTTAAATTCCACTACTAGTTGGTGACAATAGAAGTGGGGTAAGCAACTTGGATTTGGCTTTCTCTCATTGATGTAGGAGAGCTTACCTGAAAAAGGTGAAGTGGGCACCTCAGGGAGGGGGAAAAGGGTGTTAGTTGCAATTAATATTTAATGGGAACTGGTTATTGAAAATTCTATTCCTTTACTGATAAAATGCCAGAGCCAACTTATTAAAAGCAGATAAATTAGCACTGAGAGGTTCATACATTGCCAGCTATAGAACAGCATTTCTGCAGTTTCAATGTCTTCCAAAGTATGAACTCAATTCTGCACGTATTTATATCCCTGCTTCTTTAAGACAGATTGAAATTTCAATGTATTATTAGACTCAGAAATAATATCATTTTATTAGAGTCTCAGAAGTCTAAGGGCAACTTTAGGGGTTTTTTTCTTTTTTAAATCTTTGGATTTCTCTCTTCCCCCCCCCCCCCCCATAAACAAAAGAGTATCTAAGTGCTGTATTTATCTACACTATCTTTGCATCATTAATTAATTTTTATAAATACATATGCTTAAACCAAAAAGCCCTAACGGTTCAGACTTGCAGTTTAAAGAGATAATCGTACTACTTGGGATATATCAAGAACTATGATTATTTGGCAGAGAATGGTAAATTGACAGTATGAAACTGTGAGAAGCTGATACTCCACTTTTAAGTTTTGACATTCACAAACTGGCTCATACAGTCCTTGGACCTGATCCCCAGTCCCCTTCAAGGTCACTTTACACTAATAGAACTGAACAAAATAATTGTTGTCCTCAAGAATCTAATGAGGATTCTCCCCAGTGTCAGAGAATCCCTACCACTCACTCTCACCTCCCCATGTTAGTTCAGGGGAGGGCCAGGGCACAGAGTACTCTGGCCCATTCTTAGCCAGTGGAATGGTTCATAGGGAGCAGTTCTGGATGACAGCAGTTCTGTTGTCGACATTAACGAGAAGGAGGGACTGCTATTTCTCTTTCCTTGGTAAAACAGAATACATTCTCATACGATCCAGAGTTAAAGTTGCTACATCGTTAGCCAAGGTCATCATCATCCCTGCCTCCACAGTCTCAGGGTTTCAGTGTTACCTAGTGAGTGAGCACTAGAATGGGATTCGTGAAATCTAGATTTTATTTCCACCTCTGCTATTGGCCTGCTGGATGGTCTTGGGCAAGTCATTTTTCTTCTGTGCTTCAGTTTCTCCATCTGTAAAATGTCTGTAATGACGGTTACCTCCTCTGTAAAATACTTTGAGATAAGCACTAGATAAGGACTAGATATTATCAATATCCATATATCCCAGCCTCTGAAGTCTACTGAGCTTTGTTTGAAACTTGAGACAATTACAGGAATTATACTCTACCTATAGTATTGGCTCAAACGAAAAGTTTACAGAAGTGCTATTGATCACTCAGTACAATCTTTTCCCCAGCATGTCAGAAGAATAGTTTGCTATTCCAATTCTCTTCAACAGTATAGAAAAATATTCTAATACAACATTGAGATAGAATATAACTTCATCAAAAACTTCAACTAGAAAGCAGATGAGAGAGATTTCATAGACATGGTTACCAAAATTACATAATAGCTATGTAATGAAATACACAAAACAATTAGAAGAATAAAGCCAATGCTGACAACAGCTGAACTAAGGTCTGCTTTACCTTTAAGAATTCAAATACCTTTCTTCTTCACAAGTTCATTTTTCACCCTTGACTCAAGCAAAAGTTGAATGGTTAAACAAATATTTCTATTGCATATGTGCCTCCAGATGGGCTGAAATTCTAACAGAAGAGACTGAAACTAAGTTTAGCCAGGTTCTAATCAGACTTTGGTCATATTCTAGTGAGAGTCTGATGTTCAGCAAGTGATATTTGCTTTTTGCTTTTCTCTTCAGCCCAGTGATCATTGTATTTACCCTCGTCTGAATGGAAATGAAAGAAAAAAGGACTGGCAATCTTCCATTCTTAGTAGGTTTTTAATGACTTCACTGTTTTTCAGAGATTTCTTTACTTAGTCATATGCCGAAAAGTGACTACATTGGCTCTAACCCAGTCATTTGTCCAAGCCAGTCTCCTAGTGATTTTAGAGAATCCAAAATCCAGTGTTAAATGGGAAACTAAAGAACTATCTCAGCTACTAACCAGATTTTAATTGCTGAGAGGTTGATATTAAGCCAGCTCTTTACAATGACCTCTTTACAGGGGTGAGTCCATTATATCATAGGTACTCAACAGTGTTTTGTCTTCATAAGATATAAGACAAGTGAAAGGTGGCAGCAAACGGTTTAACAAGAGCAGATAAAAATAAAATATTCTGGTGAAAGGGGAGAAGAACAAAAAAAAAAACAAAAAAAAACAACAACCCACCACACCCAACACATTTTCCACACATAGAAAGTTGTGTTAACATTTCTTTCCATGTAGGCAATTTGGGATAGGCTTTATATATGTATAATAGGAATAGCGAGGGAATGACAGAGATATTATGGTCATGTGAATTGTTTGCAATGACATAGGTAAAGGATTGGTGATGTGCTGGTGCTGGGCTTCACCCGTGGGGCTCCTCCCACATGGGTCAGTGGGCCACCACCCCACCTCGCTACAACACAAACAACAACAGAGCAATGGGAAGACATGGGTGAGGCACCACGAATGGAAAAGGAGAGAGTCTTCTTTGGTTTCTGCAACATGAATGACCTCGTCAGTGGAGGGGCCCTGTTTCAACATGGTGAAAGTCACAATCTGACATGCTGTTCTCCAAATGGCAGAGATAAGAAGCAGGTTGATTATATGAGGATCAATAGCAAGTGGGGATGCCCACTGTCAGATATGAAAGTGAAAAGGAAAAGTAGATGTTGACAGTGAACACTGTTTTGTGATAGCCTCCAGCAAGCTAAATCTGAGAAGTGTGAGTCTACAAAATAAGGGACATAGAGGTTAAGACATTGACAAGCTAAAGTCCTCTGAAATACAGAAATGTGTTTAATCTGCAGTTTAAGAACTGGTTTCAGGCAATTGCAGACCTTGATGAAGAGGAGGTGAGTGCGGGTGAGATTAACAAAAAATGTGATGAAGTGACTGCAATATATAAACTGGGCTATGAAGCCTGTCTAGGCAGAAGCAGGCCTGCTGATAAATGCCCGGGGTATGGTGACTCAAAAGGACCTGAAGCTCCTGGCTGTCATCACCACTACTACAGTACCAGCAAGTTCTGGGCAGTGCTGAGAGCTGCTTGGGGTATCTGCAGCATGCTCTGGATGGTGCGGAGGGCTGTCTGGGGCAGGCTAGGCACAGCCCTTTTCCTTCCACTTGATGCCCCATTTCTTCTGGGGGGTTTAGGTGGGCACCTTCCCATCTTGCCAGGGGACCAGCCACACTGGGCGGAAGAGAAGGAAGTAGTCAAGTACACCCAGCACAGGGAATGGCAAAGAAACAAAACATGCCCCTAAGAAAAAAGTTTAACACAAAAGCCCAGAAACTAAGTCAAATATCATAAGTAATGTGGCAAGACATACCGTGTGGTAGCAGCAGGGGTGGGAAGGGCATCAGACACCATGTAAGAAGAGACAAATGACAGTATATTGATAATCTGGCAACAAAAGCAGAGGATGCAGCTGCTTGTGGTGAACAAGGAACGGTCTACAAAATGATGCAGCTTATCAGAGATAAATGGCAGACACCAACAAGCATTCATGAGGAACAAACAAGAGTACCTACTAACAACAGAAAAAACAGCCAAAATATGCTGGACAGACAATTTCCAAGATTTACTGAACAGGGAGCGACCTAAAGAAGTAAACATCCAGGAAACAGAAATTCTAGATATAAACACAGACCTCTTCTAATGAAGAGATCATTCAAGCTATCAAATCCTTAAATAATGGAAGCTCATGGCAAGGATAACTTGAATGCAGAGTTATTCATGGTAAAAACTGAGTCACAGCATCTATCCCAGCCTCTTTACTTATATCAGTCTGGGAAAGAGAGAGTGCCAGAACAGTTGTTTACTGGGATTATAACAAAGATAGTAAAGAAAAGAATTCTCAGTGTTTCTTACAACTGGTGTGATATCGCACGATTATCTGTGCCAAGCAATGTACTGTACAAGATCATAGTCCAGTATCTCTCAAAGGTAGCATTATCAGGAAAGAGCACGCTGGTTTACGGAAAGGGAAAGGATGCACCACCCAGGTTTCACTTAACAGAATATAATATAACAATGCTTAGAATTGCAATGACAACTTTTGATAGCATTTCCAGGATGAGCCTATGGCACATTATATGAGGAGGGATTCCATATGCCCATATAATCAAACTAATCAGAAGTGTCTATTCTAACTTCACAAGCAGTGAGCTCAATTTTGAAGTCAAAACATTGGGGTATATAGGGGTAAACTGACGCAGTCCATGGTACCTGACTAAGAACTCTCATTCAAATCCTAAATTTGAGGCAAGGCCTGGGAACACAGGCTATGTCTAGACTACATGCCTCTGTCACCAGAGGCATGTAGATGAGGCTACCAGACATAGGAAAATGAAGCGGCAATTTAAATAATCGCCGCTTCATTTAAATTTACATGGCTGCCGCTCTGAGCCGATCAGCTGTTTGTCGGCTCAGCGCGGTAGTCTGGACGCGCGGGTGTCGACATCAAAGGCATTTGTTGAGCACCCAGGTAAACCTCATTCCAGGAGGCATACCTGGGTGGTCGACAAATGCCTTTGATGTCGACACCCGCGCGTCCAGACTACCGCACTGAGCCGACAAACAGCTGATCGGCTCAGCACGGCAGCCATGTAAATTTAAATGAAGCGGCGATTATTTAAATTGCCGCTTCATTTTCCTATGCCTGGTAGCCTCATCTACATGCCTCTGGCGACAGAGGCATGTAGTCTAGACGTAGCCACAGAGAACAAACAGCTATCATGACGCTGGTCGCCCTGGCAACCACATTCTGAGAGGGCTTTACTCCAATAAGACCCTGGCTGGTACCAAAACAAACTTCACAGAAGTCATTTTCATTGTCTCCTTTAATCCTAGATAAGCCTGAGACCCAAGGACTATGCCAACGCAAGGCGGTATCATCTCGCAGTAGACGCATCATAATTTCAACAGACAAAGTTGCCATTAAAATGCTTGTCTTATTTAGGTTGGCTTGTTAGGAATAATTACCTGTATTATTGATAAGATGTTTAATTGGCAATGGGCAGAGATGCTGTGTAATCTTTGTAGTTTATTGGCTTATGTGCTCATTACGTTTTGCTGCTAGACCCTATCAAATCACTTCTACTCTGCCCATCTGTTGCCTATATAATCTATGGTAATGTTTTCATTAATTAGTATTCACCAGGTTAACCCCTGAGGTACACTCCCTACAGGAAATCCTCTGCTTGTTTTCACCTGCATCCAGAGAGTCCAGAATTATTCCCTACAGGATGTGTCATGTTTGCTATCATCATCAGCAGCAGCAGCAGCAACACAGCTGTTGACAGGGTAATGCAGCATACAACAAAAGGCATGACCAGAGGTATTACATGGACACCCTTTTCTTCCCTTGAAGACCTTGACTTCTTAGAGGATCTTGCTCTCCTATCACATACCCAATATCCTTTACCCAATTACAAAGGCAGACAGCTGAACTAGAATTCACTTATTAATTTGATACAATCAGTTTGGGACTGAATAAGAATTTTAAATGGTTAACACTGTACAAAGGCAATTTTTCTTCTCTGGATATTCACCTCTCCACACCAAATGCTGTGAATGAACCACTTCCATCCTGACTTGATTAGCCTCATTAACACAATATATACACTCCTGCCTCTAACATGAAAGTGTATGCCCTACTAACTCTGTGGCTGCATCTAGACTGGCATGATTTTGCGCAAATACTTTTAACGGAAAAGTTTTTCTGTTAAAAGTATTTGCACAAGAGAGCGTCTATACTGGTATGTGCCTTTGCACAAAAGATTTGCTTTTGCACAAAAGTATCCGTGCCAGTGTATACGCTCTCTTGCGCAAGAAAACTCCGATGGCCATTTTAGCCTTCGGGCTTTCTTGCGCAACAAATTAACATTGCTATCTACAACATCAATAAAGCAAGGATTATCTTCAGGAAATTAAATATAATTTAAAAATCATCAAACTATAACACCAAAACCAAACTCAAGATTTATCAGAGCTGCATACCTTTATACATTACTTTATAGTGCAGAATGCTGGAAAAGTAGAAAATGTGTCTTCATTCCATACAATCAGCCTCAGAAAAATCTTCTGTATGTTTTGGCCCAGAACAAGCTCAAATCAAGATCTATTGACGCAGTGCAGCCAAGAGGATAGGAGGCCCATCATTACTAAGAAATACTGGAGTTGGATTGGCCATGTTCTTCAGATGGAAACTGATTCCATCACCAGAGTCACAATAAGATGAACACCTGAAGGCAAATGAAAAATAAGGACACCTGAAAAGAACATGGTGGAGAGCTGTGGAAGCTGAGCTAGGACAGAGCTTGGAAATGATTGAAAGACTTGCCAGCAACAGACAAGAGTGTAGGAGCTTCATTGCTGTCCTAAACATCAAGGCTATGTCTACACTGGCATGATTTTCCGGAAATGCTTTTAATGGAAAAGTTTTCCGTTAAAAGCATTTTCAGAAAAGCGCGTCTAGATTGGCAGGACACTTTTCTGGAAAAGCACTTTTTCCGGAAAAGTGTCCGTAGCCAATCTAGACGCGCTTTTCCGTGAAAAAGCCCCGATGGTCATTTTCACGATCGGGGCTTTTTTGCAGAAAACACTACTGTGCTGTCTATACTGGCCCTTTTCCGGAACAGTTTTCCGGAAAAAGACTTTTGCCCGAACGGGAGCAGCATAGTTTTTCCAGAAAAGCACTGATGATTTTACATTAGATCGTCAGTGCTTTTCCGGAAATTCAAGCAGCCCGTGTAGACAGGTGGCAAGTTTTTCCGGAAAAGCGGCTGATTTTCCAGAATAACTTGCCAGTGTAGACACAGCCCAAAGGTGTAATAGGATGATGAAGTATTGGCCTAAGTATTTTGCTCAGTTTAGGAATAAAAAGGCAAATTTACCAGATGTAGTCTTCAGGGTGTCAGGGCCCAAACATGGGATCAAGATTCACAATTAAGAGCACAATTGCAGTAGTGTAGGCAGATTCATGTTTAGATGGCATTAATTTATCTTAGCATTAATAGTCTCAGTATTATATTGCAGCCGTTCCTAAAGCAAATAATTTTCAGTATGAGTAAGGCAACACCTCATTTATACAAGGTACTTTTGGGTATAAAATGAATTTCATTCTTCAGATAAGAAACACCAGCACTCTAAAGTCAGCAGACAGATATTCCACCCAAAAAACCTCAGGATAGCAAGGTAAACAACTCTGCCATTAATTCAGCTTTTTTGGGTCAGCCTTTAAGGGCAATTATTTCAACAAATAACAACATAGATCAATTTGAAGGCTGAAAAGTAACTCATAAAAGGAGATACGGTGTGTTTCCCTCTAAAATGTTTCAATTACCTTCAAAACATGTATTACATAAACATATATTCTATATATATCGCCTAAATGTCATTTCTTATGTTGAAACAATATTATCAAAGCTAAACTGGGAAGATTTGCTTTGCACTTGGCTCTGTGTGGTAGGAGGAAATTACTTCCTACACAATAGATGAAGAGTGCATCAGCGATCTTGGATCTATTCTCTAAAGCAGTGGTGGCCAAGAAGGTCACAAGAGACACACCTGCTCTATTAAAACAGCAGATCATCCAGAAGGCTGAATGAATACCCTTGCTGGGCCAGTTGAAGGAGTGCCATTAGTAAGGCCATCAAGGTGATTTCAATACCCCTAGCTTGTGAGTAAGCATTGCATTAAAAACAGCTGAGGATAAGGCTAGGAGAACATATTGTGGAGAAAAATAAGGCCATCATTTTCTGATACCAGTGAAAAAAGGGGAAAAAACACGGTCAACAAAAATGGTGAGTAGGGAAATGGAGGGATGAGAGGAAACAGGAGATAAAAGAATTAGTGCCATTGTAAGTGATACCATACTTCCAGAGAAAGTACTGCATTTAATGAGCAATCAGAATGCTCAATTAGTACTATGCCAGATCTTGTTTTCAAGGATACATTTTGTGCACTCAGATTGTTAATTAGCCAGAGCTTCTATAGCCATTGCCTGCACGTAGTGTCAAGAGAACAGAATAACTGAAGCACATCTAAAACTGCAAATTCCAAAATGATGTTTGGGGGAGGGAAAGAAATCATAAAAGAAAGGATTGATGTTATTCTTTAGATGTATGTGAATGAAACCTTAGTGAAAAAAGTAAAAAAAAAAAAAAAAAAAAAAAAAAACCACTTTTCAACAAAACCCAATATAAATAAAATCATAGAAATATTGCTTCTGTTGCTGCTCAGAGTCAAGTAATGAAACCAAATTTTCATTGATCAATTCCTCTTTAAAAATCTCTCTCATGCCCCTTAGATAGGATACCATGGTTAATAATTAACAACAACAAAAACAGGTCAACCCATCGAGACTGTTTTCACAGTACAGCTGAATGTAGAATATTTGTAGATTATACTTGCATTTTAAATGAGAACAGCTGGTAAAAATCTGAAAGTAGAATTTAAAGGATTTAATTTTTATGAATGGACACATGGTGAGCAAACAAGCCTGTGTATGATTAATGTGAAGGTCTCATTTTTTAAATAAGTCTCAGAGGGGTAGCTGTGTTAGTGTAACTTTAAAAACAATGATTAGTCCTGTGGCACCCTAGAGACTAACAAAAATATATGAAATCATGAGCTTAAATACTTAATAATTTTGAATGGAAGCCAATTAAAATCCTCCACATTACCCCAAAGTTATAAATTGACCAAAGTGCAGAATTCCTAGCTGTAACTTCTCCAGAAGAGCGTACCATTTCTTCAAATTAGATTACCCTGCCTCTGAGGGAGTGAAGTTAGGCAGGCCTGGCATCACAGGAATCAAACAAAGCCTTTTGGCCCATCTATCCCCACCCCACTTTACCTGTAGCCAATGCCAGGCCTGGAGGCAGGATAAAAGGAAGGTGCCTGATTCAGTTAGGGGCTGAGGAGAGAGGAGTTGGTTCTGCTGTTTACAGGAGCTGAGCTAGAGCCTGTTTATTTAGCCAGCAACTGGAGCAAGTAAGCCTCTAACCTCACTCCCTTGGGCAAAGGGGAAGAACCTATGAGGCGCCTTACTAAAGAGGAAAATTTGGAGTCTTGGGGCCATGCCCCAAACTTAAGAACTATACTCAGATATTAAGTCAGAGTTTTTAGGCCTTGGGCACAAATGGCAAGGGTCTGCACTCCTTTTCTGCCAGTTAATTCTGGGACCTAACCACTAGGTAATCCTGCTGCTAGGGAGACCCAGCCACAGTGCCATTCAGCCTTTCTTGGAGCAAGGAAGTTTATTTGGCTGAATAATAATATATTATAAAAGAGCCAATGGATTATTATGTTTCATCCATTGAACCAATCTCTCTTTACAAAGAAGGGCAAATGTCACTATCCCCATATTACAGCTAAGAGATTGTGGAATGACAAAGTTCCCTCTGATCTTGTCTATTCATCTGCTGAATACATTTTGTTATGTGTCGCACCACTAATAGAAACAAATGTTATTGGTAGTGGGAGGCTGCGGGCACCTCTTCTAATCAGCTGGGTGGCATTTGAATCTCTCCAGGGCAGTCGCCCAAATGCTCATCTTACAGGGAACACTGAAATGACCTCTCTGAGCTCACACAGCAAGTCAGTGGCAGAGTCAGGAACAGAACTGAGTATACACTCCTAGCTTGTGACTTGTCTGTCACAGATCCTAGGTGCCTCACTCATGGGTACTCCTGCCTCGGGGTGGGATTTAGCTAGCCACACCTACATGAGTAAACCTGGAGAAAATAACCTGCATCTCCACTATGTTGCAATACTTTCTAACAGGCATTCGTAGGAACAGTTTCAATGCTATTTTTCCCCCCACTTGGCATGGAGGAGAAATATCATAAAGATGATACTTTTTATATATTTCTGAGATGTGAATGGCATACATATATATTCACTATTATCAATGTTTGGTACCTCTCTAGGTCTTTGCTTATACCTGCTAGATTTGTACCCTAGAAAAAAATCCCAATCATCCCATATCTATTCCCCATCCTTTTAATCCAACATCCACAACAAGGATTGTTAAAGATCCCTTACCTTGCTTCATTAACTGGGAAATAGCTTGTTTTGCTTTATCCGTATCATTAGTAATTTCTATGAAGTGGGTCTCTGTGGCTATGTCTACACTGCAATGATATTTTGGGATATCGGAGTATCCCAAAATAGCTATCCAGTGTCTTAACAGCAAACCCATTATTTCAGGCTTACTATTTCAACGTCCCTGTAACCTCATTCTACGAGGAGTGAGGAATGTTTCAGAATAGTGGGTTATTTTGAAATTTAGCACTCTGTAGACAGTGCCAAATTATGAAATAAGCTATTTTGAAATAAGATTGAAATAAGATATGCAATTTGAGCTTCACAAATTGCATATCTTATTTCAAACTACAGTGCCATGTAGACATAGCCTGTGAGCTAACAGTGACTTTAACTATAATCCTAGCGAAATAGGGGAAATTGCTTGGTTCCCCATCAAAGTAGGATCCTTTGACATAAAACAGAAATTTGGCTTTGTGACAGGAAACTCCTAGATACACATATTGCTACTTCTTTTGATCGGTTACCACACAAAATTGGCCATAGGTTACTATAAGTAACCAGACTTACACTTAGTTAGCTTCACCAGGCATGATGACAATGATTACTTATTCCATTACTCCTTTTCCTATACTCCACACAGAATAGTGTCTGTCAAACACATTACATCTACAGGGTATGTCTAAACTACATCCCTCTGTCAAAAGAGGGATGTAAATTAGGCAAATTTAAAGTGCAAATGAAGCAGGGATTTAAATATTCCATGCTTCATTTGCATAATCGCATCACAGCGGTCTTTCGAAAAAGGGTATTTCAAAAGAGAAACCATCGTCTAAACCGCTTTTTTGAAATATCCTGTACTCTTCAAAAAATGATGGCGGAATCTGGGCATCAAAGCTTTTGTACGATCCCAGTTAGAGTGTATGCTTGGCTCTCCTTTCTACTTCTGAGCTAGGCCTCTAGAATAAATCTGTTATTGAATAGCACACAATTGCGTAATGTACTTATGCAATGAACATTTGAAAATGAAATAAATCTTCATGTCAGTGTTTGATTTTCTCCAATCTGATTTCAACTAGACAAAGAGTGAAATACAGTAGCCCTTGTGACATTATAATTCATTCTACTTTATTTTACCAGAGACTGCAACCGGAGATGTACAATACATCTTTGTTCAAAGAGGGCCTGTGAATAACTGGCCAGGAGGCCAGGTATAAACACAAACAAAAGACATTCTGAGATCTGCTGTGCTTAATTTTAGTTGTGTACTGAAATATATGGCATGACCCAGAAGCAACACGTAGCTGTTAATCATGTGCAACCCTACAGTGCACTGCAGATGGGTCATGGTTTGTTTAAAATCTGTGTTACGGCTTCAGGCCTTGGATAACATATATTTGTCCTCCACTTGGTGCAAGAGGGATTTAGACCGTATACATTTATGCCTAAATTTAAAGTATTATTTAAAGTTTATGCAGAAGTCTGAAATATAAAATGTATATGAAAATTCATCGGATTTTCCTTATATAACTGCCTAAATATTTTACAGTTTTATGCAATATCACTGTTGTCCATACAGTCTCACTGGAATTTAAGGGGTTGTCAGAATATAACTAAGATCAGCCTATAGCTCATAATGTGTATGAACATTAATGTAGAATATTGAAACTTTTAAAAAAAGTACATATTGGTTTCCAAATAATAGTGACATAAACCAGTCTTTCAAAAGCTATATCTTCACAAGAACCATTGTTAGCCATGTACCTAGATATTAAATGTCAGATTCTGATCTCTCTCACATTGAACAGCCTCTTATCCCATGTATGGTTCACTGAAATGAATGGGACTACTTGTGGGGGAAGGGTAGGGCACAGGCCCACCACTGGAGGGAGAGTAGAAGGGGGACATTGCCCTGTTCCTGGTGAATCAAAAGTGCTCAGGGATCCCAGCCACCACCATTACTGCAGGAGAAGCAGAGGCCAGAGCTCCTGGTCCTTTAAACTGCCTCTGGAGAACTGGGTGGCACACACCAGGTGGCTCTGAGAGCTGCCTGAGGGTGGAGGGGCCTGAGGGTGGAGGTGCTGAGGGCTGGCTGTCCCAGTCCTGCCCCCCTTTACCAAGGCCTTGCGACTTGCAGGAGCATGGAGCAGAGCCATCCCCCTCCACACACATCTCACCTAGGTTCCTAGAGCGTCTGTCAGCTCCCCTGGGTATGCATCAGAAACTGGCCTCAAACAACCTACTGGAGATGACAGGAGACAATTCACTAAAACTGCCAAATGACTAATCTTTAACATTAATTCAAGTGGTAGGCGTATCGGTGCAAAAGGAATGATTAAAATCTAACTCCAGTTGTTTTGGCGAGAACTAAGCAAGTAATTGATTTATCAGTTCAGGAGCAGAATTTCAAAACTTTTTAATTTCAGGTCAACATGACCCACCAATGTTTTGTTTTTTCTTGCCAAAACACCTACTTCTTCCCGCACCCCAAGATTGTATGAAATATGTCTTCTGACTTGAAACATTTTTTTAACCCAACCTACTTCTTACATTAAATTAAAATTGCAAAATGAAATACCACTTCAAAAGCTCCAACTAAATCAGGCCCAACTGTGATAGGTTCTGTACAAACACGGAGTAAGAGACAAACATCGATTCAGCAGGGCTTACTATCTGAATGATACTTCCTAAACACAATGAAACTTCTACCCTTAAACCCAGAAGACAAATAGCTATTACAAAACCTGTGACAGAACTTGACTGACATCACATCAGTACTGCGTCATTTCCCTTCCCTTATACAAGTAGAGCTGGTCAGAAATTTTGGATATTTGAAACTTTCCAACAAAAGTTAATTCTATAATGACAATTTTTCACAAAAAATGGCTTGTTTCAACCAACTACTTCCAGGGGAACAGTCTCCCTCTTGGAAACTTCCTTCCATGGCAAACAGAAGTTCAACACAACATCCAAATGAAAGGAAAATCCAGATCTTTTTACTCCAATTCTGCTGGGTCACAGCTCTTCCTCTGAAGGATATAAGCAAACATTGGCCTTCTCTGACTCCAGCTTCAAGCAACTTTTCTGCAGGGGCTTTTTCATAACCACTAGGTGCTAGTGTAATCCACATATTTTCTGGGTGTGATGTCTTGGACTATGTAGTGGCACTAAGGCCACCTGCAAAGAAAGAATGAGTATCCTCAGCTGAGAGTCAGCTGGCTTTTAGCTCAAGCTGTAGAGGCTCATGCATTAAGCACTAGGGCAGTGTCTAGACTGGCCAGTTTTTCCGGAAAATCAGCCGCTTTTCCGGAAAAACTTGCCAGCTGTCTACACTGGCCACTTGAATTTCCGCAAAAGCACTGACTTCCTACTGTAAGAAATCAGTGCTTCTTGCGGAAATACTATTCTACTCCCGTTCAGGCAAAAGTCCTTTTGTGCAAAACTTTTGCACAAAAGGGCCAGTGTAGACAGCTCGGATTTGTTTTCCGCAAAAAAGCCCCAATCGCGAAAATGGTGATCGGGGCTTTTTTGCGGAAAAGTGCGTCTAGATTGGCACGGACGCTTTTCCGCAAAAAGTGCTTTTGCGGAAAAGCATCTGTGCCAATCTAGACACTCTTTTCCGCAAATGCTTTTACATTAAAAGCATTTCTGGAAAATCATGCCAATCTAGACACAGCCTAGGGCTGTGTCTACACTGGCCTCCCTTCTGGAAAAGGGATGCTAATGTAGCACTTTGGAATAGGCAAATCCGCGGAGGATCTCCTATTCTATATACTTGAAAGTAGGAATAAGAGATCCTCTGGAAAAGGCTTTATTTTCCGGAGAATCACGTCTAGACTGGCACTTTTCTCCAGCTTATCTCCAAGCCGGAAAAAAGCGGCAGCCATGTTAATGCAAATACCTATTCCAAAGTGCTACATTAGCATCCCTTTTCTGGAAGGGAGGCCAGTGTAGACACAGCCTAGAGGTCTCAGGTTCGGTTCTGCCTGTCAGTTTGACATTAGTACAAAGGAGTCCCAATGCTTCCTCTACTTCAGGCTCTCCCCTTGACACCCTCTACGACACTGCTTCTTTGAGCTCATTCCTTCAATATCTTGATTGCTTGCTAGCCTCTCCGGCTGTTCTAGGTATTTTTTTAAATGACTCATCAAGCCTCCTTCCCCAGTTTATGAGCACAGCTCTTCTCTAAACTCCTTTCCTTGGTAGGCTTCCTTGCATCAGATGAAGCACTGATTTATAATTTTTAAAACATTTCCTTTCCCAGTATCAGCTTAACTATTTAGCTATTCAGTGAGCTAACAGAGAGGCTTTTTGATCACAAAATAATCAACAGGTGGCACGCATCCTTGTTACTCAGGATTCTCATTGTTCAAATTGCTGTGCCTTTGGACTAAAGCTAAAGCTATGAAGTACACCCTATAATGTGAATGCTTCCCCTGCTACACAGCATAGCTCTGAAATAAGAAAAAAAAAGATGTAGAAAAGTGTATTTTGCTCTGCCTATTTTCATTATTCAGTATTGATCTTAAGCTTTAGGCTAATATCCTGTCTTTTCACATAGTGGTCCTACTGACTTTACTATTCCATTCAGACTTGACTAGCTTCACTGATGTTCTGTTTGCAGTGCTTCATGACAACAGTAAATTGGAGCTCTTCACATCTAAAGAGGCTTGACTGTCCTACATGTAAAGAAACACATTTGACAGAGCTGAATGGGATATCTGTTCAAGATACCCAAGAGGTTCAGCACAGAGCAGGAAATTAAGTGTATTCATATTTTATATATCTGTCAAGAGAAATAGTCATAAATGTGCACTGCTCTGAATTAAGTGAATCAGAGAAAGGCACTCTTCAGGAATGTCCAGTTGCCCTAGTAGTCAAATTGTAGGTAGATACACTACCTAATAAAACAAAACGTCTTAGTTTTTGATAGCAGGAGAGAATGAGAGTTTACAGAGACAGTATCCAGAGATTTTGTCACATTTAGGAGATTCTCTTCACCTACATAAAGCTGTGTGTGAACATTTCAGAACCTTGCTGTTTAATATGCCTATGATTGAGTAAGCTGAGAAAAATATTATCTGTCAAGGTGTGGCAAGAGCTTTGCATGAAGTAATAATGCTCTGTTCAATTAAATTAGTTAATTTAAAGAGACCATTTTGAAGAGTGAAGGCTTACAATGTGCCAGTTGCTGTTTTTTCCATATACTCAAGACAACAGATCTATTATTAAAAGATCAGAGCTGGGTAAAATTTTAGGATGGACTTTTTTCCCCTCAAAAATGTGGATTCAATCAATTGAATACCAATTCAGGAATTCATGTTGATTTTAGTGAAATTCCTCCCTCAGAATGGAGAGAGGGGAAATACTGAAATGAACCATTTGACATTGCTAAAATAAAACATTTCTGTTTTTCAGGATAGATTTAAAAAGCTGGTGGCAGAGGTGTTGATGCCTCTGTATAGCTGTGTAATTAGGGTACTCATCTGGAGTGGTGGTGACCGTGGCACAAATCACTGCTTTATTGCAGGGATTTAAATCTAATACCATAGCCTGGTTAAGTTAACCACAGAGCTATAAAGCAGTCTGGAGCGGGTTTCTCCCACTGGTGCTGTTCCACTTGGTCTAAAACATTTGACTGATCATTGTGGCAGCAAAAGCACCTGCTAGTGGCTCTATAGCCTGGTACTTAAAATATTTAGGAAGAAGATGCCTCAAGGTCCAATCCCTGCTCCACTTAATATTTAATTATTTTCACAAAGTGGATCAGCTTCAACAGGAGAGACTGAGACCCAGTCACTTCTGACATATGGGAGACTTGACTATAAGACCCTGTTCCACAGCATGGATTCAAATAAGGGTCTCCCAAACGTGAAGTAAGTGCCAAGACCAATGGACTACAGAAGGGGCTTCACTTCCTCTTCCTTCTCAGTGATTGTGAATCTAGCCTTCTGTTTGCTTTGCTAACAAGTCCCCAATATTCATTTGAATCTACATGCATTTTCCCACTTTTTTGATTAGCTGAAAATTCTGGGAAAAAATCAGTTTCTGTTCAACCTAAATGGATTTTTTTTTACAAATGTCATACCAAAAAATCAGTTGGTCACACAGCTTTATAAAATATAATGGACACTCTCCAAATGATGCTAAATTATAAATGAGACTATCAAGTCTCTGAAATTATCCATATTAAATGTTGAAGGATAAAGATAAAGTAAAGGGTAAAGATGTCATATGTAGCAGAAAAAGAAATCACTGCTGTTAATTGTAAAGGAACCCCTGTCTGGTAACTAGATGGGGTTCCAGGTAATTCTGTTACAAATTTAAAACATGGTGGTATAAACAAAATAAAAAAGTTAAAAAAAGGAGTAAGAACAGAATAGAGGGGGATAGAGTCTAAAGAAAGACATGGTTAAGAGAAAGTTTTTAGAAAATATGTGATGAACATTTTTAGTACAACAGGAAGATGAGAAATGACCGAAAAAAAATTAGGGCTAAAAATATCTAGCCAAGACTTTTAAAAATTACCAATTTGTGTACTTTGATTTTTGGGAGTCCAAGATGCCTGATTTAAAGACTACCCAATTCTTTTTAAAAAATCAGGCCTGTTTAAGGGCTCTCAAACTGAGATTAATGGGCCAAAACCTGAAAACAACCCAAAATCACTAGTACATTTTCCAAAAATCTAGGTCTTTGTCAGAAGGACTGATGGTGTTGAGAAACAATCTGGAGGTGCTTTTACTCCCACATTTAATCTGTTGATGATAGAGAAACACTTCTTAAATTGTGAGTCTCTGGAAATTCAATGTGGAAAAAAAAACGATTTAATTCCCTGACTTCAGTGACTCACAGCAGGAGGAAAAAAATTATGGAGATAAGGAAATCCTTCACTTGAGAAACTATCAAAGTCACTTTTTTGTTCCCTACCAAATTGAGAAATTACTGTCAAAAGAAATCATGTATTTTCTGAGCTCTGCTGGAAAAATCCAAAAATAAAGTGGTGACTTCTGTAGCAAAAAAGAAAAAAGGGGGGAGGGGGAAGGGACAAAGTCTCTAAGGGCATGCCTACACAAGGAAATTATTTCAAAATAACTACATTCAAAGTAATAACTCCCAAAATAACTATTTTGAAACAAGCTTATTGTCCGAGGAAAGCAGGAGTACCGATTTCGAAATAACCAGTCCATTTTTTTTAAATAACAGACTTGGTAATGTGGACATTCCACTTATTATTTCAAAAAAAGGGGGGTTATTTCAAAATAACTCCCTAGTGTAGACCAGGGCTTACAGAGGAAACCTCTGGAACAATAATAAGTATAATAAAATATTTATAAATTAGTTTTATTCTTTATAAATTATATTTTAAAAGTTAAATGGAATTGTTACAGGCTTCAGAACAAAACCAATGCTCTTTAAGGATAATAGTATTGTAGAACTGCAGAAAGAAAAAGATACCGCCACACAGAATCCTTCCCCTTCTGTTTAGCCTGGAAGGAAACTTTATATAACTATTTTCAAATCACTTCCAATTCCCCATATATACATGAAATTTCATAACACGCCAGGGGCCCATTTCTTATCTCAATTTCAGTGCAAATCAAAAATAGCTCCAGAGAATGGAATTAGATTGCTGTAAAAATCAGCATGAGATCAGAATCAGGCCCTATTTCTTTAAAACATATACTGTACGCTTTAATAATTTTAAAGGCTTATCCGTAGCATAGTGTAATAGTGTAAATATAGAACTATGCAACATTATTCAGAAATTCAGACATTACAGAGGTTTATTTTAATTGCCACATATTAACTTGCATTGCTCCCAGGAGAATTCATCTTGCAATACAAAAGCAACAGGCCATGCTGTAAGAATAGATCAGCTGTCCCAATCCCTCTTAAACACTGTGCTTTTTCTTCATACAGTACAGATGGATAGTTTGTAAAGGTACCAGCAAGGTAATAACTGGCTGAGCTGGTTGCCATGCTAATCTCTGTAAAGAATGGATTCTGCATTATTGAAGTTAGAAGAGATTTTGCCATTAACACCAACAAAATAAAGAACAGCCCAATATTTGACAAGTATGTTGTGCAGAGGAAATTATTTATATAGCTTCTCTTTGTTTATGTCTATGTACCAGTCGTGGGGTGTCCCCCCCCCCCCATTCGGCCCCGGAGTCGAGTGTTTACACTCGTAGGCCCTGAGGCCTAGTCCATGGCAAACACAGGCCCTGAGGCCTAGTCCAGGCTCTGGGAGGATGGGGTAGGGGGTCTAGGTCTTCCCTCTCCACCAGATCCCAAACCAGGGCCATATTAGTGGTGGGTAGTTCCCACCACTGGCTCGGCGGGGAGTTCTCCCCGAAGCACGCCAAGCCCACCAGGGGGTTCCCTGCCCCCTGCTCTGGGTTGCTTCCTACCCCAGACCCCTGGCTGATGGAGACCCCACCTGCAGGCGCGGTGCTGGCAGTGGCCTTGTCGTTGGGTCGCACTCAGCCCGGGGACTGTAGCAGTGGGAGCGGCAGGCCCAGCAGCTCCTGCTCTGGCAGCAGGTCCAGCTGTGGCTCTGGATGTTGGGCAGGAGTTCCTCCCTTCCCGGAGGCCATCCCCAACTGAGCTGTCTCCCTGGCCTTTATGCCTGAACCAAAGTTGGAGCATGCCCAGCACCGCTGTGGGGGCAGGGCCAGCACAGCCCAGCAGGCCAGGTGGCTCCCCCCTTGGCCAGTGTGGGGCTGGACCATCCCGTCACAGTACCTTTTAAATTAGGCTTTTCAACAATAAAAGGATGGTTTCAGATAAATGATCACATTCTTGTTTAATAGTAATAGAGATGTAGCCGTGTTAGTCTGGTTTTTCTGAAACAAAAGACAGGACTATGCAGCACTTTAATGACTAGCAAGATGGTTCAATAGGTGATGAGCTTTCGTGGGCCAGACCCACTTCCTCAGATCAAATTGTGGAAGAAAATTGGCATGACCAAACGGATACAATAAAAAAAAAGTGAACACATATAAAATAAACAAAACAGATTTTAGAACAGAGGAGGGAGGAGGGGGAGGAGGTTAATGTCTATGAGATAATGATATTAGAGGTGATAACTGGGGAAGCTATCTTTGTAATAGCCCATTCGAGGACAGAGCAGTCCATTAAGATCCACCCCAGACAGGCTGGAAGGGTGGGTGAAGAAAGGAGCCCATCAGAAGAGTGGTAATAGCTCTGTAATTTTACATTGGCTCTGTCCTGGAATCATTTGGACCAGCAAGTGGCCAGGCCTAAATGCAGATAGAAATGTCCATTTCCAATACCTAATGCAGATGCCACAGCATTATCTTGAAGGGATCCAACACAAAGACATAGGTAGCAATTCAATAGCAGCGATACAAGTGTCAAGTGGGAGGCCCCCATATGCAGGCATTTATTTATGTTTTTAATGTAAGCCTCAGTATGCCTGGGTACCAGAAGAGTAGATCTCACAAGGTATCTAAAAATGTTAACTTCAAAATATATACAGTAATATATAAATGGCAGCCATCCTATAATAATACATTTAACTATTAGCATTAACATTAGCACCATTAAATTGATTCTTAGAGCTTTTTCTCTTGTTCCATAAGGCCACTAAACAAAGAGCACACAGAAGGGAGATTGGACATTGTGAGGTAGGGAAGCTTTGATTCAATAAACAATCTCTCAGGCTTACAATGTATGCTTCTGAATCAACAAACTGGAGACTATCTGCCCTGTGGGGCCTGATCTAAAGCCTGTTGAAATCAATAGAGGCCTTTTCATTGTCTTCAGTGAACTAAGATCAGGTCCAGAGAGAGCCTGACATATACTCCTTTGATCTTTCACAGGACTGATGTGGTATGCAGAAGGCCAGAAAGAAGGGGTCACAAATGGCTGAGATCCAAATTAGTCATCAAAATATGACTTGACTTTACTTGAACTATGGTCTCAGGTGGCATTTATAGGAAAAACCTGTCAAAGCTCCTTTCCCCCTCCTACATAGATAGGCAATATTTTTATTCATTACTTGCTTGTACCAGCAAGAAATTTCAATAAACTATTATTGCTCTTTTATGAACCTTTAATTCACCTGAGTAATGACATATTCCATCTGAGGTGAATTTTTCATGTACTATGGGATCATTTTTAGTAAATTTAGGCAGGGGACTATAAAAATGGCAGTTCAAACAATTTTGAGCGTGAAATATCTTGTAGGAGGAAATAACAGCAGGGTGGAGATGCTTCTCATGTAACTATGGTGATACTTTTTAGAATACAACAGGGAAAACAGTTAACGTTTGAAAGTGGAAGGAAAATGGCATGCAAATAATGTACTGTGATTGATTTAGTAGTTTTTAATCCTATTGATCACAATGTACTGCCTCAAACTGTGCCCAGAATGTGGCTTTAAACAATAAAGAAAAGGTTAAGAACCAAAGTTATGGACTAAGTGAAGCTGGACTTAAAATGCTTTTTTCTGCATTATTGGACTCTAACTGTTCCTTTCTATGTCTTCCTCTTACTGTGTGATTTATTTTACAGATCCTTAAGACATATAAGGAGTTGTCTGCCCCACACAGGTGTAGAAAGGATTAACGACAGCAGGTAGCAGTGGAGGTCAGGCCCTATCAGAGGGGGGGACCAGGAGGGCCATTTGGCTCAGGAGACAAAGGGGCCTCAATTTTTGGCATTTGTCTTCCAAGTCATTTCCATTTGTTATACACCTTGCAGTTACAACAGAGACAACAAAAGAAGCTATATATACCTGCAAAAAATTATTTAAATCATTATGGCACCTCAGATCTTTACCAATTTTTTAGTCACATCTCAGTTTTCAACTGTGTGACTGGAGTAGCTTTGTGATTAGTGATTAGTGGTTCTACATTATGACACATTGTTTACAGTCTTTGCATAGTTTAGCGGTTTTGAAAGTCGTAATGAGTTCTGTTACTGAAAGTGATTTTGCTTGGTCTGAGGGTGAGTTTAACCTTTAAATTAGATGTATATCTCTGTAGAGCAGATTTTCTTAAGTATCTTCGTATACAATAACCATATCGGGCTCTGCTGTAAGCTACCTCTTCAAATCCAGTTTTTGATTCACGTTTAAAGACTTTCTGGTAATAATAAACCTTAAATTCCAGTTGTTTCATAAACTTACATTTAATCTGGCAATCACCCCATGTTCACATGCATAATAATTCACCAGTTTTTAGAGGAATTTAATAACAGGAGCCTGTTAGCAAATGAAATTTCAAGACTTTGAAATAAGGCTATAAGGGCTACAGTAAATAACACCTCCAAACTTTTATTATATAATATTCATTGCAAAGTATATACAATAAAATTTTTGTATAACCAAGAGCCATTAGTGAATTAATGTATTGTGTGTTACTTTGTTTTAAAAGAACACCTTTATAAAAATGAGGCAAAGATTTGAAAGTGGTGCAAGTAAGAGACGGCAAAAGCAGAGTGAAGCAACAGCTAAGAGTTTAAAGCCAATAACATCGTTTCTCATAGAAAAAGACACCTCAGCCAGTGATGGTTGGAGGAAGTTGAAAGAACGAATACCTGCACATGAAACTTCAGTATTGCAAAAAGATAACTATTACACGAAAATCAGCTGGTAGAGCAGCACTAGCTGACAGTTCAGTTGAAAACTTACTACTGTGTGAACAAACACAGAAACTGATACCTGGAAAAAAAACACTTGAGCACATATTGAACGTCATTCTTTTTCTTTCTGAATAGCGATTGACTTTGTTTGGTTCCAGGAAACATATCAGTCATCCTATAAACAGAAACTTTCTAGGTATCCTTGAGCTTCTTAGCAAGTATAACCTGTTTTTATCAGGCCCTGTTAAGCATGTTCATGAATCACAAGAGAGTGAAAAACTCATGCAAGTACATTATCTGTCTACCAGAATACAAAATGTGTTTATTGAGCTGTGTGGAACATTTGTGCAAACAAGAGTTCTTGAAGAGATATGACATGTAAAGTTCTTTTCAATTATTCTTGATGCAACTCCAGACTGTGTTCAGAAAGAACAGACTGCCTTGGTTGTTTGATAAATTAAAATTGCAGGATGTTCAAAGGTTTTAATTGAAGAACACTTCATTTTGTTCGATAATTTGACACAAAAAGAACTGGAAAAAAAATTCCACACATATATTAGAAATTCTGGTAAGCTTCAAATTTAATTTTTAAGAGTGCATTGGCCAAACCTATAACAATGGATCCAATATGACTGGGAAGTACAATGGAGTACAAGCAGTCCTTCTTGAGCAAAATCCAAACTGTATTTTTTTCCATTTGTGGCAATCACACACTAAATCTTGTCAGTGTTGATTGTGCTGAATCATGCAAGGAAGCAATCACATACTTTGGAACAATCCAGCAATTGTACGGCCTCTTCATATACAGTCCTCAAAAGAGGGAAATTTTGAAGCCATATCTGACTGTTTCCCTTCATAGCATGTCAACAACGAGATGGTCAGCACCAGTTAATGGCATTAAACCAGTTGCACGGCATTTGGACTCTGTGAAAGAGGCTTTAAGTGAGCCTGAATCACTCACAGCACATGCTCGCACTGAGCTCAAATCAATTCAGAAGTATACATAGAAATTTGAATGCATTTTAATGTCATCCATGTGGGTGAAGCTGCTGAAAATGATCCACGAAACGAATCTTGTAATTGAAGCACACAATGCTAGATTAGATGCTGAGGGTGATAACACTGACTGACTTCTTAAAGATATTCTAAAGATTAATGGTCAATGGGATGCAATCTTTTCTGAGTCCAAATCAGTAGCACAGGGTATTGACATTTCATCTGGGTTTTCCAACAATCGCAGCTTAATGTCTCGATCTGATGCAGAAAGGCACTATCGAGTCAATGATTTTTTTGTTATTATTGACTCCATCAAATCTGGTCTTACATGCTGATTTGAGTCACTGTGACAAATCTGTGCCCTTTTTGGATTCCTTTGGGAGTTCAGAGAATTAAGTAATGAAAGTCTATATTCAGCAGCTGAACAGTTTCAACAAAAGTACAACAATGAAATTTCAAGAGATCTCTGTGACGAGATTGTATTTCTGAAACATTATGGCTATGTCTAGACTGGCATGATTTTCCGGAAATGCTTTTAACGGAAAAGTTTTCCGTTAAAAGCATTTTCGGAAAAGAGCATCTAGATTGGCACAGATTCTTTTCCACAAAAGCTCTTGTTGCGGAAAAGCGTCCGTGCCAATCTAGACGCAGTTTTCTGCAAAAAAGCCCCGATCACCATTTTCGCAATTGGGGCTTTTTTGCGGGAAACAAATCCGAGCTGTCTACACTGGCCCTTTTGTGCAAAAGTTTTGCGCAAAAGGACTTTTGCCTGAACGGGAGCAGCATAGTATTTCTGCAAGAAGTACTGATTTCTTACAGTAGGAAGTCAGTGCTTTGGCGGAAATTCAAGTGGCCAGTGTAGACAGCTGGCAAGTTTTCCGGAAAAGCGGCTAATTTTCCGGAAAAACTGGCCAGTCTAGACAGAGCCATACAGTCCACCAACCTTAAATCAGACTGTAAGCCAAAAGAACGCTTCAAGAAATATTTGATCTTCACATGTCAGCTGTATTCCCTAATATCATAATTGCATTACATATTTTTGTCAGTCTCCCTGCGTGAGTGGCTTCTGGTGAATGCATGTTCAATGTGTTAAAACAAGTAAAGAACTATCATCATTCTACAATGGGACAAGAGCATTTGAATGGGCTCATAATGCTTAACATTAACTGTGATGTTTCATATATATTATATTTTTCTTCAATTATGAATGAGCTTGCACACAACAAAGCCAGAAAAGTATTCCTAAAATGAAGAGTTTTGCTTGCAGTGGAAACTCACAATTAAAATTACATTTTTAATATACGTGCTATTGGGATAATGACTTAATTGTTAATAAATAAATGTCTTGAATGTTCATTTTTATATGTTCTTTTGGTTTCACTATGACTCTGTGGATGTGAAGTTAGATATGTCAGCAGTCTGGAGGTGGGGCTCCCTGGGGCCTCTAAACTCAAAGTGGTCTGGGCCTCTGTCATTCTCTGAGGGTATGTCTACATTAGCTCATTAGTTCGAGCTAGGTAGGGTAATTAGGGCAAGCAGAGTTGCAAATGAAGCCCGGGATTTAAATATCCCAGGCTTCATTTGCTTGTTCCTGGGCGCCACCATTTTTAAATCTCCCTTAGTCCGAACTCCATGCCCATGGCTACACGTGGCACGGATTAGGCAGTTCGAATTAAAGATCCTAATTCGAACTACCATTACTCCTCATGGACCGTTACTCCTCCTGAGAGGGCCTGGTAGAGGTAAGTTCTCAGAGCAGCCCAGAGTGGCTGCATAAGGTGCAGCCAGTCAGGAAGGAGGAGGAAGAAAAGTTCTGCATAAAAGGACCTGGGGGTTATAGTGGATGAGAAGCTGGATATGAGCCAACACGGTACTCTTGTAGCCAAGAAAGCGAATGGCATATTAGGTTTCATTAAGAGGAGCATTGCCAGCAGATCCAGAAATGTCATTATTCCCCTTTATTCAGCTCTGGTGAGGCCAAATCTGAAGTATTGTGTCCAGTTCTGCCCCCCTCCCCACCCCACTACTAAAAGGATGTGGACACATTGGAGAGGGTCCAGCAGAGGGCAACCAAAATGATTAGGGGGCTGGAGCACATGACTTATGAGGAGAGGCTGAGGGAGTTGGGTCTGTTTAGTTTGCATAACCGAAGAGTAAAGGGGGATTTGATAGCAGCCTTCAACTCCTGAAGGGAGGTTCCAAAGAGGATGGAGAAAGGCTGTTCTCAGTAGTGATGGATGGCAGAACAAGGAGCAATTGTCTCAAGTTGTGGTGGGAGAGGTCCAGGTTGGATATTAGGAAAAACTATTTCACTAGGAGAGTGATGAAGCACTGGAATGGGTTACCTAGGGAAGTAGTGGAGTCTCCATCCCTAGAGGTGTCTTGACTTGACAAAGCCCTGGCCGGGTTAATTTAGTTGGGATTGGTCGTTCCTAGAGCAGGGGGCTGGACTTGATGACCTTCTGAGGTCTCTTCCAGCTGTATGGTTCTATGATTCTATGATTCTATAGGAAAGAGTAACCAATCTTGGCCCAGCATGCTCAAATAAAAGTAGTTGCAGGGAAGAACAACGTCAGAAGCTGCTTGAAGCTCATGGAGTGAAGGCTGGACACCCTGCAGGTGAATGATGCACTATGAACTGAATGTGGATGGTGAGATGACTAGACAGCAGAGTCATGAAGAGGATTCCATGGTTCCTGAGGCTGAGATTTGGGCTGCGGGCCAGGCAGTATGCCATAGTGCTGGTGTGCAAACTGCAGCTAATTCCTAGAGTGGCCAGAAAGAGGGGACAGCCTAGTGGTGAGGAATGTGTCCCGCGACAAGATGTCTGTCTCTTTTCTACACTCAGGAATTTTTTAAGTCTAATTTTGTGTTCAGATGTATTTCTAAAATCTCTCCAAACACAATTACTCTGGCCCTAGTTCAACACAACATGCCCTGTTAAGCCTGATTTAAGCCTGTATCCAAGTCTCACTAAACTCAGTGTAATAGTGCATGCTTCAGTGTTTATTAGCTAAGGGGGAAATTTACACCTGTGTTTTGAATAGTAGCCTCAGAGGTATATGGCCCTGTCTGAACATCTGGGCTACGTCTACACTGCAGGCTTCTTGTGCAAGAACTTTTTGAGGAAGAGATCTTCCGCAAAAAGTTCATTCACGGGAGAGTGTTTACATTGTCATGTGCTTTTGTGCAAAAGATGTGCTTTTGCAAAAGAGACCATCCACACTGCCATGGACGCTCTTGAGCAAGAAAGCTCTGATAGCCATTCACAGAATGGCCTTCAGAGCACCTGTGCTTTTTCCAATAGGTGGAAGAAACCCCTGTTTCCCATCCACACACGCCTTTTTTCACAAGAGCACTTGCACAAAAAGGCTTATTCTTTGTAGAAAGAGGTATAACACTTGTGCAAAAAGCCCTGTCTTCTGATGATCTACTGTACTTTTTCTTGTGCAAAAACGTGCTTGTAGTGTGGCCACTCGGCGAGTTTTTGCACAAAACTGGCCATTTTTTGCACAAAAACTCTACAGTGTAGACATAGCCCTGGAGTGAAGAAGGACTTAAGTGGTACCTAGGCCGTTGAGATCTTAAGAGGCTTGTTGACCTTCTACTGGCCCTTTGCATGAAGTGAATTTCATCCAAGAGCATGGCTACTATCATGGAGGATTTGTCCTTCAAAGTGCAAAAACCATTCCATTTGCTTTAAAAAATGTCTTGCTTTCTGAACAATTTCCATTGGGGAAGAGGGGGAAACATTGGAAAATATCCAAGATCAGGTGCCTAAAATTAGTCCTCTAAATAAAAATGATCTGATTTTCAGGTGCTACAGGACATTTGTTATTGTTATTGTTGTTTTTTCTGATTTTGAGAAGTGGGGAGAATCCCCAAACACTACTAATATCAGCAGGAGCTTCATGTGCTCAGCACCTTTGCATGTCAGGCTACTTTAATCCAGAAGTCTAACTTGAAATACCCAGATTGGACATTTAGCTCAAAATTACTTGA
The DNA here is from genome assembly GCF_052426305.1 of Pelodiscus sinensis. Classification (NCBI taxonomy): domain Eukaryota; kingdom Metazoa; phylum Chordata; order Testudines; family Trionychidae; genus Pelodiscus; species Pelodiscus sinensis. Next base: position 165,549,573 of record NC_143053.1, read on the forward strand.
CAAATCTGAAAAGAGCTATAAAAATAAAAAACTTGTCAAGGCTCACCAGTCCTCATTAGCAAATTTGATGTTTGCCTGTATTCAAAGTGGGAAACTGATACTGTTCTTGACTGCATCAAACATAAGACACAGTAAAAAAAGTTTTAAGAAAATAATTAAAAGGAGATAATATTTCCCACCAGCTTATTAATGAATCATTCAGTAATTTAACAAATCTATGTGTCAAAAGGAGTGAATTTTGTGTTCAAAGAAAGAACAAATAATACATATTTATAATAACATTAAGTCTACCTACCCCCTGCTGTACCCCCTTATGCTTCCTACTAATAATAGTCCCTATTCAAGATGTATCTGAAGATGTCTGCTGCAACACACTCAGCTGGGGTTCTGAAGTGTTTCTGAGAGCCAGACTTTCTCACAAGTTCTTGGGGTAAAATTATGACACTGTTCTATTTTCAGACCATATCTGTGATTTATAAATTATTTTTCAATAATTCATGGTAATTTAGCGCAGCTCAATTCTTTAAGAAGTATGCTGTGCATTTTACATTGAGGAAAACAAAATAGTAAAGCACCTGGCTTTCTGTCTAGCTCATACTAGAAAGCCCCTCTCACTGAGATATTTTTCCAATATATTAGTAAGATCCTGATCGTCAAGTTATTCCTCATGAGTTTAAGGGAATGGCTTGCAATCATGGGTTCTAAATTATGGGTTGTACACACAAACTAATTAGTATGGACAAGATCTGTAAAGAAAACCTTCAGACTTTTAATCCAGTCACCTGTATAAAGATCATACTCTATGTGCAAACATACTCATAGGCTGTGTCTAGACTGGCAAGTTTTTCCACAAAATCACCTGATTTTGCGGAAAAACTTGCCAGCTGCCTACACTGGCAGCTTGAATTTCTGAAAAAGCACTGACGATCTCATGTAAGATCGTCAGTGCTTTTCCGGAAATACTATGCTGCTCCCGTTTGGGCAAAAGTCTTTTTCCGAAAGACTTTTGCTCAAAAGGGCCAGTGTAAACAGCACAGTAGTATTTTCCGTAAAAAAGCCCTGATTGTGAAAATGGCGATCGGGGCTTTTTTTGTGGAAAACCACATCTAGATTGGCCACAGACGCTTTTCCACAAAAAGTGCTTTTGCGGAAAAGCATCCTGCCAATCTAGACATGCTTTTCCAAAAATGCTTTTAACGGAAAACTTTTCCGTTAAAAGCATTTTCGGAAAATCATGTCAGTGTAGACGTAGCCATACTGATTATGAATATTGGTTGGAAAAAATGCAGCAATTAATATGGTAAATGAACTTTGACTCTTTGTGTTATACTGCAACATTTCTTTTTTTCTCCCAAAATAGAGGGGTGGATACATGGATCTTAGTTGGAGCACACTACATCCCAAAACAGAGCACCTAGAAGTTTCTAGAAACATCCAAAATTAGGGTGTAGTGATTACTAGACATTCTCATTAGCTGTTTCAGAACCAGTATAAGAAATATGCATAGTTAAAAATTCACATTGTAGGTCATGCCCACCAATACACCAAGAGCTGAGTAAATAAGAGTGCAAAGAGGGGAAAGTATATAAATACTGAAGTAGTAGACTCAGCAGCTGATCCACACACAGCCAAAAGATCTGTCTACTGTGTGGTCAGAGTCCCAATCCCTGTGCCACCATGGATACAGGTGAATGCTATTCCAGCTTTGTGTAGGAGAGAAGCCCTCTATTAGACTCTTTGGTCAGCATTATGTGTCCTATGAACTGAGAGAGGGAAAGAGAGTGGCAAGAGGAGCATTTGTCACTTCTGTGTCATGGTCTATGGACCTGACATTTGCCTGTCAGCTAAATGCTTCAAACTGGGATTCTGTTTCAGTTAATGGGGCAGAGCTGAGTGAGGTGAGAGTTGTTAAATCCAAGTCTGATTTAGCAATATCCCTGAAGTTTAACACTGCAATACTTTCTGAAATGTCTCGAAAAGACAGAACTGTGGCCTGTGCTTCACAGATGAATTAAGATGAGGTGCAGGCAGAAGGGGAGACACAGGAACAACATAAATCCTTAAAAGACAACAGTCTAGTAGCACCTTAAAGACTAACAAAACATGTAGATGGTATCATGAACTTTCGTGGGCACAACCCACTTCTTCAGATGACAGTAGTGTTGAAAGTCCAGATTGAAGAACCAACACTAACAACACTCCTGCCATCTGAAGAAGTGGGCTTGCCTACAAAAGCTCATGATACCATCTACATGTTTTGTTAGTCTTTAAGGTGCTACTAGACTATTGGTTATTTTTTAAGTTTTTCCTGTTACAGACTAACTCAGCTACCCCTCTGAAGAATGTAAATACTATAGTTGCCTGAGCATCCCCTTACCTCAGGCCATGAACTGTCCATGAACAGATGATGATTTCTCCTCAGCCTCTGACAGGGATGAGTTTCCCTGCATCTTTCCTTCTTCCTGCCAAAGACCCCTTCTTTTCCCCCAATTGTAGGGCAGGCATAGTAACAAATGAAAAAAGCTTTTCTTATTTCCCCTAACATGTGCCATTCTGCTGTTGCTTCTCTCTTCTTACACTTAATACTGTCATGCCCACACATCTCAAACCCAGTGCCACAGACCTCATGGAAGCAATTGCCACCTACCAGTCTCTGACAATTGCTTACATGGGACCCATGAAGCTCTGCCTCAGTTTGAGACTTTGATCCTGAAATCCTACTGAGGGAATCCTGTTGCTGATTGGCCCACCTGCCCTACAAAAGCCAGTAGCAAGAATAGGAAGCTGTCTGAATGGTTGGGCTCCATCTCACTTCTACTACTGCTGCCTGTTTTCCTGGCATCATGATTTGTGTTTCTGATTCCTACTTTGTCTGCTGCCTCTGCTCTGGCCTGACTCTCATTCCTAACTTGTGGATCTACTTTCCAGTTTGTCTGGCTGGGCATGACTAATGCCTCTTGGGCTGACCCATTGTCCGTCTTCACACACACAGCAGTCAAATTCTGTTGATGCAGCCAATTGCTGAGGTTTGGAAGCAGGCACACAACCGCAAAGGAAGGGGGATGCACAGATAACTACAGTGCTGCTTCTTTTTGCCAATCAGTAAATATTCTCCCGTCTCATATTCCATACTGAGGAGGCAGCATTGCAACGGGAGGAGGAATTGCCATGAGGTAAAGCAAACATGAAGAGAAGAGGGAGAAAAAGCCAAGGAAGAAGGGCAAAGAAAGTCTGGAGCAGAGATGAGATAGAATGTGGGAAGGGCAAAAGGTTGAGAGAGCATGTTGAGAAACATGCTTGGGGAGGATAAAAAGCAAGAGAAACCTTGACAGGCTTTTAATCAAATCATAATGTGTGTGACTGCTTTTCTGTATCTAAAAGAAATTCAAGTTTTCCTCTGCTATTACGGCCATTCAGATCAGTAATTTGTCAACTTTCCTCTGCCATGCTCCAAAGCACCAATTCATTGTAAGCTTCCCCCATATTACACTTCAGAAAGCTGCTCATGCAGCAACCAGTAATTTCCTCCAGAAAAAAAAAAAGAACTGGAACAGGAACCAGGGGTAACAAAGTCATTTGTAGTCTAGTCCACGTCCTGCATTTTCTTGGGTGGAACAACCTAGCATAGAGATGAGTGGATCTTATTGCTTAATCTCTATGTAAATGGCTGGAATTGGAAAATTCTCAGCCAATCACCCTTGTGTAGCAGTTCTGGAAGAGCAGTAACAGCAGTTAAGAGTTTCAATTGGCTTGGTGTTCAGCAGAGCAGAGTGTTTGTCTCAGATGCCAACAGCTGTTCTTTTTGGCCTCATGCTTGCCATAGTAGAAGCCTGGATGGTGCAAGTGGGAATGGTAATAGACTTGTTGCATATCACCCCAGTACATATATATTTATGAACTATAGTGATGTGTTTATTCAATTTCCCACATGTGTCAAAAGTGTGATGTGTTTCTTTTTTGGCTCTCTGGGAATTGAGTCAATACAGAACCCGCTCAGAAATTCACCACAAGCCCAACTGAGAAAGGCAAAGGAACCAAGTTATAATCTGATAGATCACCTGGGAAATTGTTCTTTTTCCAGTGCGACATCTTCATTTTTGGAAACAGTTTCATGATTTTGGAAAAGCAGGCCAGACTTCATCTTCTCCTGGGACTGTGGTGAACTCAGCTGGGTTTTGTGTTGACATGAATACATCACAACTGAGATTGAAGATACTCTCCTTGCTGTCTCTTGCGTTTCCATCTGAAGAAGACAGTATTTATTCCCTCACTTTTTGGAGCTTGCAGACTCAAGTTCTCAGTTCACAGTCAGGGAATAAATCTTCATTCACACCCAGATTTAGGATTTTTCACACCTTGATCCCTACACAAAAGTGTTTTTCATACAAAAATTTATCTGCTCCCCAGTACTTTTTGGGTTCTTTTTCTTTGGTTTCCATTCCACCTATTTATTAAATAAATAAATAAATAAATAAATTCTTTCTTTCACCCTGTATTGCTGTTGCCATTAAACTGTGTTCCTAATGGGAGCACTGAACTGTCGCTGCCAGAAAGGTGGTAGATATTGCCCATTCAGGCTCAGTACTGACTTCCTCCTGCTGAGTTTTGTGCTGGCAGGATGAACGAGCAAATTTCATTCAGGCATTCCCAAACTTTTGAGTGCTTGATTTTGTTACTTTAATAATAGTCTTTTAAGATTTTTACTTCTGTGTAATTACAATATAGAATAAGTCTGATCACTGGCCAATAAATATACATTGCTGTAGACTGGAAGTATTCTAGCATTTTATGTTTTGTAGTAAGAAACTATGATCTGAAAATAAAACTTGTGTACGGTGTCTTCTATCCCACTCAGCTTCCCTTTCTCTTCTTATAATGTTATTTTCAAGCTTCCTACCCACGAGGCCCTATCACTGGTTGTTCCTCATTTATTTCCCACTGCTGAATTGTTGCTCCCAGAGATAGTGCTGCTGCAAGAAAGTGACAGGGGCACTAGTTCTGATATGTAAGAACTGATCCTGTATTGAAATTAAACACAAAGGGCGTATTCTGGCTTCCGTTCAAGTCAATGGCAAACTCCTATTGTCTTTATTCTGAACAGGCTCAGACTTCAATTTTAGTTCTGGAACACATGGGATTCTAAATTAAGATTTGGAGTTGCTTTGTATCGGCTGCCTCAAATAATTTTCTTTACAATGGCTCTGGCATTGACTGAAAAAAGGAAAACCAAAATAATTGAATTTTGAAATAAAATGACCCTCCTTATTTGATTTTCATCTTTCAGAATTTCCTCTCTCAAAATATTAAAGCTGAACAAATGTAACAGGGATGTCCCTAATCAGTTAGCCAAAAAAGCAGCCTCTTATGAAAAGGGACTCTGTTCAGAAAAGAAGGAACAAGAGAGGCAATTTAAGCAGAACTAAAGGCAGAGTGAAAAGGTTGACTGAACACGTAGAGCAGGGAGTTGTAATTATTTCATTTTTCTTTTTAAAATGTGTTTTGTTTTCCTTCCTTGTGCTATGTTTTTCTACTAAGCATAAGTTGTTTTTGTCCACTCACCTTGCAGTTAGTAGCGTCTTAAATTTGCTGAACAAAAATTGCTCTTTTGATCATTTCTGAGGATGCTTTGCTGTGTATATATATAATTGTGCTATTCTTTGTTCTTTATATGGTTAATATATCCAATTTACATTGTCATGGCTGGTTACCGCACTGTTGCATGTGTATGGATTTTAAATCCTTTTGGCTTATAGAACTGAATTTCAGGTAAGAACAAGGAAAGGGCAACAAAATGATAAAAAGGAGATATTGATCATTTGAACAGTGATTTCTGGGAAACCAGTCGTTACCATTATTTATTGGTTTATTTGGCAGTTAACAGCCTGAAATAAAGAAAAGAGCACTTAACAATGACAAACCAGTAGTTAACTGCAGCTAAGTGATAATTAATGAATCGCAGTGAATAGGGTTTTTTACAACAAGAGTGCATTTTAAAATGTTGGCAGCTGATAGACAACAAACTGCACAGCTGCAGTAGAAAAATCAGTCACCTCAAAGTTAATGGTGCATTATTCACCAACAAGAATACAGGATGCTTTTCCTTGTAATGCTTTAATATACTACTGTATTTTAATGTAAAAATTTCTGTTATCATCTATCATACTAATCAAATAGAGATTAATATACTTGTCACTTTTTTCACAAAAGCCAGGACATCCAAAGGCTGAATAAAGTGATATTTAACCCCTGAACTTCTGTCACTCCAACATGATAGATGGAAAGGTTACCTGGTTTCTTGGTAGAGAAGCACTGGATCAAGCCTGTAATGGTGACAAAGTACAATGAGTAAAAAGATTGCAACTGTGAAGTAATAAATTATACCTCTCACAGCCTGACGTTCCAGAAGTGAAAAGAAGCAGACAGCCCATAACTAGCAACCCAGGAGCAGTGTCCACAAATGTGATGGGAAGACAGCATGCATGGATTAGACACCAGGAAAAGGGAAAAGCAGATGCTGTCATTTTATAATCAACTTTTTTGTTAACTGTAATGACTGGAGATTAAAAGCAAAGGACTTTAAGATGAATTTTCAGGTTCTGATTCATCCAGCCCCCTTTTTAGGCAAACTTCAGTTTGTTTGATCAGTATAGAATTTTAACTTTCCTCTCACCAGGCACAAGCATTTGACAGGGGGCTGAAATAATGTGCCTAAAATATTCTCATCATTCTCTTGTCTTCTCTTTAGACTTGCTTTTTGAAGCTGATAAATAAGGATAATCTCTAAAATGAGCTCTTCTCCAAAACCTCCTTTGGGAGAATCTCTCAAAGCTGGAGTCAAGCACTTAATGGTTAATCACATGGTGCTTCATCCATTTCATGAAGGAAAACATGATGCTCCAGTTTTCTGTTCCAAAAATATCAATATTAGTATTATTCTTTTTCCAATACCATATTGTAGGTGGGTATTGCACTTTGTAGACATTAAAAAACACTGGTATTAATGCCTTGTTTGTACTCTGCACATAGTATATATGTACCTAGAAAAACTTGAGTCAATCACAATTTGAAGATTATAAACAGGGCTCGACAACCTGGAAGAGCCGGGTTCGGGTGATCTGCGCATGCGCAGAACGATCTGTGCAGGTGCAGATCGCCGGACAGTACAGCTGGCGAGCAGGGCTCGCTGCGGTTCGGCGAGCCCTGATTATAAATATTCATTGAAACATCAAAATTATTATTTGTACTACGATAGCATCTACAACCCCGACTCATGGCTCTAAAGAACTTACAATCTAATTACAAACAGTGTAGATAATGTGAATGTACCTAAGCTGAAACACAGTCAGAAAATATAGCTCTAATCATTGTCCTCCTCACACCGTTTTGTTACATTCACTCATTAGGCCAGTCTACAGCTAGGCCTTGATCCTGCAACTGATTGACATGGTTACACGAGGTGTAACAGTTAACTCGAACTAAGGACTTAGTTTGAGTTAACATTTGACTGCTGCGTATAGCCGCGGGCAGTTAGTTCAGACTAGGGGGATTTAAAAATGGCATCCAGACGGGAAGATGCAAATAAAGCCCAGGATATTTAAAGATGTTATTTCAAAATAACTTTGCTGTGTAGACATACTCTTACTTTCTGGTGTCTGACAAATAATTTCCAATATCAAAGCTCTTGAGAATCTACCCTGTCTATAAATGGTGACAAAAATCACTATCAAAATTTAGCAATTGTGATTTTAAAACACCTGAATCACCCACCAATTGATGGTCCTCACTCAGCCAGATCAGCCTTCATTGGTTCCCTGCAAATATGTGCATATATTCTCCAAAGGGGGGTTGCAAAGAGAATGGAGAGCGTCTATTCTCAGTACTGACAGATGACAGAACGAGGAGCAATGGTTTCAAGTTGCAGTAGGGGAGGTCTGGGTGGGATATTAGGAACAACTAGTTTACTAGAATGGTGGTGAAGCCCTCAAATGGGCTACCTAGAGAGGTGGTGGAATCTCCATCCCTAGGATTTTAAAATCCCGGTTTGAGAAATCCCTTACTGGGATGATTTAGTTGGGATTGGTCCTGCTTTTATCAGAGTGTTTCACTTGATGACCTCCTGAGATCTCTTCTTACCCTATGATCCTACGATTCTAAGTGGCAATTCCTGATAATGTTCTGTAATACCATATAGATCTTTGAAATGTGGGGGGAAACGAACAGAAACTCTATGATGATGTTACAAAATCAGAAGTAACAACCTACCAAAATTAGACTCTGTGACTTATTTTAGATTTGACCTGTTAGACATCTCCCATAATGTTGTGGGTTGATATTCATTATTACATACTTTGTCATCCTTCTTATTTAAGTAAGACCTTTAGCTGACAACATGACTATGTTACTGCACAATAGCAAACTACACCAAAAATACTCTTTTACTGCTTTAATTAGGACAATCTGTTCTCATTTCTGGTATTTTATGAATTTATTTTACTTAGGATGTAACATAAAGCTGCCAAACCATGCTCTGAGTACATGCACAGAATTTATATAAGTACACAAAACTTTGTTTTTAAATGTTAGCAATAAAGAGTAATAGTCAGCATTAGTCATGACACAGACTTTCCAGTACCTCCACTCAAGAGAAAGCTTGAGAAAGCTGAGGGGTCTTAATTAAATATTGAGAGGCAACAATTTTGTATCTTGTTATTCTAGTGCTTTGGTCCCTTATCAAGAATACCCAAGCTTCATTTGTTCTAGTCTAGAAACCAGGCATGAAAGACCTTCACTTGATCCCAACCAACATATCCTGTATGCAGAGAGAAAGGGTGCATCTACACTGCACCCTTAGCTCAAAATAAGCTATGCAATTTGAGCTACGCAAATTGAGTAGGTTATTTCAAGTTAATTTTGAAATAGCTCATTTCTAAATTTGGCACTATCTACACAGCACCAATTTTCGAAATAGAAGGCAATTCCAAAACATCCTTTAAACCTTGTTGAATGAGGTTTACAGGGACGTCAGAATAGTGTGCCCATTATTTCGAAAGCTATTTTGAAATAATGGGCATGCTGTCGAGATGTGGAAAATGCTGTTTTGGAATACTCGAAGAATCCTAAAATAGCGCCACTGTGTAGACTCGCCCAAAGAAGGTATCTTTGGCATGTAATGCCCAAATCATAGGGGAAGATTACAATTCAAAATCAATGCCTCACTTGCAACCTAATGGGAAATGGAGGCTGGTACAATTTTCATACATATTCACTCAAAGAAATGCTACTTAAATTTAACTACTGAAATGAACCATTAAGAGAAGGTAAATAAATATTCAAAATCCTCAAGGTTCACACAATCAAATAACTAATGCAAATGTCTTCATCTTATTGGTCTTTCACTACAACCCATATCTTTTCCTACTCTAGAGATAGCATATATTCAACTGTTGTCTCTTATACCCATTTCTTCTATTTATTTTCATGGTCCCCTTTGGCCACTTATTTTAGATATTTATTGTCCTTTCAGTAGAATAATGTTCTGCCTGAATTTTCCACTTACACCTAATCTCTCATCCATCTATGATGTCCCCTTGTTCTCAATGCATACACTATAATAAAAACTTGCTTTGATCATCTTTATTGGTCTTCTTACAAATTTCGAAGAACCATAGGTCACATCAAAGTCTTCTTATTTCTAAGGAGAATAAACCCATGCTGTAACAGGCAGAGGTCTATATCAAGTCAGGTATAAAGTAAGGAGACTAAATTAATCCTTTATGTTTCCTTAATTTAAAAATGTTTCAAGTCTTGCTGTTTTGTTTATATATCTTAAGCCATGAAAGTCATTTATTTCTATTTGAAAATAAAATCAATAGATTCCAAAAGCAGATGTGAAAAAACCATTTTAGTAATTTTCTAATATTAATCTACTGAGTGCCTCTTCTACTTGCCAGATCTATTGTACAAGAACAGTGCTGCCAGTTTTATGTACTGTTACTTGTCACATCTCTCCTTAAAAATGATGATGGGAGGAAAATGAGTAACTTTAATGCAAAACTGTTGTCAAGGCTCATTTTCATAGTGGTAGTGTATGATTTTTTTTACTTTAGTGGTCAGCTTGCTGGAAATGTATAATGTTTCTGCATAACATAATGTCTCCACTTCTTGGCTTTATCCTGTTGGCTGTCACTGACAGCATTGGGATCAGATCCTCATCTTCTGTAATTCAGATCCTTTACTTCAATGAAGTTAGATCAGTTAACATCTCTAATGATCTTACCCTTTGTGCTTCTCATTTCCTCCATTCGAAAAGAATGACAATGACAAGTAACAAGCAAGAAGTTTTTATTATACATTGTGGAAAGATGGCTTGTCGCAAGGGTTGTAAATGTCGTGGAACGAGGTATACCTGTAGTTCGGAATAGGAAGCCTAATCTGAACTACCTAGTTCGTGCCGCGTGTAGCTGCAGGCACGGAGTCCGAACTAGCAGACATTTAAAAACGGCGGCGCCCGGCAACATGCAAATGAAGCCCGGGAAATTCAAATCCCGGGCTTCATTTGCAAGTCCGGTTGCCTACATTAACCACCCTAGTTCGAACTAGGGTGGTAGTGTAGACATACCCTATACCCTTATGGGTGGAAGCACTCACAACCAAATGCATGCTCTCTTTCACAAACTGAATAATTTTCCTGTGGATATGAGAAACAGGCATAGATAAACCACTGGCTTCTCTTCTTGCACATTTCCAAATCCTCGTATGGATGCATCCACCTTCACCATTACCTCTTTAAATATGTGCCAATATACCTTCCTTTGACAACTAGTTTCATTGTGGTGAAGACAGAATGATGATGACCATTCCATGGAAACTGAATGTCATCTTAGGAGATCTCTTACCTGTGTCAAAATTTCTGCAAAGTGTAGGATAAACATGAAAAGGCAAATTGCTATTCTTTATGAAATTTCTACCTCAGCACAATATTCTGATGGCCCTGTCACAGTGATTGCTGCCACTTTTCCAGCACCAGCTTTGATTTCTGTCCCTGAGAGAACAAAATACTTCAGTGGCTTATACAAATTTAATCTTAACTCCCTGTCCCACATGCTTTGGGAGCATGGCATGTAGATTGCCTCATGGGTAGTAGAGGGCTGCTATATTCCCCACCCTGGCTTGAAGTGGTTTCTATCATATACAACATTTACAGTTTGCATCAATGATTCTCAGCACCCTCACTATACAGATTGTTGCAGCACACTTGGATTGGCTCAATGCTGGAACAGTAACACAGACATCAGCATTTTCAAGTTTGATACTTGTTTAGTCAATTAATCTTACTCCATGTTCATGGAGAATGTATTATGGTACCCACTTCAAACTTGTATGCCTCAGGAAATGGATGTAATGCACAAAATACATCTTTATGCATTTGTATTCGGTCATATGTCTTAGTGTCAGTGGAATGGGGATGAGGTGACTGACCACACACATTTAGGCAGACACTGATACCAAGAACTAGTAGTTCTTTGTTTGTCATGTCCATACTTTGTCCACTGTTTTGCATCCCCATTGTTCTTATACAAAACTATGTATGTATCCTGCACAGCTAGCAGCTCAGCTCCTAAACCAAACCAGACTTTTAGCTCTTCATATCAAGTTTTTTGTGCACTAGTGTACAGTTTAAATTTGACTTAGTGATATTTCTCCTGCCTGGTAACCTCTCAAACACCTGCTGCTATTCCCACCCTTCCGTGGGTGACTGTTTCCATTAAAATATTATCTACACTGTGTTGCGGCTGCTCATTCCCCTAAAGCATTGTTTTGGATTTGTACATTTTGCATAAGAAAAGAGAAATGATTATGTTTATGACAAATCTGTCCTGCTTCTAGACACAACTCTGGCATGTGTATACTCCCACATTTCCCAATGGGCTCTCTCCTTGTTTTTACAGTTGTAGCTTGCCTGCTTATATGATTGCTTTCAAGGTATTAGTGAAGCTTTGCTTTGTCTTCCAAGTGATTACCCGAGTGATCTAAAGCAGCAGCCAGTGGCACTTGATCCAGTTGTGTGTGCCAGCTGCAGCATATGCAGGAGCTGTGGAATGCTATCTATGCCTGATTGCCTTCTATAGTCCACAAACACAAGGGGTGCATCTACACTGGCCGCTTGAATTTGCGCAGGAGCACTGACTTTGTAATGTACAAAATCAGTACTTCTTGCGCAAATACTTTCACGCTCCCGCTCGGGAAAAAGCCCTCTTAGAATACTTGCGCAAGAGGGCCAGTTTAGACAGGGAAGAACTGTTTTGCGCAAAAAAGCCCCAATGGCTAAAATGGCGATCGTGGCTTTCTTGCGCAAAATTGCATCTAGAGTGGCAACGGATGCTTTTGCGCAAAAGCACTTTTTGCTCAAAAGCATCCGTGCCAATCTAGATGCGCTTTTGCGGAAATACTTTTAACGGAAAAACTTTTCCGTTAAAAGTATTTCCACAAAATCATCCCAGTCTAGACGCAGCCAAGGAGCTTAAGTCAGCTACCCACATCCAGACTCCAATCAAAATGCAAGGCCTTGGAGCAGTTAAAAGTAAGGCCCTAATACAAGAAAGGAGGCTTTTAACACTTGAGTGAAGGCAGAGGAGACAAAACGTGTATTCAAAACTCAATGTTATTGAGGGATCCTTTGATTGTATAGAGGAGCACCTGATTGATGCGTGATTCTGGTTAGATCTGGGGTCTGGTTATTAATCATTTGCTCATGGAGGAAAATGTGTTGTGTGGGAGCACTTTACTATGACAGGGTATGTCAAGACTAAAATTTCGGAAATGCAGATGTGTTTTGTTGGCATCCCTATAAACCTCGGTTCATGAGGAAGAAGGGTTTTTTTTCAACCATGTATATGTGCCAAATGTCGGAAAAGCCTCTTTCAGAAGAAAAGTAGAAAAAGATATGCAAACTGTGGTTAGCAATTTGCGTATCTTTTTCCGACTTTTCTTTGTAGTGTTGACATAGCCATACACTTCCTTCAAGTATTTATGAAACAATGCAAACCCCCACAAAATATCATGCAATAGTGTGGAAGTATTCACCCCACCATTATGACCGAACAAGGCTAAGTAACATTGCATTCAACTGTCTCATGCTGTTCCATGGCAGTGAAGATAGCAGCACTGACATAGAATCTGCAGTGGGCCTTTCAATGCAGTCTCATAATTTTTCTTCCCAAGCTTCTAGGACAGTTGCAATGGTTCTGCCACCTACTGAGCAACTCACCTACTAGTTTATGCATGCTTGAGAATACCTAAGACAACTCTCCACTAGTCCTCACTTTGCCTGTATCACTTTGCCAGATCAGGGGGATGCAAAGGGATCTTAACGCTTGCTTGCTTGCTCTCTCTGGACTTGCTTTAAGTGCTTCTTCAGTGGAGAATCCATTCCTCAGACAGCACAAAGATTGATTGAGTTAAAAGACGATGCTGGTTGCTTTTTAAATCAGCAGAATAATTCATGCACCTTCTTTTCAGAATGTGATATATGAGGCTAGAAGTGGAAAAAAGTTTCTTCTGCTTATCCCTGATAACTTTGCATTTGCAATGTTTATGTGCAGCCACGTAGGCTCTCCAGTGTCTGAAGAAAAATGCTTTTATATAGCAGAAGAGATCTTATATACAGGAAGCCCATCTGACAAGCCAGGGACTTGTATTTGATCAAATTGTGCTTTCTCCATTACACAATAACAGAAGTCATGGTGGTGTTGATACAGTTTTTGTCACTTTAATGTCTGTGACCATTAAGTTGGCAATAGTTGCACTATTTTAAACAGCATGTGGGGTTTTAGATTTTGACAGTTTGGACTTTGGTGACAGCAATGCTTTTGGAAACAGTTAGTCTTTTAAACATAGTACTGAGTCCAAAAAGCACTTTAAAAAGAAAAAAGTGAATGCAGTTCTCTCAACAGGTGGTGGAATAATAATATTGAAAGCTCAAGTCCCCCATTTATCCACAGGAAAAGTATAACATATGCCTGCATCAAGCACTCAAAAATTATGTGGAAACAATATTAAGGTTGCAAAATCAAGCACTCAGAAGATATCAAATGCCAGGATGTGCCTACCTATGCTACCAGTCCTGCCTATAATTACAAAGAATCTGCTGAGAATCAGTTAACAATTTGCTAGGTGCTAATTATTACTCAGCTGAAATCTGAGCATTCCCAGTTAACCAATACAAATGTTGAACATTGAGCTCCTTTGCTAATCAGTGATAAAAATGCTCTGAAAGGCAAGATGAATGCTGGCTGAACACTGCCAAGGGTGAACTCCTAGCTTATTCTTGCTGTTGTTCAGACTTGTGCAGCACCCAAAATTTGCTAAGTAAGAACTTTCCAACTACAAAGGAAGACATAGGGCTAGATTCACAAGAAAAGAGGAATAGTTAGAAACCTGCTTGCCTACTTAAACGCCTATGTTCAATGCGTATGTACCATAGGGATTCACAAAACCATTGCTCAACAGCCACCTAAACTTGAAGGCATCTAAGTTTCAAGTAGTGAAATCCCTCTTGTTCCTAAGGGCAGGTCTACACTCTTAGGCTATGTCTACACTGGAAGCTTCTTGCGCAAGAACATCTTGTGCAAGGGTTCTTGTGCAAGAAGTCTTGCACAAGAAAATGTCCACACTGCCATGTGCGAGCTGTGCTTTTGTGCAAGAGCGCCCATGGCAGTGTGGATGCTCTCTTGCGCAAGAAAGCTCTGATGGCCATTTTACCATAGTGCTTTCTTGCGCAAGAAATCCCTGCCAAGCGTCCTCACTGCCCTCTTGCACAAGAGCTTCTGCGCAAGAGGGCTTACTCCTGTTAAAAAAAGAGCGTAGCTCTTGCGCAAGAAACCCTCTTTTACCACTCCGTACTGTAAATTTCCTTGTGCAAGAGCGGGCGGTCAGTGTGGGTGCTCTGCGGATTCTAGCCATAGGGAACTCTGAAGCAAGATATACAACTCTAGCTATATTAATTATGTAGTTTTTGAAAACTACTAACAGGATAAACTGGGAAACAAAACAAGGGAAAACTTGTTCCCCTCTGAAATATTCAGGAATAAGAACTTTACGAAGACAAAGAGTGGAGGGAGAAGATGGGTACATTTTGCTAAAAACAACTGAAATTTACGTTTTGATCATTGGCTCAGTCAGATTTACCCAGGAACCAGAGACACAGGAAATCAAAGAGGAAGACTATTAGCTCCTATTCACAAAAGGAAATAAGTCATTATGGCATTCTACATGGCTAGAGACACACAAAGATGGGCAGGCTGTAGGCACTACAAAGAAGAGGATCAGGAGAAGTTCAATGGAATACCACATGCTCAGGGTAGAAACTGAAAGGTACCTTTCAAGATCCAGCTGGTGCAAGGGAAATGAGAGATTTGTGGGACGCACATTGGTGGGATTTGTGAGGTGGGGCGGGCACCTTGCTTTGAGGCTGTGCTCCGCAGTGCAGCCCTAGCACAAGCTGCCCATCCCAGGAGCAATCGGCTCCACACCTCCAGAAGAGGCAGGGCTGAGGGCAGTCAGTCCAGGCCACAGTGCTGTTTCCCCACAGCTGTGTGGTAGAGCTAGAGCCAGGCCATGGTGCAGCCCCAGAGCACTTGCACCAACCAGCAAGAAAATCAAACTCTCCCACAAAGAGCTCTTCAAATGTCCAAGAAGACAGATGATTCTTGTTGGGGATTCAATACTCAGAAAACTCAACAGGATATTTTTGATGGAGGCAGGAGAACAATTGGAAAATATGCTTTCTTTACTTTTGAAGTCAACAGGAAATGATTGATTGGTGTGATGGGGTGCAGTCACAGAAGTCCCCTTGATGTGCTGATCAGGCCACTGACACCCACCTTCCTGCTCTTTGGAGCTTCCTGCCACCCTGTTCTGTTGGGCCAGATCCTCTGGTCTTCCCCATACAATACAGAGTTGGGGTTACCACCCCCATCCCTGTGGAGTAGCAGAGACACTGAACCAGTTCAGCTCCAAGAGAGCTCTGCTATAAGGGCCAAGCAACCAGGAAACTAACCCCCAGATAGGGCCTTACCTGTCACAGTTTTACACAGAGAAAGTTCAGAAGGTAAGCTCCCTTCATCAATTAAAAAGAGAGATGCACAGCAGTTGATCTACCCTCATCCCACCGCCCACCAGCTGGTACCAATTATTTACACTGGGTCTGATAGTAAACAAAAGTGTTTTATTAAGTACAAAAAGTAGGATTAGTGTGGTTGCAAGTGAAAATAGTCAGCTCAAAGTACGTTACTAAATTAAAATGAATAGAAAACACATAGCTGATTCTAATCCACTAAAAAGTCACATGCAAATTCGTACCCTAAATAGCTTTTCTTCTTTCAGGTATCAGCTTCACATCAGAGTTGATCTTCTACTCTGACTTGGGTCTACAGCTTCTTCAAATGTCTTTGTTTCCTCTTAGGATGTGTCAGGCTGAAGAAAAAGGCTAATTGTTTCCCATTGCTTAAATAGACTTTCCATCAGGGCGGGACTCCTTTGTCTGGCATCTCCCCTCTCCATGGAAAATTACCAGGTTAAAAAAAAAATGGATTCCAATACCAGATGGCATGGTCATGAATCTTTCTAGCATCATTCACAGTTTGGACTTACTGGACAAATATGACAATTCACAAGTCTTTGATATGAGTACTGACTCATTAAATACCTGAAGTACCACTAATGGTACTCATTAACGCATTTAGAACTATAAATTGATTCACACTTCATATTTATAACTTCACATATCCAAATGATACAGGCACAAAAATAGGATATACAGAACCAGCAGATTGTAACTATAAAAACTATGTGTTACATGACCTTTGAGTTATGCATATTCATAAGCCAATTTTCCCAGAGCAGAGGGGGGGGGGGGGAGACGTCACATGTGATAGTTCATATTGGCACTAATGATGCAGTATCACAGGATGTCTCATAAACTGTAGCCGACTGTAGTGAATTTAGAAGCAAGAATATCCAAGCAATATCTTCTGAGATCCTCCAAGCTAAGAGCCAGAAAATTCTGGTAGTGAACAGCTAGATAAATACATTGTTTAAGGTGTACAGCTCTGATTTTCTGGAAAATTGGCTCAACCTCCACAGGGAGAGGAGACTTTAAACTTTGGTTTCCCTTTTGCTAGGACAGAGCCCATCCCACCTTCTCAGGGACTAGATAGCTATATTAGTCAGGAGGGCATTATATTACGGACAAAAGGGGCAGGGTAAAAAGGGGAAAGATATGAGCACTCACCATAAACTCAAGATGAGAAAAAAATGAATCTTAGAGACAACGGACATAAAGTGTATGTCTAGACTACATGGCTCCGTCGATGGAGCCATGTAAAGTAGTTTACTCGACATAGTCAATGAAGTGGATATTTAAATAATCCCTGCTTCATTAAAATAAAAATGGCCGCTGATGTGGCACAGCGGGGCAGTTTAGACACGGCACAGTTGATAAGGGAAACCTTTGTCGACCGCTCCGGTATGTCATGTAGTCTAGACACACCCATAGAGAAAACACTCTTAAATTGTCTGTACAATAATGCTAGGAGCCTGGCTAACAAGAGAAATTGTATTGCTCATTGCTCACATATTTGACCTTGTCAGCATTATGGAAATACCGGTGGAATGACTGCCATGATTGTAATGTTAAAATCAAATTGAATAATTTTATTAAAGTTAATGTTTCAAATAAAGCACATAGAATACCGGTTTAAAAAGGAAGGTATATCTGGGGGAAAGTTTGAGTTATTGTGCTTGACTTGAAAACTATTCTGCACATGGCTGGAAAAAATCCACACAAAGATAGAAAAGATCAGAAGGAGTATTTCCACAGAGGATATGAGTTACTACTGTCACCCACCCACCTATCCACAGAGCTACAGAGGCTTGTGTCTTTAGCTCAAGATGTAGCAGTTCATGCTTTCAAGTCTGGTTTAGTCCTTGGCACATTGACTAAGTTGGTGGCCATCACACTTTTGTGTGCAGAGAGGAGGTGAAGGTGGAGGGTGGGGTGTCTGTGGGACTGCTAAAGGGAGAAATCATGTTTTTTGAGTTCTGTGTTTGTAACATAGCATCTTGGCCTGTGCCCTAGCCAAAATGGCACTGCAGCACAAAACAAATTGAGTGGCAGCATAATTAATGCCAATCAATATAGCTTTGTCAGACAAATTTAATATTGATTTTAATGCAATTAGAAGCTCAGCTGGCAAAGGTAACTGTGTTTCACTAATGTATTTGGAATTACATCTTTTGTGTGTAAGGCATTTTGACTTAATAAGACACACAATTCTGATTAAAAAAAACTGCACTATTCAGTGCCGCACATAGTTTTTAATCTAGTAAATACCTGAGAGGTCTGTTGGGAGTGATTCTATGGGAATCCCACGTGGCTCTGCTTTGGGCTAATTTTTTTGAGTATTGGCATCAATATTTTGGAGAAAACATAAAAGGATTGCAGGTAAAGTTTACAGACAAGACAAAAACTTTATGTGGATCACATGGTAAACTGGAAAAATCAGGAGTCCCGTGGCACCTAAAAAACCTAACAGATTTATTTGGGCATAAGCTTGCATGGGTAAAAACCATGCATCTGACAAATTGTTTGTGGATACAGACTAAAATGGCTAGCCCTCTGGGACTTATCATGGTAAACTGGTTCACTTAAATTACATATTTTAATACAGCAAAATGCATGGTCCTATGTGCAGGAGCCAAAAATGAAGGTCTCACTCATGAAACGAGAGACTGTTTTGTAAGCAGTAAATTAGAAAAAGGTCTTACGGGGCCTGAAGGACAATTGACAGAATCTCAACTCTGTATCTAAGAGGACAAATGTGATCTTTGGCGATTATAGAAAAGCAGAGGAATATCGTCAAGACTAACGAGGTTTACCTCTTTATATAGCATGAATGAGGCCATTATTAGAATTACTAGGTCTAGTTCTAGTGTCAAAAAAGATGGATCTCTTTTTCTGAATCCTATCTAGATTTTCTACCAAAACAAACTGACAACCGGAAAGTTTGCCTTACAGTGAAAGACCAACAACTCAAACTAGTTATCTTTTTAAAAAAAGAATTTAAGAGGTAACTTAATTGTGGTTTAGAAGTATCTACATGGTGATAAGATTGCTCATGTAGAAAATGCTTTAATTCAGCAGATGAAGACTTAACAAGATCAAATAACTGGAAACTGAAGCTATAAAAATTCAGACTAGAAATAGAGAGTACATTTTTGCAATGAAGGTAATTAACTATTGGAAAATTTACAGATATGGTGGCTTCTCCAATGCTTGAAGCTTTTCAATCAAAATTGATGTCTTTCCAATAAATGACTTACTCAGAAGGTATGGGCGTGATGCAGGAACCACTATTGCTTGTGATATGCAGGTGTTCTCACTAGAAGATCAAAATGATCCTTTCTGACCTTACATCCATGAATCTGCATATGCTGAACAAAAGAATTGACATAATGGAACTTCGCAGAACCCTTTGGGAAGATGAGCAATTGCACAATGCCACTGTTTGGGATCTTTCAGTGTGAAAGAAATAAACCATCGGGGAATAGTTCTGTCCACTCCTGCCAGATTCTGCAGGTGCATAAACAATAGCTCATGTTCATTAGGGGCTGATTGAAAAACATGAGGATGGGCAGCTCATAATGTAATCTGTGTATGTCTTCACAAATGAAAAAATTGCAATCATTTGTGGACAACCTGTGAACAGGAAGAGGTGAAAATCATCGAATAAATTATTTGTTCAGCTGTTGCTGCAGATGAAAAATAGGGGCAAGAAGGTGGCATAGATTATTTTTCTTTAAGTCATCTTACAGGTGTTTTTAAGATGTTAAAGAAGGGATCTTTAATGTTTCAGGGAATTGTTTTAAAGATTTCAGTATGAGTGCTTTTCTAAGGACTGGGGAGAAAACCCATACACC
The DNA here is from genome assembly GCF_052426305.1 of Pelodiscus sinensis. NCBI lineage: Eukaryota > Metazoa > Chordata > Testudines > Trionychidae > Pelodiscus > Pelodiscus sinensis. The sequence goes on from NC_143053.1 coordinate 165,569,550, forward strand.
CTTCTGCTTTGTATGTGACAAAGCAAATAGCCTCTGAGAAAACAGAGTTGCGTTTAAGTATTTAAAAATGTCATACTGTAAAAGATTGACTAGACCTACTGCTGTGCAAAGGGCAGGGATGGGGGGTATTCCTGAAACCAAATGTCAGGAAATGAAAACTCAGGAGCATTAGTTGCACAGAAAAAAGTTCAGATGAAGGTTTGGAGGGGGGAGGGACACTGTGTGTGAGAGAGAGAAATTATCACAAAGGCTGGCAAAAACCTCTAAAGATGCTGCAGCATGAGCTGCACCAGACCAGAAAATAATTCTAATAATTGGCTCACTAATAGAATGTCTTCTCCATTGAAATGTGAATGCTGTTTATGGTTAAAATCAGCAGGGTTCTAATTACCCTTTCTTCCAAATATCAATGTGTTGAAGTAACTCCTAAAAAGCCCAAAGACATTTTCTTTCTGAAGGCTGCATGAACTGGCTGGTCAGCAAAAAGATTGACCAGGCAGACTCATAGAGATTACCTCTGCTTATGTGCCTGCAGGATAGCTGCTTGACTAGTATTTACCCATATTAATTTATCCTTTTTAAAGAAAGCTCAGTACTGTAGTAACATTTCCCTTGAGTATTACACACTGTACACAACTAGGGAATGCAAAATTGTCCATTTTGATAACAATGAATCTTGAGCCCGATTAAAAGTCCATTCAAGTCAGTGGCAGGCTTTTCACTGACTTTTGTGGGCATTGGATCAGGCTGCATGAGACTTACAGATGGGAGAAATTAGTGTTAATTCATGGAGCCATGTACAAGTTCAATCTGTTTTGGAAAGTATTCTGAATATCTATAGGCAGGAGAGATAACAGCCTCCACGAGCCCCTGAGCAAGCTGCAGGTGGGGGTGGTTCCACACTCCTGAAGGGCAGGGGCCAGTCTGTCCTTCACACTGCCCAAATTGTGCCACTCTCCCCAACACTCAGAGCCACACAGAGCATGCAGTATGGTGCTCCAGCAGTAATTCAAAGGGCCCGGGGCTCTAGCCCCTGCCACTGCTGCAGTAGCAGTGGCCAGGTGCTCTGGGCTCCTTTGAATCATCTTAACCTGACCTCTATGCCTGATGGACAAAGCAAGTGGCATATAGTGCATATGGTAGTACATATAGTCAGCTTAACTTCTCTGCCAGGGATCATAATGGAGCAAGTAATTAAGGAATTCATCTGCAAATATCTGGAAAATAAGAGGGTGATAGGTAACAGCCAACAGGGATTTGTAAAAATCAAATCATGTAAAACCAATTTGATAGAAGACAGAAACAATTAAAAAACAGAGATCATACAGACAAACAATAGGAAAGTGAGAACCATAATCATAGAATGAGGATTCCACGATCTGAATTATTATTGATACAGTTTCTTGCCAGATTAAATGCTGTTAAGCTACCTTTTCTCTATCCATCTTGATATCTATTTCTTTATCTGGTGATCTTAGCATAAGATCTCCTTCTTAATAGCCAGGCGTGAAACTATTTTAATGCAATTTAGATAGAATGTATGTGACTTCAAGCTGTGCAGCTAATGGCCACTGCTCTTCAGTCTGGAAGCAGAGGAAGGCTTTAGGCCTTCCAATATGGCTACAGGCCCTCCAATATGGCTATAGAAAATCCATATTGTTACAAAATGCTTTGGAGGATAGGGTCAAAATTCAAAATGATCTGGACAAACTGGAGAAATGGTCTGAAGTAAATAGGATGAAGTTTAATAAGAACAAATGCAAAATTGTTCCTTCCTAAATGGAGTATCAGTTTCACACATACAGAATGGGAAGCAACTGTCTAGGAAGGAGTACTGCAGAAAGAGATCTAGGGGTCATAAAGGACCACAAGTTAAACATGAGTCAACAGTGTGACACTGTTGCAAAAAAAACCCCAAACATGATTCTGGGATGCATTAACAAGAGTGTTGTGAGCAAGACACAAGAAGTCATTCTTCCACTCTACTCTGCGCTGATTAGGCCTCAGTTGGAGGATTGTGTCCAGTTCTGGGCACCACATTTCAAGAAAGATGCAGAGAAATTTGAGAAGGTCCAGAGAAGAGCAACAAAAATTATTAAAAGTCTAAAAAACATGGGCTATGAGGGAAGACTGAAAGAACCAGTCTTCTGCCCGGTCAAAAGAAATTTTACGAGAGTCGCAGTTTACAGAGTCACAGAATCACAGCCATGTCGTGGAACTGTGGATATAATTTTCATTGCACAATAACGGCAAGAGAAGTGTTGGGAGCAAAAACAACCACGGTACATGGCTTTTATTGATCTAACTAAAACGTTTAACTCAGTAAATCACCATGCCCTTTGGACTGTACTCTCAAAGATTGGATGTCCTGATAAATACATCAGTGTCCTAAAGTTGCTTCATGACAACATGAAAGTGACTATTCTGAGCAGCACTGGCTCCTACAGTGAACCTTTCAAAGTACAAACAAGAGTCAAACAGGGCTGTATCATCACCCCAACCATTTTTGCAGTCTTTATTACTGTCATTTTCAACCTAATTGCTGAGAAGCTCCCAGCTGGCATTGAAATTATCTACAGAATGGCTAGAAAGCTGTTTAGACTTAGCAGGCTGAAAGCTAAGAGTAAGTTTTCCATCACAGCTATTGTGGAACTTCAGTATGCTGATGACAATGCAGTTTTTGCCCACTCTGAGAAAGAGTTTCGGGCTATCTTGACTGTGTTTGCTGATGCTTATGCATGTCTTGGTCTCACCCTCAACATCAATAAAACCAAAATGTTCCATCAGCCCTCTCCAAATGACATACTGGGTGCCCCATCTATTAAAATCAACAGAGAGGCATTGGAGAATGTTGATCATTTTCTCTACCTTGTAAATTGTCTTTCATCCAGAGCAGATATTGATGTGGAAATCCAGCATCGTCTGAGCTGTGCCAGTGCAGCCTTTGCTCATTTACAGCACAGGGTTTTTAAAGAGCACGACATTTGAACAGACACCAAACTTCTTGTCTATCAAGCTGTCCCTCTCCCAACACACTATATGTGTCTGAAACCTGGTCAACCTACAGACATCACTTGAAAGTCCTTGAGAGGTATCACCAACGCTGTCTCTGCAATATCTTGAAGATCATATGGGAAGACAGGCAAACTAAAATCAGTGTTCTAGAAGAGGTAAAGATAACCAGTATTGAGGCAATGGTCATCCATCAGCAACTTCACTGGACTGTTCACATTGTTCGGATGCCAGACCATTGCCTCCCAAAACAGGTCCTATTTTCTCAGCTGAAAGAAGGATACCGTAATGTGAGAAAACAACAGGAGCATTATAAGGACTTGTTGAAGGATAACTGTAAAAGGTTCAACATTGACCATGACAGTTGGGAGATACTCGCCCAACATTGCTCAAAATGCAGACAAGTCCTATGCAATGGCTCTCTGCATTTTGAATTTGCCCACCAATACACTGAAGAGAAGAGGGGCAGAAGGAAGGAGAGACTGGCTTCTAGTCATGGTCAACAGCCTCCTGCAGTATCTGGAAACTTTTGTCTTTACTGTAAAAGTACTTGTGGTTCAAGGACCAGCCTTATCTGCTACCTGAGGGTCCATAACTCCCATGGAAGATGATCCTACTTGTCAACGAGTGATTGCCCATCATCAGACAGACATCTACCAGGGATGATTCTAGATGGTGCTTGGTACTGCCATGACGGCAGAGGTCCCTTCCAATTCTAGTATTCTATGATTCTATAGTTGGCTAAGGGGACTTTCAAAAGGGTAGAATTGAGTGCTTTTTGCAGTAGAAACTATGGAATTTCTTGGATCTATTGGTACTCCTCTATCTACAACTGAGTGGGTTCCTCTAGGTATGTGGTTTTTATATATAATTTAGGGTTATTTTCATTTATTTCATTATCTTTCAGATATCCCTATTACATGTAGATGCTCTTACACTGCCATTCATTGTTACTGAATTATTCTTGCTTTTTAGGGTCTTGCATTACTGTATACCTAAAATAGAAGAAGGGTCCTCAATTTCTTTGGCATACACACGCTAATGCTAACTTGTTCCCTACCTCAGCCATGTTCAATGCAGTCTAGGGCCTCAGGGTTGCTATCCTTTCTTCTTCTGTGATATTTCTTGCTCTCAAGAAGGTTTGGTTCATTTCTGTCCCCTGATATATGGGTAGGAATATCTGCGGTGACTGAACAACTAAAATGATTCACCACAGACTGAACACATAACCCTTCTCAATTAAACTTTTAGATCATGAGATGACATAACAGAGTCCTGTTAGCAGCTAAGAAGAAATCCAGAAACATGATATGCAGCAGCGTCGTGGTATTGTCACTGGATGATATGAGTCCAAGATTTTTTAAATTAACTAGTGATTTGGGTTTCCAGCAGGAGACATCTGGAAGGGAACTGATTTTCAAGAAGTGATGAACACTTAGTTTCTGAAAATCACCTCTTTAAAAAGTAACTGAAATCTCAGGCACCCAAAATCACTTTTTATCTTTTAAAATCTTGGTCTAAGATTTTTATATCCATTATTCCTTGGTATGTTTTAAATATGAAGTCACCTCTGAGACATATTTTCTTTTAAACACATTTCTACAATTCTTTTTTAGATTAATTGACCTTCTTGGACAGATCACGTGGAGGCATGTGGTGACAAACACTAACGGGGAATAAATAAAAGTTGACAGTGAATCACAGAGCTATTTTGCCACCAACAGTGTTTGCAGGACATAAGTATAAGTAGGCTAATGTTTAAATTATCATTCACCACAGGAAGCTAATTCACTGTAGATAAAAAATGCAAACACATGAAGTTTGATTGCATCTCTTTCATGGGTTGTATCCTTTGGCAGGATCAAGCCTTGTAAACGTGTTTGCTTAGCATTCAGCCTACTTAAACAGCTCTTCAGAATCTTGTTATGTTTTATCAATAGTAACATAGTTAAGGTTTGCTTTAGGGATTGGTTTGGGTTTTTTTATTACTGAATCTTAATTATCAAAATATTTGTGTGTAGTTGGCTAGATTCTTCAGAACAAGTTGATACAGTTTCTCGCTGAACACTCTTTAGCAAGTCAATAAAACAGAATTTTTAAAGTCCATCAGATGTTGACAAAAACAAGTGGAGACTGCCACAAAGCAAACCACATTGTTACCAAGTGTATTTCTCCATATAGTTCCTTCATTTTTTCTTGGCTATACAAACTTTGTTATTTTTTTAATGAAAGAAGCTAAATAGAGCCCTCCATTTCTACAACTTCACCTGAAAATCATCCAAAAACTTTAATTCAGAAGTCCATTATCATTAAGTTCTGAGGTGAAATATATTAAGTGAGTTGATGAGGCAGAAATACTATCTATCTTGGGTATTGTGATTGTAGGTGCCCATGTATTCACACCCTACAGTCTATGGCAATAACTTTTGTACAAAATATGCCCTTTCATATGAGGTATCACAGGAAAGTCTATGACTTGTGTTTATTTCCTTTCATATGGTAGCCATAATGAAAGCTATAAAGCTAACCCAGCAAGGATTATACTGAGCCTGAATTCATGAGATAGAAGACAAAGCCTGGTCTACAGTAGGGTGTTATTTCAAAATAACCCCCCTTAGGTCGAATTTATAAGTGGAGCATCCACACTACCAAGCCCGTTATTTCGAAATAACAGGTCGCTTATTTTGAAATCTGTATTCCTGCTTTCCTTGGGGAATAATGCTAATTTTGAAATAGTTATTTCAAAATAGCGTTACTGTGGCTGCTCTGGTGCCACTATTTTGCAATAACTACTCCCCTGAGTAATTCTAACTACTGTAATTTAGCGAATATAACCCACAGGTTATATTCGTTTTTACAAGCCCTCCCCCCCCCCGTGGGCTATACTCGGGTGCGGGGTATAGAAACATTTTTTTACACACTGCCCAGTTCCTGTGCAGCCTCCAGCCTCCAGCCTCCAGCCTCCAGCCTCCGGGTGGTGAGCGCTGCCCCGCCTGGTTCCTGCAGCCTCCAGCCTCCGGGCGGGGGAGCATTCACCCCCTGGTTCCTCCGCAACCATAGGAAGGGGTAGGGAGAGCGCTCATCCGGCTGCGCAGGAACCAGGTTGTGATTGCTCCCCCACCTGAAGGCTGGCGGCTGCGCAAGAACCAGATGGTGAGTGGCTGACTAATTTCTCCCCCCCCATCCCACACCATAAATATACCCCCGGCACAGCCTTGTATACCCCATGGGTTATACTCATGTGCAGGGTATACAAGATTTTTTTAACTCAAAAAGAAAAAACTGCGGGGAGTATTCGGGTGCGGATTATATTTGAGTGTGGGGTATATTTGCTAAAAGATGGTAGTTACTCCCCAGTGCTTCCTGGGGCTCTAAATCGAGGTGGTGTATCCTCATTAATGGAGTTAAAGGACGGAAAGGACCACCCCATCATTTACTCTGATCTCTTAGTGCCAGCACCTGTGCACTCAATCCAACAGCCAAAAATTAGAATTTAGTACTACAGACCACAGAAGACTAAATGATCACATGGCATAGATGGAGAATAAGTGTGACTAGGGAACACCTAAAATGTCAGGGAAATGATTCAGTAAGATATATCCAGATAAGCATGGCAACAAGTTACCGGTACTCACATGTTTCAGAGGAAGATGCAATTTTAAAAAAACAACCTCTAAAGTCACTGCTGGCTTGGAAGAAAATTCCTTCCTAAACCTACATAGAATGAACAGTTGGACCCTTGGCATGTGAACGAGGACCAACCAGACAAGCACCTGAGACAGAGAATGTTTGTACCAGCTTGACCACTGCCCCCCCCCCATCCTATCTCCCATCTCCAGCTATGCTCGTTTCTGATATTTTAGGAGGAAATAAACAACCCACAATTTGGGGCAAGGAGGAAATACCATCCTGACCTGTGTAGGTGATCAGCTGAAAACCTGAAGCCTTTAGCAACATAAGATAAAAATCAGGAGTTAAGCTCTGTACCTCATCATCAAAAGCAACCCACTCATCCAACTGCACCCATAAATTTGTCCAGTGAACACTTAAAATTAGTTATTTGTCCCCGCAACTCCTGTTAGCAGGTTGTTGCAGAACCTCACACTTCAGATGGTTTATAACTTTCTAATTTCCAGCCTGCATTTCCATTTTCTGTAAGCCTTGAAATAGAAGTAATGCCACATGTAACCACTCAGCGATGTGTCATGAAAAGCACCAGTCCCTTCAGAGAAATTAAATTATGCCTTTGCAAATAAGATAAAGAAGGCAGTGACAAATTTCCTTTGGGGGGTTATTGGGCATGGGCTCATGGGCTGAACTTCAGTATCAATTTAATTCTAGGTACCGTTGCTGACACAGGGCCTGCCCCAATGCAAATTGAAGTTGATAAGCTTCGGATCAGGCCTACTGGGAGTAATCTGGACAGGTAAAAGAACTTCGCCTGGATCTGTGACTGGGCCAAAGGATGTCACATCCAGAGGGAGCTGGAGAGACAACATTATGAAGAGAGGGATTGAGTAGAGAAGGTAGCCCCTGCTTAAAAGGATTAAAGGAGACAAATGTCGGGGATAGGGAAAGGTGGCAGAATGTACTCAGTGTAATGGATGGAGCTATCTGGGGCCGAGGATGAAAAGGCAGGATCGAACAGGAAACCAATTTTGGGATTAGGTAAGATGAAGGAAAGATCAGGTTACAAATCTGTGACAAACTTCAGCTGAGTGCTGCTATTTTAAAATGGTCCCTGCCACATGGCAATATCCAGATTTTCTAGGTATCGGTTGCCTAACCTTGTTTTCTAGCAGTGTGTTATATTACATACTCTCCAAATGGCCTACTCGGCACACAAACTGAAGCTCCTGCTAGCACCACTACATTACTGCACATTAGAGGCTGATAGTAGATAGGGTAATGGGTAGGAAGTGAATACTGTGAACCTGCAATCTATAAGCCCATGCTTCATTTTTCACTAACAGTTCTATTTTATACACCTTTCAGAGGCATGCTACTTGAAACCACAACCAAACATGAACGTACTGCTCCTGAAAAGTATTACATTGATGTCTCTGATCACCTATGTCCTCTGTTTATCCAAGTTAAAATTAGCTTCTGTTCAGAGGGCCTATTCGCCACTGATGTCCCATATAAAGCTGCATTTGAAGGGTTGTTGGACAGGCACTGCAACCTCCTTTTGTGCAGCACTGAATTTTAATACTGCCATCCAAGCATGCCCTTGTTTAGTTTCTTTCACCTGTCACAGAATCCTTCAGTCTCCTTCAGGAGTGACCAGTGTCTCTAACACTCATTTATGTTGCTTGCTTCAATGACTTTACCTAACAACTTACGCCATGTGCTTGCTGCTGTATGAATGAAGTAGTTCTGCCTGAATTCAGGTGCAGTTAAGCAATAATAGTATTTCTGCTGTGTTTTATGAGGCAATAATCTGGTTCAGCTGAGTTGTTTATCCCAACAAGTGAACTAGAATATTGCCATTAAAATGGAACTGATACAGCTCTTTGGTTAAAAATATACTTTGTAGCCAAACAGTTTAAAGAATGTGTAGCCTATTGCAGGCTGTGATTTCTGTGCAGCTCTGAGGTAGGGGTTTTACACAGACCCCTCACTGCAGAGGAGCACGGGGAGTGAGACTGCTTCAGTGAGATCTCTGGTATGGAGCAGGACTGTGAAGAATGTAGAATCAGTTGGGACAGTGTAACCTGTTCTCTTTGCCAAAGGATCTCAGAAGGCAGGCTCAGAAAAACAAGGAGGTGGCTCCATCTTGCTGGAATGATATCTCTTGGGGTATGTCTACACTACCACCCTAGTTTGAACTAGGGTGGTTAATGTAGGCAATCAAAGTTGCAAATGAAGCCCGGGATTTAAATATCCTGGACTTCATTTGCATCTTGCCGGGCGCCGCCATTTTTAAAGCCCCGGTAGTTCGGACTCCATGCCCTCGTGTCCGTGGAACGAGGAGTAATGGTATTTTGAATTAGAAATCCTAATTCGAACTACCTACTCCATGCTGCGTGCAGCCGCGGCCACGGAGTCCAAACTACCGGGGCTTTAAAAATGGCAGTGCCCGGGAAGATGCAAATGAAGCCCGGGATATTTAATCCCAGGCTTCATTTGCAACTTCGATTGCCTACATTAACCACCCTAGTTCAAACTAGGGTGGTAGTGTAGACATACCCTTGGAGATTAGAGCATGCAAAAGGGGAGCCAACTCCTTCCACACTCTGTTAAAACTCCACTTCTGTGTAAAGATCACAGGCAGGACAGGACACGACTGAAGTGAAAGCAAATTAGCACTGTAGAGTGTGTTTTACCTTTGAGTATGCAGTGACTATTTATGAGCAGTTACTACTAATAGTACACTCCAGACACCTGGCTGATTAACAGAGGAAATACAATAATTCTCGATCATAATTATAAGTAGAAAAATACGCTGCCTTATTTATATAGATGAAGACAAACTTTTAAGGTTGCTTTGAAGGTCAAATGTGTGTGTTATTCACAAGAGCGTGTGAAAAAACATGTTATGTTAGAAAATAGGAGAACTGATTTCAGTTACACCATGTAAATCTGGAGTAATTTCCCTGAAAGCAGAAACCAGAATCTAACCAACAAACTCCCAGAGAAATATAATGACAAGCACTTCTGAACCACCCTGCAGGGGATCCTAGTATGGCTGTCTCAAATGAATTGTGCAATTTGGGTACAGGAATAAAATGCAAATCATAGAACGCTGACAGAAATGTCAATGAAAATATGCCTATTAATTCTGAAGAAACAGAAACCGTGAGTCTAATACCAGTCCCATTGAAGCTAATGGAAACTTTACTTCATAACCCTGGAAATCTATAATCGGAGGACATTGTTTTGATTAGAAGTTTATACTGATAAATCTAGTTTGACATCAAGTATTTTACTAAACTGACAGGAAATAAAAATCAATAGTGATAACTCTGCTAACACATCCTCTGTTTCTCATTTTTATTTAAACCCACTTACTCTAACTATTATTGACCATGAACTTTACAAATGTTACAGTAACTGTTTTAGTTTATGCAGTCTGCTTAGTTAGAAAAGCAGCTGAGAAGAAATTATGGAACTTTTGTTCATCTGTAGAACTATCTGGCAATTCATTATGGAATTAGTTGTGCGTTTTGTTATAAAATAAAACCCATATTATGTACATGATAACTGTAATAAAACTTTTGCGGTAAACATGGACTGACACATAGTTTTGCATTTGAGCAAGTAGCCATTTATCCAAGTGCTATGACTGAAGATGCCAAAAGGTTCTGATAGAGTCAATAGTGAAACCACAAAGCTCCGCCTTCTGTCAGTGATCACAAGACAATCATTCAGCTGTGCAACTGAACCCAATCCATGCCAAATGCCAGATTGATTTTTTTAGTATACAGGGACCAAAATATTGGTGATCAGTTTCATAATCCTAGTTTTTCAGTAACATTGCCTAGAAAAGGACAGTGAAGATAGACTATTAACAAAATCAACACTATCAGGGTTTTTCTTTTTTTTGGGGAGGGGGGAACAGAGGGTTCAATGAATGAGTCAAATTCATTCATCCTTGTTGTAAATTTACTGAACATAGTCCCTTACTCCTGCAATTTTCACTCTGTATCTGTCTCTATATATTGTTCTCATGATTTTAGAAATAGGGATTCAAATACATTATTTAAACTGTTCTTTATATTGTGTGTAACTGTTGTACATCAGTATGGTCTCTCTGCTTTTGTTCTGTTGTATATGTAAATGTGATAATCTGATTAAAAAACAATACTGTCAAATTAACTCACCAAATATATTAAACTGAGAGCTGCTACAAACTCAGAAGAGGACAGAAAAATAATACAAAGCAACCTAAAGAAATTAAATATGTGGAGTAAACAAACAAAATGAAATTTAACCTGGAAAATAATTGCTAATGCATCTGGGGTAGAAATAATTCAAACTGCGTGTATTTATTTGATGGAGAAATCAGTAATGCCATAAAAAAACTTATAGGACACAGCAAATTCTATAAGATCCTTACAATGTATTATGTTGGAAAAAATAGCCACAGATTTTTTAAATGCTGAGTGTCCTGACTGAGCTTCTATCAGCCGCCGGGAAAAGAAAAAAAAACTTGCACAAAAAAAAGAGGAAGAAGAGGGCGTGGTACACCTCCCACTGGCTCACGGAACACCGGTGTGCCACAGAGCACAGTTGGTGCAGAGGTGGGCTGCGGAGTGGCCTAGGGGATAAGGTGTTAACATGATAATGTTAAATCAAAATGGAGTCAGGATGTGTGTGAGGATGTCAAAATGGAACCCGTGTGATTGACAGGGGCAGTTGCTGCCAAAAGACTCTATGCAGTCAGCACTAAAGCTTTGAGCATGTCACTAATCCTGTTCACCAAGTATGAACTTTTTGCACGCGTCACCCTGCCTGTTTTACACAGGACTCTGATAAGTTTCCTGCCTTTGAACTTAATAAATAACCTGACCTGTGAGAGGATTGGGTTGGCAGTTTTCCACTCTAACAAGGAAGAGAGGCACACTGGACCAGGATACCGTGGCAAAGGCCAAGATCATCTCTGTGTTTCCAGACCCGCTCTTCTTCTACTGCTGCCAGGGTGCTCTGATCCACGCTTGTGGCATATGCCCAACATTGTGACTCAGCAACTACCTGTCCCGCTGCATCGGACCTGAACGCTGTCAGTCCTGGTCAGCTCTGTGTCACGAAGGTGCATGCTTCTCCAAAAGACTGAACTGTTCAAAGTCATCTCATTTACCACCAGGGACGCCTCAGTGTTCCTCCCTCTTGGCTACCAAAGCCACGAGGGAGTAAGTCCTGAGCTTCGGTTCCAGACCATTGGCCATCTGAGCCAGTATAGTATCCATCTGTTAATTCATGGTTTAAGCTGTACTGTCTTCTTCATATATCAGTGGGAGTGGGGTTGGGATTGATTATTGTTGGATTATCTGTATTGTTCTACCCATTATGCTTAAATATTGATTAAATTTACCATTGTGTCTGTACTTATTGAGAGATTTAAAAAATCTGCCGGTGACAGATATGATAGAGTCTGGGGAGAACACACTTCTGAACCAAAGTCATGATTCCATCTAATCAGATCAGGCCCTAAATTAACTCGGTTAGTGTGCCTTTGGCTAACAAAGGCATTCACCTGGGGAGGGCAGGGTAATACTGGAGTATAAATCTCAGAAGAACTGCATATAATTACATAAAGGAAAATGTAGGGCCTTGTTGCGCGGCCATCTCCCGGACGAGTTGCCGTTGCTGTTCTAGAAATTGGGTGGCCAACTGTTGAATTAATTGGGCCTGCTGTTGTTGTTGTTGCTGGTGCTGGCTCTCCCCCAGACACTCCAGGAATTGGCTCGGCTCCATCCCATCTGACTACGACTCTTTTCCTCCTTCCTAGTAAACACACCAAAGTTCTCGGAACCCAAGTTCCTTTCATCTATTTAGTTCTTGTCTAGTGGGGCTTGCCCACATTCTCCACCATGTGTGGTGAGTTTACGGGCGTGAGCTCCTCCTTCTGGCTGGATGATGGGGCCCTGCGAGCCCACCGCCTCAGTTTACCTCCTGCCCAACGTACTTAAGGGCGTGAGCTTCCTCCTCTGGATGGAGGATGGGGCCCAGCGAGCCCACTGTATCCAAAGGTCTGGTGGGCGGGGGGGAGGAAGGAAAAAAGGGGAATCCCTGGGGTCCCTTGGCCCCTAGATCCTGCCCTTACTTTGGTGGGGCAGTGACACTCTTTACTCTGGAGGCTGATCAGACAATTGCGCCATTTACAACTGGAGTACCATGTGTGGGAGGAGGGGATTTAGGGGGACCCGGGGCCCCCCTCTTCACTGGGTCTGAGCCTGGGGCCCTAAGGGTTCAGGGTGGCTAACCCTTACCCAGCTGACGGGGTTCCACCCTGAAGCGCATCAGCCCATGGGCACCAAAAGCACTCTTCCCCAGGCTGCTTCCTATCCCTTCCCCATGCACTGGTTGAGCTCTTACAGGATTGCTGGTCCACGAGTTGGAGCCCCACCCCACGGGCTGTGGCAGGCCGCCGGAGGCATGGCACCGGCAGCTGACAGCCATCCTTCCCTGGCACTGCTTGACCCTGTCCTTTTTCCGGCTGGGCTGCTGGAGCCCCGCTGGGCTCTGTGCCGGCCTTGATAGGCCCAGTGCACCAGCCGCCGCTCTCCAGCGTGGTGCTATCCACTCCAGCGTGGGAGAGTGGGGGGAGTCCCACCGGGCTCAGTGTATAATATTAGAATAGTTCCTAATACTGAGATCTACTAGGTGTAAAGCATAGAAGTGCATAGCCAAAACTAGATTGGACAAGACTATGAATGGTAATCAAAGGAGACCTGCCTGTTCAATCTCTAATTTATGTGCAGCATCTTTGTTCATTCTTGTGTGTGTGTAGTGTGTATAGCTGGCTGATTGATTATTGTAATAATTTATCTTAAATTACCTTCTAGTTCAAATAATAAGCACTAAAATATTGTGTTCCTATTTCCTTAGTTCTGTCAGCCCAAAGCAGGGCATAAACAACTTGGAACTCAATGTTTTGCAGTGTTCCTACTTTGCTGCATCAACATCCATCTCTTTGCTTCTCCAATCTGTCCAGCACACAGTTTGAAGATCCTCCCTTAGGCCATATGGCACATCATCAGCTGTTTAATACATGCCACCAGCACCCTCCATCTGCCTAATTTGTTTTCTCCAAATAAAAGTAGCTTGACTGATGTCAAAGGGACTATTTGTGTTGCAAGAGAACTGTGATCTGGCCTTCGGCTAGTAAGGGTTTGGAAGCCCACACATTTGGCTAGTGCTAGCAGTTTTCAGGAGCTACATCTTAAAACTAATTACCTAGAATTGAGAAAGTGATTAACTATAATGCTAAAAAAATAGCAATTATATGGAACTTTTTGTGTTTTTGAGGGTGGAAAAAAGGAAATTTTAGAGATTTTGTAGGATTCTAAGGCTACGTCTACATGGCGGAGCTATTTCAGGATACTGGAAGTATCCCAAAATAGCTATTCTGCATCTTTTGAGCAAGCCTGTTATTGTAAAATATAATGGGCTCCCTATTCCGATACTCCTGTAAACCTCATTCCACGAGGAATAAGGGACATCTTGGAATAGTGCTCTATTTTGAAATTAACTTGAAATAAGCTACGCAATTTGCGTTGCTCAAATTGTGTAGCTTATTTCAAGCTCTGGGTGCAGTGGAGACGCACCCTAAGATTGTGCCCTTGAATCATCTGTACTAAAATCAATGTCATCATTCTCATCATTAAACCAGAGTAATAATAGCCCAGGACTTGTAATTACTTGCATACTGTAGCTTTAATTCCCTGATAAGCAAAAACTCAGTTGTGTTCATTCAGACTGCAAGACTGAATTAATCAGTTTCCTGTTAAAATGGCACAGTGCTAGCCGCCTGTGACTAGAGAAGTACCAGTCGTGCAGTACAGACTTCCTGGTTTACGTGATGAGAAATGTCAGTCAGCTAGGAAATATGTTTCAGATGTGCATAAAACTGTCCACCTACCATGCTTTGACAGTACTCTGGAATGCCAAAATATTCCAACCTGGGATGAATTACAAGTGCTTTGGAGCACAGGATTTAAATTCAAAATGGTCTGAATAAATTGGCGGAATAGTCTAAAGTAAACATGATGAAATGCAACAAGGATGGATTCAGAGTATTTCAGATAGGAAGGAGTAATCAACTGCACACATATAAAATGGAAAATGCCTGCAGAGGCATACTGTGGAAAGAGACCTGGGAGTTATACTGGATCACAAACTAAAAATGAGTCAACAATGTAACACTATTGCAATAAAAGTGAACAGCATTCTGGGATTTATTAGCAGCGGTGTCTCATCTGGAGCATTATGTTGATTTGGGAGCCACATTTCAGGAATGATGTGGACAAATAGGAGAAAGTCCAGAGAAAAGCAACAAAAATGATTAAAGTTCTAGAAAATCTGATCTACGTGGAAAGATTGAAAACACTGTGTTTTAGTGTAGAGAAGAGAACACTAAGAGGAGACACAAGTTTTCAAGTACATAAACTATTGTTACAAGCAAGAGGGCGAAAAATTGTTCTCCTTAACCTCTCAGGATAGGACAAAAAATAATGGGCTTAAAATTACAACAGTGGAGGCTTGAGTTGAACAGTAGGAAAAATTTCCTAACTGCCAGGGTAGTTAAACACTGGAACAAATTGCATAGGCATGTTGTAGAATTTCTGTCATTTTTTTAAGAACAGGTTAGTCAAGTTTGTCAGAGGCTGGAGATGGATGGCATGAGACAAATCGCTTGATTATTGTCTTCGGTCCACCTCCTCCGGGGCACTTGGTGCTGGTCACTGTCAGGAGACAGGCTACTGGACTAGATGGACCTTTGGTCTGACCCAGTATGGCCATTCTTATGTGTATATGTTCTTAATCCTAGAGTAACAGTGCAGTCATTTTTTGTATAGTTTTGGTATTATATTGCTTCATACATAAATAAAAAATTTCCCCTCCAATAAGCCTTTATATTTAAATATATGGGAAATGGGTGGGTACCTCTAAGAAAGAAGTTTGTCAATTGGCTATATTCAACTATGTAGGCTTTTCCCCTTTAGCAATTGAGTCTGTTTCCTTTCACATGGCTCTAGTGGACAGATGTGTATTTCTGTTTCTAAATCCTTAAATATTAAACAGACTTTTGCTGGCATAATTTAAAAGTTTGTGGAAACCTTTCATGGCATGATGATCTTTAGTAAGATTATTATAAAGAATGAATTCTATTTTTGGCAGACTGGTAAATGTATTAAAAGTTGGATCATCTTCAGTGCAACATTCCCAGCTTTATCCTAGTATTTTACTATCAATAAAACAAGCAATTCTGGAGAAGAATGAGGTTGTCAACTACATTGAAACCTGATGTATGCATTAGGGAAGTCCAATATCCAGAACTGAATCATACTCAATTTGTAATTGGTCTTCCTATTACCTGAAGGATAATTAGAAACTTATTGATTTAGGATTTGGAAAATTTTATTAGGGAAATAACAGGTTCACATGAACTCTAATGGCAAGAGACGGTGAATGGTTTTAAAATCTCACAAACAGAAGAAGAGAAGGGGTAATCTGACGGGGTTTTTTCACCAGGATTATTTTTAAATTATAAGTGTCCAGAGGAAATATACAGGCAGCCCTGGGAAGCCATGACTCAGAGTTAGAAGAATAAAAAGTAGTGATGATGGGGCATTGTTGGGTAGTAGGCAGAAGGAGAAGCAGAAGAAGCCAGCTTCTGTACCAGCAGAAGCAATTGGAAATGGCTAGAAGATGAGCCGCAGCATACCATGACATTTGGAATCTCAAGTCAATCCTCATTCCCTTAATCAGCACAACAATATCCGACAGCTAAATATTTTTTATTGGATAGCTGTAAACCCTATTCTTATTAGTAAAGGAAATGTTTGTGCTGTTTGGAATTTTATTATTCCTTTAAACTATCGATATTATCAACAGGGTCCCATTTTCTAATTGGGTTTATGAATGTTACTTTTTTCACATCCCAATCAGAAATTTCTGTCTCCAATTATCACAATCACAAGCACACATTTAACAGTCATATAGTCTCCTGCAGCTGGTCTGAGCATTTTCCCATGTTGATTAATTAATTTTTAAAAAGTTAATTTAGAATTAGGTTGACATGGTAAATTTCAAGGAGAATGTAACAATTTGTGTGGATACATAAACCTTCTATGTAACCAGAGGCCAGAAGGAATGCTAGGAATAATTAAGAGGACACAACTGTGAACATATTGCTGATACTTTCTTTTTTGCTCCTCTGTGCTTGTTCAGCCCTTTGACATCCAGCCTATGAACAATGAAACAGGGTGGAAGGCTCTAGATCAGGGGTTCCCAACCTTTTTCGGTCCCCGTACCCCCTTGGCTTTTAGTAAACCTTCCCGTACCCCCTATTCAATATGAAAGGAAATAAATTCTAAACTCCAGAATCCACAATTTTTTTCACTAACACTACTACTTTTGGAATATTTCAATTAAGATAATCTAGTTATTTACCAAATATTCCCCGTGCCCCCATGACAAGCTTCCTGTACCCCTGGGGGTATGCATATCCCAGGTTGGGAACCCCTGCTCAAGATTCATATGCTCTGTTAGGGCTGAGTGAGGTATTTGTCACAAAAGCTTTTTCTGTTGAAACTTGACTTCTTTGGAATTTGAACAGGTTCTGAACTTTTCTTTATATGTTCCCCTTTGCAACGAAAATTTGAGCCAAGTTGTTTGAGAACGTTTCTTAATATTAAGATGACTCCAGAAGTCTTGGCAACTGATGACAGTATGGTTTGGAACAACATTGTGTGTGATCAATCATATAAATTGAAAGGTATTGATTCTAGATCTCTGTTTAGCAAAAGCAATTTTGAGTGTTTCTTTGGGCTATCATATCTCTTTCTGCAAGATTTTACACACAAAATTAGTCCATGCTAGGTTTTGGGTTTTTTTTTTAATTAACTATCTAACTACCACTGATTTTAGGCTATTTATTTGTTTTAATACCAAATTTTGTTTTCATCGCCTTTAATAGCACTCCATGTGCCTGTGGTCCTTCCTAAGGATATCTGTCATGATTGCATGAGGCCAAGTTGTTAGGAGGAGGAAAATAATTAGTATCTTGCTCTCATAGTGCTTTTCACCCAGTACTCTTGAGATACTGAAACAGAGTTAAGTGTTGTTATCCCCACATTGGAAATAAGGAATCTGAAGCCATCTCTACACAATAGGTACTACAGTGGCACAGCTAATCCGATGTAATCCCATAGTGTAGATGCAAATTATAGCATTGAAAGGGTTTTATGTTGCCATTACTATAGGACCACCACTTCCCTAAGTAATGGTATTGATGTTGATCAATCCATTCTCCCATCAATCTAGCTGCATCTATACTAGGGTTAAGTAGGCATAACATTTTGCATACCCCTAAACACTGTACCTATGTTGTTGTAAATGAGGCCTTATACCCAGAAATCCTAAATTCCTAGGATGGTGTCAGAGATGAGAAAAGAATGCAGGTCTCTGTCTCTCAGTCCTGAGCTCACAATTGCTAGACCATTCTTTTTACTGTATATGCTGAAGCCACTGTGCCTGCCTGTCCTTGACACTCACTTACTTTTTATTTTACATTGCATTTACGAAGTACACCATCTGTGCATGTGTAGCCTTCTCCTGAGGGCAATAGCCCTCCCACTTTGATTCCTTTCCATTCCATTTTTCAGGTTACGAGGAGTAACGGTAGTTTGAACTAGGAAGCCTAGTACAAACTACCTAATTCGTGCTGCGTATAGCCGCACGGCACGGGGTTCGAACGAGCGGGGATTTAAAAATGGCGGCGCCCCGCTTATGCAAATGAAGCCTGGGAAATTCAAATCCCGGGCTTCATTTGCAATTGCGGTATGCCTACATTACCCCGCTAGTTCGAACTAGCGGGGTACTGTAGACATACCCTCAGAGACATGTGAGTTTTACCCCATCCCCACCCTCCAGCCTTATTTTGTATCCCTCTGAACAAGACATGGATCACTCAGGAGGCTATTGCTTAGATTCCCCATGGTTATTCTGCTAGGCAACAAAGTCACTGCAAATTTCCACCTGATATTTGCTCTATATTTGACTTTTGAAGTCAATGGAAAATGTACTATTGGCTTCAACGGGAGGAATGATGGGCCAGCCTTGAGTGCTTTTGAAAATCCTACCATTAACTTTTCAATTTCAGCAACACATATTGACAGACCATGTGTGTCAACTTGAGAAGACACCTCAGTAGGCTAGATTGTTAGGCAGGAGTTCAAATGCTGAGTGTTGTAACTACGTAAGAAGTGGTAACAAACTGGTTTGACCTACCTTCAATTGATATACTAGATTGGAAGTGAGATGTCCAGATAGCTATAGTATTAAGTGTGTAGGGGGAGAAGGGGGGATATAAAATGATAAAAGCCATTGTAATAATTACAGAAGGGTGAGACCTGGAATACTAAATCTGAACCCTGGCCCCTAGCGCTTTGTAAAATTTGTATTTGGATTAAGATCTAATGTTTGCAACCTGAACCTGCCTTTGATATTTGTTTGTTAGAATAACAGTAAGCTATTGCACTTTCCCTTCATTTTATGAACCCCTGCACTTATGGCAGATTTTGTGTATTACCATCAAATCTGGACTTAGCTGCAAGCAGTCTTGTTAGAAAAAAAAGGCAACAATAACTCTCAAGTTGCATTCTGGTAGCAACAATTTTGCTTATTTAAAATTGCCTCTTTCCAGCATTGGACCATCCAAGTCTATATCTTGGAAGGTAGTTTGGGCAAAATTGTTTCCTGAGAATCAGGCATTGGTGTTGGGTTGAAATGGCTGAAAGAGGAGATTGTCTGTGTGCTGTTTGTGATCACCTCTGTTCTAGGATTGGTGTTAGTGTGTGTGTATGTGTGTGTGTGTGTGTGTGTGTGTATTTCATACACTATAGAAATAAAACAAATTACAACAAGAAAATATCCAAGCTTCTTATCTCTGATTATTCCTTTAGTAGGAAACAGGCCTCCAAGGATTCAACATCTACTACCACAGAAAAGGAGCAGTACTGTTTACTATTTGAGGCAAAATTGTGGCTTTCTCTTGTGCAGGTGCAAGCCACCCTGTGTTTCTGTTCTCCATGTAGAGAAAAATCTGTACACTCAGCCTCTCAGGTAATTCTCCCCCACTTTAAAAGAGTTGGGAATGGACAGGATGCACATGGGGGATGGCTCCCCCAGTTTCTCTCCAGATGGTCCTAAAAACCTGGCAACCTACACAGGGGAGTATATAATACATCCTTGAAATGGTGTCACTGCAAGCACACTCCATAGTTTTGATCTGGAGCTCTGGGAAGAACTATGCTTTCCAATGACACACTGCTTCTGAGTGCTGGAGCCCTGACATTCCCTATGTTCCCCAACAGAAGACTATTGTGAATGCCACATCAGAGACATGAGACCTCTAAGCCAACTTCTTACATTATCAGGGAAGCAAAGCTCCCATCAACATCAATGGAAATGTTGCCTGAGTAAAGTCTTCGCTGATCTGGATCACTGCTAGCAAGCAACAGCTCTCGGGAGCACATTGCACGTTGACTAATCCAGCTGTCTCAGTTAATGCCCCCTCAAGCTGTGTCTTGAGAAAGCCTAAAACCAATGAAAACTGCACAGTGATAACTTCTCCTTTCTGTGTGTCTTCATTTTATATTAAATATTACTATTAATGTTTACATCTCTCTCTTTCAGAGCATCCCAGTCTTACAAGGATTTACAGCTAAAGATATTGTATCAGGAGAACTAATCTTTCTGAGAAATCAGCTCTTCTCTTTTTCTATTCCAATTCTTTATCATATTTCAAATGTTACCTGGCTCTGATAAAGGAGGAATCTTTAGGATTGTCAATCAAATGAAAACA
The DNA here is from genome assembly GCF_052426305.1 of Pelodiscus sinensis. Taxonomy (NCBI): domain Eukaryota; kingdom Metazoa; phylum Chordata; order Testudines; family Trionychidae; genus Pelodiscus; species Pelodiscus sinensis. Next base: position 165,590,095 of record NC_143053.1, read on the forward strand.
TTTACGGCCACTTATTAATGTGTGAGCTTTTTCAGATTATATTTTTTAACCAGACATGATTTCTACCTCCCTTTTTCCTCCCCCACTCCTAAACTCTATGCTTGCAATGCTTGTTTGAAGCTGACATTTCAAGACTGTATGGGACATGTGAACTTCACAGCAAGCTTTTTGTTGGTCTGATTTCAAGGGAGCAGAACACTTGTTCTGATTTGCAATTAGCCTATGAGCTTCTGTAGGGAATGACCCATCAGTTGGGCACTACTGTCTGAGTGCCCCTGCAGACTTGCGATTTGGCAGCATTTTCATGTACTGCAGGCAGCTATGTTTGGGAGATTTTGATTTTGAAAATCAGCTCAGAAATCTATTTATTCTCTTGCTCAAGGTGCAGACATAGACCTAAACTGCGATTGATTGGCTCCTGCTATTCCTACTCATATAAGCAGTCCTAAAAGAGCATGCTCTGAATGTGTTCATGTAAAAAATCAACAGGCCTATACTATAAACAGAAATATTAGCCTACACGTTATGTTTGGCATTTATGCCTAAAAGTAAGACCCAAAATGTTGAACATTCCAACTTTAATTCTTCCTCCACATACACTGTTCTCAAGCATGTCTTGAAAGTATTCCTGTAAATAGTCGTGCTATAGCATTCTTAACACCGTGTTTTCCTCCTTTCATTAACTGAACTATAGAACTTGACATTACAAATAATTATGCCTTTCAACAAAAGTCCGGTGAATTCAATGGAAAGAGGATTCTGCCCACCATCAGATGGCAGGTGAAAAAATTCTGCCTTTAAAATAGGCTTGGCTGCATTTCATTATTCATAATTTCAATTGATAATATTAATGTTTATTTTAGTTACTTTTAAAGATGGTTACATTTATATTTTAACATTTGCAGGCAATTATGGGGTGTATCAGCTGATAGAGGAGTTGGACAATTATCATATATATAGTAGCCCAATGTCTGAGAGTCTGTAATACAGGCAGTCCCCGAGTGACATTCCCATAGTCAGCCGCTGGTCAGTTTCAGCAGCGGCTGAATCTGGACGCCAGTTCCGACTTACATACAGATTCAACTTAAGAACAAACCTACAGTCCCTATCTTGTACGTAACCCGGGGACTGCCTGTACTGAAATGCTGGCTGTTCCCTCTGGGCGGCCCATGCCGCATGAGGAGTGCAGGGCCCAAACAGCTGCTTGTGCTGCTTGCTCCCCCACGGCGGCTTGGCTGAGCAGCGCAGAAGTCATCTGAGCACTATGGTGGGAGGCAAAGGGGGATGGGGTGGTGACGTGTGGTGTGACAGCGGCTCCAGGCCCCACCTCCTGGCCATGAACGTCACTGTCCCACCCCCCTTTGCCTCCCGCCGTGGCGCTCGGCTGACTTCTGTACCACTGAGCCGGGCCGCCGCTGGGAGCAAGTGGTGCAAGCGCCCATTTGGGCTCTGCGCTCCCCATGCAGCACAGGGAGTGCGGAGCCCAAACGGCTGTTTGGGCTCTGTGGTCCCCCAAGTGAGAGGCAGGAGGGGGAGGAGAAGAGAAAGAGAGAGGCAGGAGGTGGAGGAGAGCTGAGGGGGGGGGGAGGCAGTAGGAGGAGGAGAGAGAGAGACGGAGGAGAGACCGGAGGCTCAGGAGAGAAGACCGACCTGGAGGAGAGACCTGAAAATCCCGTCTTCTGACGGGCTAATTGACTAGTTATTTAATGACAGTAGATGTTCAGCTTCAAAAAGTTAAAGCTTTTAAACCAATGAAATACAAATGGCCAACATCACATATCAAAATATATAAAATAAAAAGTCTTTATATATTAAATCAAACTTTAAGTTCCCTAGCAGCATTTTTCTTTTTTGCCCATCTGTAAAGTTTGATTCTTATCAAGGAAATATTATTTTCATCAGACTGTGTGTGGTGAAATTGACATTTACCAATAATAATCTAATCCTGCCAAGCCGAGATATGTGTATTATAAGTGCCACATTTCCATCTATTTTAGATACTTATATGGCCCCACTTCATAAATGTTTTCTGTATTTGTGAAGCTGTTAAACCAAGTCCCAGCTCTTTCCCAAGCTGCAGGCATTACCTATGACCTGACAACCTCATTGCATATGAGTTTTGTTCAAAATATGTGTTGGTCTTATAAGAATGTATGTAGCATTTTAGATGCTATAAAACACTTATAAATTGCTGCACACATTAATATCACTTCTAATATTGATAGTCTATGCTAAAAGCAAATCTTGCAAATATTCTTAATAACACTGAAAATGTTTGCTCTGAACTTGTGAACCCAGGAATTACCTCACCCCCTTACCCAAGCAGAAAGATTATCAAAATCAGATGGGCCATCAAAGAGCGTTGCAATATGAAGGATTGGTTAATGGCCCTGTAGTACCTTGGAAATGCTACATGCAAGGAAGTATTGTTCTGTGGACTTGTGTGACAGGGCATTTGCCCTGCACTGGCCCTTTAAGGGCAAAACCCCAGCCCTGAGTGAGGGCTTAGAGCAAAGCTCCAACTGAGGCAGTTCTTGCCAATAAGGGCCCAGCTCAGGGCTATATAAGGAAGCTCATTCTTGCTCTGGCTGGAGGTCAAGGAGGAATATGGGGAGACACCAGTTAGAGGGAGGTATCCAGTGAGTCAACAAGTTAATTCCTAGAGCAACCAGCTGGAGGTGCCATATTGGTGAGTCTGCCCCATGACAACTTGGAAGCTGAATGAAGGAAATGCAGATATAGGAAAAATATCCCACATCTCCCTTCCCTTGAGCTTTGTCAGGACCAAATACTCTAAACCAGCTGTTCTCAGACTGCAGGCTACATATGGCCCAATTAGCACACAGCTGTGGCCTTGCTTAGTTGTGTGCTACAGGATGTGGGCTCTGGGATGCAGGCTGCCTCTGACCCCACACAGCTGGCTCTGGGGTCCCAGTGGGGTGAGATTCAGGGTGATGGCTGCCACACAGCCCCACATGGCAGGGTCTGGGTCCAGGGAACTGATTGCCACCCTGCCCTGCATGCTGATATCAAGCTCCTGGCTGCCCTGGCCTTGCATAGCAGGTTCTGGGCTGCTGGCTGTCCCCCAGAACCTCATAACAAGATCCAGGGTCAGGATCCTGGCTGTCCTCTGGCTCTGTATGGAAAGGATCAGGGTATTTGCCCCTCCTCACTTTACACCCATCTCTCCACTGCTGGCCCCATTTTGTAGAAGGGTCTTTATGTGGAGGGCACTGAGCATAGAGGATTGAAAGCAGATAAGATGGGGGGGGCACTGTGGTTCTCAATCTGCAACCCAAGTAACACTTTGTGGGCTGCATATTCAGCTCACAATCTACTATATATTTGAGAGAGTTTGTGTAGGTCAGTCTGTCTGTTTCTTCACAAATGTCTCCTAAATGGTAAGAACTAGGACCACCAAATTAGGTACACAGCCTCCTCTTATCATAACTTAAAGCAAGGTCAGGGTTTGGTTGTGCCAAAAAAAATGGAATGTGCCTGGAATGGGATTGCTTCTCATAAAACTTTTCACTTTGGAGAGATAGCTCAGTGGTTTGTGCATTGGCCTGCTAAACTTAGGGTTGTGAGTTCAATTCTTGAGGGGGCCGCTTAAGGATATGGAGTAAATCTGTTAGGGATGGTACTTCGTCCTGGTATGAGGGCGGTGGATTGGGCTCCATGATCTCTCAAGGTCCTTTCCAGTTCTATGAGATAGGTAAAACTATACAGGCAGATGAAAGAAGCTGGCTAGTGGTGCCCATCTGTAACTACCCTAACCCCAGCAGCCTTTTAGAGAGGGGGAGTTTGAAGCTCCCTCCTCTCCCTCTCCCCCGCCCCCCCATTTATACCAGGATGTTGCTGGCTGTTCTTCATCAGGGAGTGAGGGGAAACTGCACACTTTGCTATATTCCTCAATCTGGCTGGAGAGTGCAGGGGACAGATTAACCTGGACCTTCCCAGATGAGGCAGAGGCAGCCTTCTCCTGGCTGTGCCCACTGGAGTTGCAGCAGCCAAGGAGAAGTGCCTCTCACTTGGCCTCAAGCTGCTCCGATGAGAGGGCTAGGATAGTCCTCTCTCCCCAGGGCAGCCTTCATACTGAAACACTGCAACTGACCACAAGGTAATTAAGAAAGGGTTTGCTGTGCCTCATAGGGGCATGTTTAGCATCACATGCTGTAGGTTTCTCAGTCCCATGAGCATCCTGCTAGGTTCTATGAGCAACCTATGAGATTTGCAGTCACTTTTCAATTGCCCTGGCACCCTTGGAGCCAGCCAGCTTTGTCAGACAACGTGGATCCTGAACGTCTCTTCAGTATTGTGCTGTGTTATGAAATTATAAAAAAGGAGATCAATGGGATGTGGAGGGAGAGCGATTTTACAGGGAAGCTTTGAAGGAGCATATTAACACTGAGCCGCATTAATATGTGCTGCTGTAGTGTTCTGGGACTGGTATTGTTGGTTTATACCATGTTATCAACTTGGAAATCGCTGCTGTGTGTGCCCCAAAAGTCACACATTATAAATCGCTTTCCTATAGTAGCCCTCGCTAATATAACCAAACTGCTATTGCTGAACTGTAACACAAGACGTCCACCAGGGAAGGGGCAAGAGAAAGAGAGTGTGTGTGTGTGTGCCTAAGTAAGTCTGTCCGTATGTCTCTTTAAGTGTGGCTGCCAGGAGTTCAGCCATGTGGCCCACCCTGCTTGCCTGAGACTACAGCCCTAGTGCTAGGGAGAGCAGGATTCTGTGTTAATATTTTGATTCTGTCTGTGATCTCATTAACATGGAATTTTCATAAGGCCCAATCTATTTACTGCTGTAATTGCATTTAATCTCCCGTGGAGTGCTGTGGCAAGGCACCAGGGTAAGGGGCATGTAGCGAGGTCCTTGTGATTCTCTTCCCCCACCTTTCTACAGTGACTTTTTCTCCACTGACCCAGCCACAGACCTAGAGCCTTTGATCTGGACCTTCCTTTGGAAGTGAGATCATAATTTTAAAATCTTTGCATTAGTCTGGGCAGATCCTCAGACGTAGACCACCCAAACTTAGGAATGTTCAGATTCAGACATTTACATTTATTCTGTGGAGATGTTTTTGAGCTGTATTTTTAAGCATTGCTTAATTTAAAGGTATGATACTCGCATCTTCCAATCTTTTGAATGAATACCAGATCATTAGAAGGCCGTAGAAGACAAAGCATTTGCACATCCCTGTCCCCCCCAAAATGATAATCCATGACAGTGTGCAGATGATTGTTACAAAATTCATCCAGAAGGCCACCACACAGTTGGAGGAGTAGAAAGTAAAGCAGTTTCAAAAAGAGAAAAAAACTGATTTCCACAGTAGAAAATTATATTTCCTGCAATCATTTGTTCTGAGTGCTGTACTCTGTGTACTGAAAGCACTGTCACTTTAATGAGTTTCAAGACTTTCAAATGGAGGTATTTAAAACTGAAGTCAACATATGGGGGAGGCAGGTGGTCATTTTCCTCAATAATGGGATATGATATGAGTTCATTTAGTGCACTAAATTGAATAGCAGTAGGTTCCAAAATACAGAAGAAAAACAAGTAAAGCCCTTTCCATGTTTTAAATGATATTATTAGGGCTATTTCAAAGCTGTGGCTGTCAGCGGGTTGATATTAACTATTTCAACAAAACTGAGGCTGTAAAAACAGGGCTTTTGTTACTACATTTCAGAAGTAGATCCACATGGAAAAAACCAAGGTTCTGTATCCACTTTAGTGATTAGCAAGCAATAGAGGAATTAATGATGATTTTCAGACACCAGTCTCCCATCTCACAGTAGGTATTCTCAGCAAGAAATGAACTACATCATCTAGAGAATTTTCTCGTCCACTCTATCAATTTTGCTGAAACGTTTAGAAAGCTATCAGAAACATTACAATACTGCATGATCTATAGTCTTCTAAATTTCTGATACACTGCAGAATGGAATTTGCTGAAGAAAAAATATTAGAATAAAGATTCCATGTGATACTAAATTTCATTATACTGTATCCTTCAATCTTGTCATTTATCACTTCGTGTCTCCAGGTTTGGTTTTCATCATTTACCTCAGAAGATTTTTCTACCCTATTGTAGCACCAAATGCTACAATAGCATAGAACATTCCATTCCTAAGGTCCATTCCCCTGTACATGGACTACATGAAAATCATCCTTATTCCAGATGAAACTTATGTATGCATTTAATGATAAGCACAGGACTGAAACATAACCTAATAGTTAACAGTATTGCAACTCATCACTAGATGCAGGAAGCAAGAAGCATAGACTTATTATCACACAAGGATCATTGTTCCTTTGGCAAATCCAGGTCTAGCCTTCTAGACTGTGGGAGATATACAGTGCCATCCTTGGGAGATATACAGTGCCATCCTTGCCTTACAGTTTCCCACACCTGATTGGCTAACTCCTCAACCATTCTGCCATTGGTATCTCAAATGTGACTACATTACAGTGTATACCTTTTCTAAGGCTGTCTGAGAAAAGAGTATAAACTGCTGAGTTGAAACCATTAATTACCACTTGTAAAAAATCCACAAATTTGCCACCATATGCCAAAGTAACCAGCTGCTCCCTCCCATTCTCTGTCCAACTCTGACTTCCCAAAAATGTGTGTTCTCATGGAAATTGGTATTCCTCTTTCTACAAGGAAGATGCCTTTTTGCGAAAGAGTTGTTTCACAAAAAGGCTTGTGTGGACTTGGAAGAGGAGGGGTTTGCTCAAAAAGAGGAAAAAGCACAAGTGCCTTGGTGGCCATTCTGTGCATACCAATCAGTGCTTACTTTTGAGAGACCGTCCATGCAGTCTGAACGCTTTCTTTTGCAAAAGCGCATCACTTTTTTGATGCACTTTTGCAGTGCGGATGTGCTCCTGCACAAGAAGGTTTTGCGGAAGATCTCTTCTGACAAAAGCTTCTTGCGCAAAAAGCCTGCAGTCTAGACATAGCCAGTATGGACTAGGGAAAAGGTCTGTGGTTGGGAGAGTACTCTCAGACAGAGTAGCAGAGGAGGTTAATTGGCTAAGCATGTGCCTCACTTGGGACCACATGCTTGAGTGTGGAGAGAAGAAAGAGGAGGCCTGGGAATCCCTCATTATAGGAAAAGGTATTGGGCAGGGTATTTATCCACTGTGTTGTACAGAGTGCTGATTTTCTTTAACTCTAGGATTATAAGAAGCACAGAAGATGATTTTTGGTTGTATGCAAGGGAAAAGGTCAAGGTGGAGAGGGGAAAAGTACCCAGTTGGAAAATTAACATGGACATTACATCAAAATAATTGTCATGGGGTATGAGGGTTGCCATCCCGAAACATCAAGAGTGAGTTGAGCTTTGGGGCTCATAAATACTGAAGACAGAGCCCTGCTGCTTTTGGGAGTTTTATCAACGCAGAGGGAAATCCCAGTTTCTGAAGGATTTTCTCTCTTGCAATAAATTCTCCTTGCAGGTGGATCTATGTGTAGGTCATAATGGCAAGGTAGGTAATGATTGCCAGACAGGATCAGATCTGAGTCCCACCTAATTAATATCCAGTTTTTGACAGTGATCAGCACCAGCTGTGACAGAGTATGGTGTAACACTTCCAGCAGGCAGATGTGGGATAAGTTTCCTCTCATATTAGGTCTCATATTAATCCCTAATATTTAGAGATTTGGTTTAAACCCTAAAGCATGAGATATAATATGTCTTGCCAAATTTTTGTTCACAACTGTAATGCTGGCTGTTCTTGCTAGAGACTCTATATTAAAATGAAAGTGTCCCCTTTCTACACAGATGGATGGAGACATTTGTCAGGGCAGTGTGTGTGTGTATGTTTCCGAGAAAAGGTTTAACGTCCGTGCCTTTACTGCTAGGACTGGGGTCCCATCGCAGAGGGTGGCCAGCAGGCCAACAGACGCCCCGTTATATAGGAAGAGCTTATTACATCTTAGATTTCAGCTGCTAGAATTTCATAATTCCTTCGCAGCGGGCAGCCTTGGGGAAAGACTGAAAGATGCCCCAGTGGGTCCTGTCACCTGGGAGTGACACAGATCCAAACGCCCAAGCTCTTCCTATAACTGTCCCTTTAGACCGGCTGAAGTTCTTTTAAATTGTGCTTGGTTCTGTTACAGCAACTGAAGGAGTCAGGTTAAAGCTTAAACAGGTTTATTAAAGAAGCTTATAAATCATATGGTTGCAATGGCTATTGTTCTATTTCTTAACTATTAGCAAAATATAGGTCTTAAAAATGGTTACAAAGAAGATAAAGATAGAAAAATAGAAATAATGGTACCAAGTAACAGCTTACTCTTTCTATGTGTACACTTAAGACAGAGGACCACATCCAGGTACCATTTTTACCCCCTTCTGTGCCTCTCGACTCCAGCATGTCAGGCCAGGGCCGGTCCCTCAATTCCTAGGAAAGACGAAAATACGAGGTTCCATAGAACCTCGGGAGGTCAAACACCTAACCTGACCAGCAGGTAGAGGGTAGAATGACACTCAAAGTGAGTGTGTGCTGGGCCCATCTTATATAATCATGGGGTCACGTATTTCTCTTTCTTATCTGTAATGCCAATTGATGCTGGTCTGTCTGCTGTGAGACCAGTTCTTACAAGGGAGTTGTGAACTTAATTTACACTTGTAAGAGAGAATTGAGGTGATTAAATTTTGAAGTACTGGACAGTGTTTTCTCAATGGGAAATTCCTCTCAGGGACTGTGTGTGTGTTCGAATCAACATAGGTGCCAGCCGGTGGCAGTCTCACATATCCTGATCTCTCCTCATATCTATGTTTCAGCTTCTCAGGATCAGATGAGCCAGCATAGACTATGCTGATTTTATTGCTCCTTCTCTGTCCTGTATGCTTCAGGAAGGCAAATAAGATGGATGATATGGAGGCGGGCTGTCTGGCCACACCATTATTGAAGTATCAGCACGAAATACCAGTGAATCCCATATTTAATCCCATGCCTGGAATTAGCAGAGTAGAACATAATTTCAGTGGACTGTAATTTCACAATAAGGAGTCACTTACACAAGGAATAAACTTATTCATAGATTCACAGTTTTTAAGGCCACAGGGAATCATTACAATAATCTATTCTAGCTTCCTGCATAACAGATGCCATAAAACCTCACCCAGTAATTTCTGCATTAAACCTACTACTCCTGATAGAACTATGTATGTAAGAAAAATATCTAGATCTTGAATTAAGACGTATATGATATAGAATCCACCACAACCCCAGGAAACCTATCCCATTGTTTGGTTACCCTCCCTATTCAAAATATGCACCTTATGTAGTCTGATTTGTCCACCTTCAGCATTCACCCATGGGACTTGATGTCTACCTCTGTTAACATGCATGAGCTATGCTATGCTTCCATTAACCAGTAGTGAAGCAATTCCAGTCTTTCACACCTCAGGTTCAGAATCCTATTTTAAAACAAATTTTCTCACTGGTATCAAAAAAGCACCTAGAATTATGAAATGGAAGGATTTGGGGGGGAAAAGCCACTTTTTTGCCTGTTCATCACTGACTCACTCTCAGTCGTGTAATGAGAGAACAACTTGCTTCATTGCCATAGGGGAGAAGAAAATTTCAGGGTGACCTAATTCCTTCACATAGTGAAGCCTGGATGTACAGCAAAGTGAAGGGGAAGGCATGAAGAGCATATTGTGTCCTGCCCTGCCTACTGTTGGCATGCAGATGTGGCATCTGGGCAAAAGAACGAGAGAAAGAAATCAATGCTTAAACATATAAGCAGGGAGAAGCATTTCTGCAAAGGACATGGAACAGAGCTATATGAAACTTACCATGTGGTTCCAACTCATGTAAAGAAGGCTTTTCCTTAGTATTGTTTGGAGCTTCTTTATTCCCTTTAGATTGTGCTTTAAATGTCAGCTCCGCTTGACGCTCTAGGGTGAAGAGGAGACTCAAAAAATAAAAATCTTCATTGCATATCATTTTGTGATGGTTGGTGCCTATTTCACCGAGGGTGCCTCTGCACTGAACCCGGAGCTCGAAATAAACTATGCAGTTTGAGCTACACAAATTGTCGCTTATTTTGAGCTCATTTTGAAATAGCTTATTTCAAAATTTGGCACTGTCTACACTGCACTTATTTCTAAATAAATTGCTCTTCCAAAATGTCCCTTACTCCTCATGGAATGAGGTTTACAGGGATGTTATGTTTTGAAATAATGGGTGCACTCAAAAGACGTGAAATAGTGCTGCAGTATGGACGTAGCCTAAGGGTACATCTACACTACAGTTGAGAATGTGCTTTCCAGCTTGGGGAGCCAAACATGTCCTAACTCTAATACACCAATAGTAGCAGTGAGGTTGAAGATAATGCAGGCAGTAGTTCAGGTTAGCCACCTAATACATTCCCAGTGGCTCAGGCATGATTGTACTTAAGTGGCTAATCTGAGGTATCATCCCTGGCTACACTGTTTTTAGCACCATAAATCAAGCAAAGCTAATGTGTCTTTCTATCAAACTGGGAAGTAAACACCCAGCTGACAAGTGCACATATCCCAAAACTCACCATGTGACTGTCACACATCTCAGTACAAAACCAAAACAAAAGCTTGGTAGATATGCAGTCTCGACTTCCCACTTCCCTAAGGAGGGGGGGGAACACTTGGCATTTCAAAGTCTGTAAACTTAGCAACATTTGCTTCCATATTCAGACCCTGAACTAGCCCTGTGTTTCATGGTTTGCAGGCTTGTGCACAGCGCAAACAGAGAACAGTTGTCCAGAAAGCTGAATTACAACATCCTGAAGAGAAAGTTGTGTTTATACAACTGTATTTCAGTTGGCTTTCTTGATGAGTGAGTCTCTGCTGTGTCCCAAGAAGTAAGATTGTAGGCATGCTCAAGTGATGCATTCTCTTCTCAGGTGTAACAACTCTTCCAGTCACCTGGCATTACAAATATGAAGTGCTTACAACCTATGGCCAGAAAATCCCAAAGAGTGACTTGACTTTGATCCTGCAAAATGCTGAGCCTTAGACCCAATCCAGTGATGTGCTCAAGTATGTGTTTAACTTTCAAGCAGTTGACTAGACTCCCCCTTGATGGTATTATTCATCATCTCCTAGGATCAAGCCCTAAAAGAGTGTTACAAAAATGTGCAGCAGTAGAAAGAAAAATGAACAGATCAAACCAGATTCTGCACTGTGATGCTCAATAGACCTATATGTGAGTAGTTCCCCAGTGTATAAGGATCTTCAAGCAGTGTAGAATTTATCTAGCAAGCCCCTATGCTACAACTCTTTTCTCCACTAAGCACTAAGCTGTTATGACTGGGAGGAAAGAGACATGGACAAGGCTTCCTCACAAACCCATAGTCCCTGGCTGCCTTATGAATCTCTTGGGACTGTTGGCAGACAGGTCCAGAGACTTGAATCAATGGAATTAGACATCTATATATCTTTGAGGATTTGAGCTCCAGTCTAATTTTGAGCAGCCTTCAAGTATTCCTGTAGGAGTAGGCAAAGATCTGAGACATTAATAAGGGCTCTCTTTCTTTTTCATACTCCTGAAAAAATGAGGTTCTTTCAAAAAAGGGTTTTTTTTCCCCTGAAAGAACCCCATCTAGACTGCAGGGGAGAAGGGTGTTTCAAAAAAACCTTTTTCGAAAAAATGCTCTCACCTGATTATGCAAATGAAGTATGAGATTTGCAAATCCATGCTTCATTTGAATCTTTGTTCTGCTTCATTTGCATTCCTCTTTCGAGAGAGGAATGCTGTCTAGACATAGCCTATGTTTGGGGAAATGTTTTGTTCATTTAAGAAATTAACCCACTAGGTAATTTTTGAAAGGAAAACAAAACCAAAGTGATCAGGAGAGGAGTACAAAGGAAAAGAAGATGTTAGACTGTTTGGCTAACCATGTGGACTAATCAGTCCTTTTCCAAGCTCCTGTTCAAACCATGGAAGCATTTGTGCACACGCTCAGCTTTAAACGTAGGGCGATAAGGTGGGGGAGGTAATAGCTACTATTGGACCAACTTTTATTGGTGAGAGAGACAAGCTTTCCACCTACACAGAGCTCTTTTTCAGCTCTGGGAAAACATTAGTACTTGAAGCATTAAAGCTAAATGCCGGATGGAACAGATTAAGCATAAGTAGTTAGCATGTACATTTCCTAGACCTGAAGAAATGCTTGATGTAGCTCAAAACCACAGCAACAGAAGTTGATCCAATAAAAAATATTTCCTGACAACTTGTCTCTCTAATATCCTGGGATCAAACTGCTACAACTGCGCAGCATGTAGCTATAACATGTGAGTAGTGCCATTCAGTGGGAGTGTTCATTCAGTGGGAATTAAATGTCTGAGGCCTAAATCAGCAAGTTGTAAGGTTCATCCATCAATGAGCAATGCTGCACATAACAAAAGACAGTTGTGTGTGGTATGTTATCCACTAGGTGTTAAATGGCCATTTCACAAGTCATGCTGCCTGGCAGCTACAATTCTCCATATTGGTTACCTGCAGGTGCACTAGCTTTTAACTATGATGTGGGTTTTCATTAAAGAGAGAGGGAGAGCTAAGTTAACAGCATTACAAATTCCCAGTTGAAGGTTCTTTAATATAAAGGAGAGAATTAAGGGCTGCTTCAGTCACAGGTGAGCATTATAGAAAGTGGTACTCAGGCATCAATTACCATTTTCAAAGCAACTCTAGGCACAGAAAGAATGAGGTACCAAGGGGATATTTCTGCTGATTGTCATACTCTGGAAAGTGCAAATCCTGCACAGTGACTGCACAAAGCATGGACGAGATTTACTTTGATGCACAAATGTTTTGGTGTGGTGTGATGGTTCTGCTTGTGTGTGTTGGAACAACATGTAGGAGGCAGCTCCATCCTTGAAATTACTGAGACAGATTTTAAGGCAACACAGACTTGACTGGTGATAAGGTCAGCATCTGAAAAGATGACAATATACATTTATCCAAGAGCTAACTCTTAGCCACCCAGGTCAAATAAAACTAACAGACCCTCTGAAACACTTTCATCTAGTGGCTTCCCTGCATGGTGCATAAATACATTTTAGCATATTTTGCCATTTTCAGTATAAATTGTAAACATCGCCTTGTGTAATGTCAAGATGTTGGTATAATTTCTGTTGCTAAGATTATGGTTTTCACACAGCTAGCCTCTTTTGGATTTTATTCCAATGTGTTTTATATAGTTTATGTTTGGGTTCTTGCCTCAGGAGAAAACAAATGACTGCCTTTAAAAACTTTTTAGAAAATGTCTGTTCCTTCATATCTGGGAATGTAAATACTGTTATTCCCAATTACACCCCAGTTGTAATAACGTTTAATGCTGATTAGGATGGACTCCATGGGGAAAGTCTGATTTGTTTGTCTTCCCCAATGGTCCAACTTGTGCAGGTCTCAGGTTTCCTGTACTGGATAGGTTTGGATAAGAAGAGGAATCCACAAAGGATGTGGAGAAGACTACAGAAGGGAGGCATAAGTGAAGCTGACAACAAATATGGAAAATAGCAGGATAAATAGGCTTTTTGTAACATGAGTTTTTCAAGGTAACTTTGGTTTATGAAAGATGAATTTGGTCTGGGTCTTGAAATTGTTTGAATAACACACATCTAGGCTGTGTCTACATTGGCATCCCTTTCCGGAAAAGGGATGCTAATGTAGACTTCGGAATTGCAAATTCCGCGGGGGATTTAAATATCCCCCGCGGCACTTGCATTTACATGGTTGCTGCTTTTTTCCGGCTTGGGGATAAGCCGGAGAAAAGCGCCAGTCTAGACGTGATTCTCTGGAAAATAAGCCCTTTTCTGGAGGATCTCTTATTCCTACTTGAAAATAGGAATAACAGATCCTCCAGAAAAGGGCTTCTTTTCTGGAGAATCACGTCTAGACTGGCGCTTTTCTCCGGCTTATCCCCAAGCCGGAAAAAAACGGCAGCCATGTAAATGCAAGTGCCACGGGGGATATTTAAATCCCCCGCGGAATTTGCAATTCCAAAGTCTACATTAGCATCCCTTTTCCGGAAAGGGATGCCAATGTAGACACAGCTCCAGTGTAAGTGGAACTGGCTCTATCTTTTCAGCACCAACTGGAGATTACCATACATTTCTTAAATCCTTGTTACAGCTTTGGAAATTTTCTTCTCTTAGCATGTTGTCCTTCTGATTTTTTTTACATGTAGTAAGAGATTAGCTTGCAATAATATCTCTTTTGAATAGCAACAGTAGGGTTCATTATATTACTACTGGGAGTAACCATCCAAAGAACAGATATATTGAGTGTAAATAAATTAAACTTTAGGAAATAATGAGTTTTACTAATTGAGTTCATCTTTCTAATTTAATAAAATTCAATCCAATATATAAAATATTGGATTTTGTTTGCCTATGTAAAGATAATTACTTCTATACCTACTGACATGGTGGGCACAGGTGAAATCCAATAAGTTTGTGTAATGCTGAAGAAAATTACATTTTGAAAAGCACATAGCAAGAGCTTTCAACGCCTCAACTGAAATAGTTCTTGCACAGGAGCACCTACTACATATCCTATTAATTTGCTAGTTCATTAAGCTTTATGGAAACTGCATGACACTGAGTTCATAGATCACTCTTTATAGCAAATGTAAGGGAAGTTTCTTTTCCAAAGACACATACAGCAGCACAACTCCCAGAGTTGTGTAAGAGAGGAAGATGAAGGGTTGCCAAGAAACCTGGTTTTCTTTCCCAACCCCGCTCCTTGTCCCCCCGATATGGGTACGCTGACTCTCTAGAGTCCCAACCTGGCTGGCTTGCCAGCTCCCGAATGTAATTTTGACTTTTCTGACTCCCATTCATCACCAGAGTTCTACTAGATCCATCTGTCTTCATGCATCCGGACAAGAGAATTCTTAGCCCACACAATTCCCTTCACAATGATCCAGGTACAGTCACTGTAGCACAACTCTGAGGCGCAGTCCTTGGAAAAGACCTCAACATTTTAACTTTCTCTGTGGAGAGTTTCATATTGAATATCTTCACCCATGTGTCATAATGTGTATTCCACTAACAAGAAGTAGTTAATGAAATACATGTTGTGACACATGTATGTTATTCTTAAGATTTGTTTTTGCTTGACTCACAGGTTCAGTCTGTCACCTAGCAAAATGTTTCAATTTTACTCAGGCACAGCATTTATTCCTCTTTGTAATTAAATTTCATATTAATACTCACTGATTTTTAAAGACAAAATGAATCATTATGATCCTCTAGCCTTACATTATGCATAATACAAGCCCTAGATTTTTCCACCTACTTGTTCCACCTGTGTTTGAGCTAGAGCCTATCCAATCTTGACAGAGAAATTCCAGCTGATGGGAAATTCCACATCCCTTGGCAAACTATTCCAATGGATAATTACCCTCGTCATTAAAAACATGGATATTGTCAGCTGAAAAACATGAATGTAACAATGGAGATTTCCTTTGGTGTCTAAGGGTATGTCTACACTTGCAGCCTAATTTGAAATAGGGCTGCAAATGTAGGCATTCGAAATTGCAAATCAAGCCCAGGATTTAAATATCCTGCGCTTGTATTGCATCTTCCCGGCCAGGCGCCATTTTTTTTTTAATTGACAAGCCCGAAATAACTGCCCACGTCCACATGAGGCAGTGAAACGGGCGTTCGAAATAAAGCCCTATTTCAAAATACCTGTTAAGCCTCATTGCAGGAGGAGTAACAGGTATTTCAAAGCAGGACTTCATTTCAAATGCCTGTTTCACTGCCGCATGCAGACACGGGCAGTTATTCCGGGCTTGTCAATTTCAAAAATGGCACCCGGCCAGGAAGATGCAAATCAAGCGTAGGGTATTTAAATCCCGGGCTTGATTTGCAATTTCAAATGCCTACATTTGCAGCCCTGTTTTGAATTAGGCTGCAAGTGTAGACATACCCTTAGAGAATTTTCAAGAAGTCTAACATTCCATGAGAATTTTCAAATGCTTCTTCTCTTTTCAGAGGCAGTGGAAGTATTTCTTCAAGTAAAGAACAGTTCAAAGTTGCCAGTCTGAGGGGAAACAGGTGCCCTTTAAAATATTCATAGATCTCTGATGGCTGCCCATCTTCAAGGCAAATTTTTTTCTCCCTCATGATTTAATGCATTTACTGAACTCTAAACTCCATGAATAGATAAGAGACATATTAAAGTAAAAATTTAACTAGTAGTAAAATAATAAGTCTCATTTGGTTTAACATATTTTTGTGTCTTTGTCAGTGGCTATCATCATGGATTGCTATGGTGCTTTATTTATATATATATAAAACATGTCAAAGCTCTTTTTGATGTCTAAGTCTCTTTGTGACAACAGCTGTTTTGGATGGCAGATCAGTTGTCTGAGCCAGTTAAATGGCATTTTTTATGCCTTTTGCTCCATCACTTGGAAAGAATCATTTCATAAAAATAACCAAAAAAACTAACTTGCTAACTGAACATCTTAATTAATGTTTCTTTGCCTCCATTAGTGTTGGAAGTCATGAAAATACTTCACCCTCACTTATTTTCTTTGTTTTAAAGCATTTATTTTAATTGTCAATTCTGCTTTTCTTAAATAAAATCTGAGGACCACTGTACCATAGCTTATACCTTTTGCATTCTAGTCTCACTTTAAGAAAAAATGTATTTCAAAATCCTTTTTCTCTTTCTTCTCACAACATTCATTGTTTATCCTTCAGCTTTTTTATCTGTTAAAACCTCCATGCATTCAGTCAAAGAGATGGATTAACCTGCAATATAATAGGCACATGATTCAAAAACATCTGATGTCAAGTTTTAAAAAAAGAGTGAAGAAGTCAATTTATATTCAAAAATAGAAGCCCTTGAAAAGAGGAAATCTCAGCTGACAAAAAGGATGATGTCATCTCTAGATAGCATTTAATCCAAATGCTGTGCAGTCAAGTATATAAGAGAGAAGAAAAGGCTTGTAAGAAAGAGGTGCTGTGTAAAAACTTGTATTCCAAAATAGCTAGATGAAATAAAAGTCTTAACTAGTCTGTGTCAGCAAGATCCCTGGTTTTCCACCGAAGATAAGGTGCAAGTGGATTTCAAATTAGTGATCTATCTCCAAGTATTAAGGGGGAGGCAGAAGTCCATAGGATCAAGCTCTTGGTTCAGAAAAATATAGGAATAAAAATGAATAAATAAGTTTTGTGTCAGCAAAACTAGAAGGGGAATCTGGTGAGAACAAGCATTCTCACTGGATTTCTGGGACAAGAAGAGACTCAGGCCAAAACTACAGTAAAGCAAATGGTTCTTTCTCTTCTGTTCCCCCACCTATCTGCTTTAACACCTATCCAGAACCAAGAAGAGTAGAGGAAACATGTACAATTTCAATAAAAGGTTAACCAAACATTTTCAGACTCCTAAAAAGGCTCCTCTCAGGTTCAACAGATCAAAAGTTTGAGTGGCTTCTTGTTGATCTGATCCAGTTCATCCATCCACAGACTCTGATCTCCATTATAGTTGTGTAAATACAGCAGAAACTAAAGTCCCTGGACCTACTCCTGGGTAACTCTAATATGGGGGTTCTCAAACATCATTGCACTGCAATCCACTTCTGATAACAAAAATTACTGCACAGCCCTAGAAGGGGGAACTAATGCCTGAGCCTTCTAGAGCCCCACTGACCCAACCAAAGCCCAACCCACAATACCCCTGGCAGAGGGCCAAGGCTGAAGCCCACAAGTCTAAGTCAGTCCTGGCAATCCCATTAAAATGGGATCACACTTTGGGGTCTCAATGCATAGTTTGAAACCCGCTGCTCTAATATAACCAAGATCAGAACCTGGTCCTCAGATATTACAGTTTGATTTAGTCATGAGTCCAATCCTTACCTGTAGCTGAGAAGGATACAGTGAAAATTATATTTACTTTCTCCCTCCTCCAGTTATGAGGCTGTAGTGTTCAGGGCCACCCTAAAAACACAAATTAATCCAACCTAGAGAGTTTAAACAGCAATCAGGGTTTAGCAGGAAGCTCCAGATATGCCTGCCTTGCTTCAGGCATGCCCTGTGCCCTAGCAGCAGGGATTTGGGGTAGCAAACATGGGGGCTCCATGCCACAATGATTCTACTGGGTTGGATTCACCAGGGCTGTGTCTAGACTGGCAAGTTTTTCCGGAAAATCAGCCGCTTTTCCGGAAAAACTTGCCAGCTGTCTACACTGGCCGCTTGAATTTCCAGAAAAGCACTGACAATCTCATGTAAGATCATCAGTGCTTTTCCGGAAATACTATGCTGCTCCCGTTCGGGAAAAAGTCTTTTTTCGAAAGACTTTTGCGCAAAAGGGCCAGTGTAGACAGCACAGTACTGTTTTCCGCAAAAAAGCCCCGATCGCAAAAATGGCGATCGGGGCTTTTTTGCGGAAAAGCGCATCTAGATTGGCCACGGACTCTTTTCCGCAAAAAGTGCTTTTGCGGAAAAGCATCCTGCCAATCTACACGCTCTTCCGAAAATGCTTTTAACGGAAAACTTTTCCGTTAAAAGCATTTCCGGAAAATCATGCCAGTGTAGACGTAGCCCAGTTGTATGATCAGATTCTGTTAAGCATCTGCAGTGGAAAGCATCAGCACATTTTGCAGGAATCTGCCCCAGTGTATTTTCTGTGCCACTTCATGCTATTCTATGAAGATGTCATTGATTTTGCCTATCAGCCCCTCCCCCCAGCACTAGCTCAAAAAGTGTATGCTCCTCTAACTTCTTGCTGTGCATGAAGAGACTCCTTTCATCTTATCCGTACCTTAGCCTTGCTATACCATGTCAGCCATCAAGAATATATATCCTTCAAGGAGACAGTGGCTTTCCCCTGCCGATATACAATAAATTCCTTCTGCTATCATCCCCATGGCTCAGTCTGTAGTGAATGTTCCATATTTTTACTTTTATCTTAGCACTTCAACTCTCAGAATCCTGGAAATCATTAAACTCAGTCCATATGCCATAAATCTCCACTGACCAGAGCTACAGCCTGTCTCTTCCACACTATCTCCAAAATGATAGCATGTGGCTTCCTGGCCAGTACGGGGTATCTTTTGGACTCAGTGCACAATTTTAAAAGTTTTTTTTAAAGTTAAAGTATTGGCAGTTCTATCATAAAATAATTTAAAGACTATTTGGATATGGCAGTAAGTGTAATTAGCAGGCCAACCTGATAGTAAATCCTTTCTATTTTGCTTTATGTGTATTTTTCATATTCTCAATAGCATGGGCTATATATAAATGTTGTATAGACATTTGGGATTGTCTATGCACTAGACAATCATTCAGTCCTGTGAGGTACTTGAAACTGAACTGTTAAAACATTTAAAATTACCTGCATTCTCATTGCAAATAACTGAAGTGTCCGGTTCCACTCTGATATGGTTATGGACTGTGAAGTCTCATGGCAGTTATGGACAAATGTATTTAAATATAGCAAAGCATGGTCTTGAGTCTGAGGCAATGGACTAACTCAAGAACTCTGGTTCTGCCACATACTTCCTATATGTCTATAGGCAAGTCACTTCATATTTCTGTGCCTCCATTTTTTCATGTGTAAAAACAGGAATAAAAATGCTTCCTTTCTCCCGTCTGGTTTGTCTGCTTAGACTCTTAAACTTTTCAGGGAAGGGACTGTTTCTTACTGTATGTTTGTACAGGTTTTAACACAACTGGCTCCTGATCTCATTGGGGAATTAAGTCATTACTGTAAAATAATAATAATAATAATAATAAAAATACAGTGTCCAGAGCTGTCCCGTCCATAGGATGAATTGTGGAGAGACACCCCAGACCTGTGCTTTTTGGGCCCTGTGGCAGCCACCCCAACTGTCCTATGTACAGCAGGGGTCTGGCACGGTGGCTGAAGTCTCACCCACTCCCTCCCCATTACCATGCAGGTGGTGGGAGCCAGTGGGTGGTCTGGCAGCCTGCTCCTCTCTAACCTGCTACATACATTGCCTTCCTGGCCTGAATGGTGAGTGGTGGGAAGGCAAACCCTGCTGCCACTGTGCCAGGTCTCCGTAATCTCCTGGGCTGCATTGCTCAGAGGAGGGAATAATGGGGCACGGCAGAGGCAGAATAGGGGCAGTGCTTAGGGAAGGGTGGAGTAGGGCAAGGGCAGGGCCTGGGCAGAGGGGTTGTCCTGGGCCCCACACTTGGACACTGTGGGGAGATTGCCCCCAACCCCACAGATCCCTCAGGATGGTCCTGACAGTATCAGAAGCTACATATTATCACAGCAAACAGTCAATGCCTAATCAGTGTTTCTTGGTGGTATTGGTCCGGATTTCTAAAGTTGGTTGCATGGAATTGGATGTACCTATTGGATGCTGTACAAACCCCACAAGATAGGGAGCAAGAGGGGTTAAGGAGCTGCTATGGGCTTAGCCAGCCCCACCCTGCCACACCAGCAAGAGATGCACAGACTGGAAAAAGAATTACAGCAAAACAACTCATTTGTGGAAAGGCCAGAGAGGGGAAAAGACCTTTATCTTGCAGCCCCTGATAAAAGCATCGGTGGAAGGTAGATCTCTTCTTCCTGAGAGAAGGGAGGACCCGCTTCTGTTATACCCAGAGAGGAAGACATTTCCCCACTCATCTACTAACCTTGTTTACTTTTATTGCTTTTCCATGTTTTGTTTATATCCTACTCCTGCAAGGGAAAGACTTGGAAGTGACCCGGCTGAAAGGCCAACTCATGAGAGAAGCCAACTGCTTCCCCAAGAGGGAGAGATACTTGGCTATGAAGAGATGCCAAGAGGTGAAGTGATCCTCTTCACAGCTTCCTGCGATAGACTGTGAACTTTGGACAGTAGTGAGGTGGTATGCAGTGGTCCAAAGACGGAAGCCTAAGGTATGTTTGTAGAAGCATTGCCAGCAGATCTGGGGAAGTGATTATTCCCCTTTATTCAGCACTGGTGAGGCCACATCTAGAGTACGGCATCCAATTCTGGGCCCGCATTATAGAAAGGATATAGACACATTGGAAAAAGTCCAGTGGAGGGCAACCAAAATAATTAGGGGGCTGGAGCATATGACTTATGAGGAGTGGTTGAGGGATTTGGGCTTATTTAGTCTACAGAAGCGAGAGGGGGGATTTGATAGCGGCCTTCAACTACTTGAAATGAAGTTCCAAAGAGGATGGAAGGAGCTGTTCTTAGAGGTGACAGATGACAGAATGAGGAACAATGTTCTCAAGTTGCAGTGAGAGAGGTCTAGGTTGGATAATAGGAAAAAACTAATTTACTAGGAAGGCCCTACAGAGGTGGTGGAATCTCCATTTCTAAAGGGTTTTAGGACAGTTTGACAAAAACATGGCTGGGATGATTTAGTTGAGATTAGTCCTTCTCTTAGTGGGGGGTTGGATCCCTTCCAACCTGAGATCTCTTCCAACCCTATGATTCTCCTTTGCATTAGATTCTTGTGTTGCACTTACAGGGCCTTGGAGCACAGGGAAACATAATGGAGTAGGATGGCTTGGGCTCTCTTACCGGTCCCTAGCCCCCACCCCACATGTTGAATACCCAAAGCCATGACCATCCTTGCAATCAAAGAACATAGCAACCTAATTGTAAACAGGTCTCTCGTCGACCACGGGGAGAGGGGGGTCCGGGCCAGCCCCCTCTCACAGACCCCAGTCCAGGGCCCTAAGGACACGGACGCCTCTGCTGTCCGGTCCGGATGGCGGGGCGATCCGCCGTAACTCGCCAGCCCACTGGCTCCCTTTGCCTGCCCTGGGCTACTTCTTCTCTCCGCGGTCAAAACCCCTTGCCTCCAGGCTCACCTCTTCGCCTTGGGTTCCCTCCGTTGTCAGGCCTCGGAGATAGGCCACGTCCGCATCCCTCCTCCCCTCTGCGGCATCTCCGGGGGTTTAAATCCCCGCGCAGACTCCCGGACCGTGGGGTCCCGCCCCTTCCGGCGTGGTCCTGTTTCCAGTCCGGCGTTCCTTCTCCCCCCGTCGGCACCCAGCCGGCCGGCGATGCGTGGGCGTTCGGTCGGTGCAACCGCACGGGAACAGCTGTCGCATAGCTGGTAGGCCAGCCCCTGCGTTAGTCGGCGCGCACCATGCGGTGCGCCCAATGCCGCTACCCCGCCCTCTTGCACGGGGGCTGCTGGATAAGCGGCCGCCAGCGGGACTGGAGTGTGGGGCGCCTCCGCCCCGTCACACAACTCCCCCCCTACATGCCTTTTTACCCCTTGTTCTGAGTCCTCCTCCTGTCTGTCCCGTCGTGAGAAGAAGTCCGCGTTTCCGTGCGCGGCTCCAGCCCGGTGAACTACATCAAAGGCGTAAGGCTGTAAAGAGAGGTACCAGCACATAATTCGAGCATTTGAGTCTTTCATGCTTTGCAGCCACTGCAACGGGGTGTGGTCTGTCACGACCGTAAACCAGCTTCCGCATAAATAATAACGGAGCATCTCTATAGCCCATTTCACTGCCAACGCTTCTTTCTCTATAGTCGAATACTTGCGTTCCTGGGAGAACAGTTTCCAACTTATATATACTACGGGGTTTTCCATGCCTTCCTGCTCTTGTGAGAGGACAGCCCCTAATCCGTCCTCCGAAGCGTCGGTTTGTACTATAAAGGGTTTCTCAAAATTCGGTTGAGCTAGTATTGGCGCCCCTGTCAGCGGGTCTTTGAGTGCCTGGAAGGCCTGTTCACACGTTCTTGTCCACATTACCTTGTTAGGTCGCACTTTTTGTGTCAAATCTGTCAGCGGGGCTGCCAGAGACGCAAAGTGGGGGACAAACCGGCGGTAATAACTGGCTAGTCCTAAAAATTGGCAGACTTGTTTTTTGGTCGTGGGTGGGGGATAGTCTCGTAACGCTCCTACCTTGTCGATCAGTGGTCTCACACCACCCCGTTCGATGGTATAGCCCGGGTACGTAACCTCCCGGTCTCCAAAGTGCCATTTGTTGGGGTTCGCTGTTAGTCCCACCTCCTGTAACGTTCTTAGTACGGCCTGGAGTCTTTGCAGATGCTCTTCCCACGACCGGCTATAGATTATGATGTCATCAATGTACGCGGCTGCGTACTGTTGATGGACCTTTAATACTTTATCCATCAGCCACTGGAATGTAGCCGCCGCCCCATGTAAGCCGAACGGCATGCGAACGAATTGATATAACCCAAAGGGAGTAGAGAAGGCTGTCTTTTCCCTCGAGGTGGTGGTAAGGGGGAATCTGCCAATATCCTTTACTTAGATCGATCATCAACAGGTATTGGGCTTGTCCGAGGTGGTCCAGCAGTTCGTCTACCCTAGGCATGGGGTATGCGTCGAAGCGGGATATACTGTTGACCTTACGGAAGTCAATACAGAAACGTGTTGAGCCGTCTGATTTCGGGACCAGCACGATGGGGCTTCTCCAATCGCTATGTGACTCTTCAATCACTCCCCACTGGAGCATTTTTTGTACCTCCACCTTCACCGCTTCCCACATCTTCCTCGGCAGAGGGCGAACTGGGTCCCTCACCTTCG
Organism: Pelodiscus sinensis; assembly: GCF_052426305.1. NCBI lineage: Eukaryota > Metazoa > Chordata > Testudines > Trionychidae > Pelodiscus > Pelodiscus sinensis. Next base: position 165,613,602 of record NC_143053.1, read on the forward strand.
GTATCAATGTGGTGGTAGGCTCGGGTTGTCCGCCCTGGCTGGTCGGTCAGGACTCCGGCGAACTCCCGGAGTAGGTGTTCTAATTCCTTTTTTTGTTCCGGTGCCAGTTCTGTGCTTATCCCCAGTTCTGGTGGAGAGAGACTGCGCACCCCTTCGGGGCCTAGGTCCATCTCTGCTTCTGCGACATTCGACATTAGTCCTTCCTGGTTCCTCCAGGCCTTCAAAAGGTTAACGTGGTAGATTTTTGTTTCTCGGCGGGCTCCCGTCAGCCGTACTTCGTAGTCTACTTCCCCCACCTTTCTTACCACTTCAAAGGGGCCTTGCCACTTGGCTAACAGCTTGGAGTCCTGTGTGGGTAACAAGAGCAAGACATGGTCTCCCGGTTCAAAGGTTCTGAGGCGGGCCCCAACGTTGTAATGGGCTGCCTGCCGGTCTTGAGCATCTAGTTGGTGCAGCTGGGCGAACTCCCCTAAGGTTTTCAACTTCTGCCTCAGCTCTAGAATATAGGGGACCGACCCCCTTACCCGCGTCTCTTGTTCCTCCCATTTCTCCCTCAAAATATCCAGTATCCCCCGAGGCTGTCTCCCATATAGGAGTTCGAAGGGGGAGAACCCCGTTGAGGCCTGTGGGACCTCCCTTACCGCGAACATTAGAGCCGGCAGTAATCGGTCCCACGCCCTGGGGTCCTGCTCTATAAACTTCCTCAGCATGCTTTTTAAGGTTCTGTTGAACCGCTCAACGAGGCCGTCGGTTTGGGGGTGATATATTGACGTCCGCAATGTCTGTATGCGCAGTAACCGGCACAGTTCTTGCATCAGTCACGACATAAAGTTTGTCCCTTGGTCGGTGAGGATTTCATTTGGTACCCTGACCCGGGCGAAGATCTTTACTAACTCGGCTGCCAACACCTGCGCCGTAGCCATCCTTAAGGGAATGGCCTCAGGATACCGGGTGGCGTAGTCTATAATCACGAGGATGTATTGACACCCGGTGGTTGTCTTTTCTAACGGGGCCACCAGGTCCATGGCTATCCTCTCAAAGGGTACGCTGATAATCGGCAGAGGGACTAGGGGGGCTTTGGGGACTCCCTTGGGGCTCGCCTTCTCACACTCCGGGCACGACAAGCAAAAGTCTTTCACCTCCCGGTAAACCCCTGGACAGTAGAACCGCTGTATGATCCTGCTCACCGTTTTCTCATACCCCAGGTGACCGGACCAGGGGTTGGCGTGAGCCAGGCCCATCAGCGGGCAGCAATATCTGGTGGGAATCAGTAACTGCCTAAGAGTCCCGTACTCTTCTACCCGCTCCGTAGTCCGGTACAGCTGATTGCGACATACCTCGAAGTTGGGCCCGCTCCGCCGTTCCTCGTTTCCGGCCCTCGCCTCGCCCTCCTCTCCGGCTGTGGCCCAGGCATGCTGCAATGTCGGGTCAGCTCTCTGCTCCTGGATAAAGTCGCCGTCCCAGGGCTCTAGCGAGGACACCTCCAATGGCGGCTCTGTTACCCCCTGTGGCCTGGGTTGTCCGCCCGGGGAGCTAGCCGGGGGCCCGCCGGGCTCGCCGTTGTCACGTAGCATCCCTTCCACACTTCCCTGTCTCCCCCACTCGCCCATCACGCACTGGAACCCTTCCCAGTCGTGTCCGAGAAGAGCGGGGTAGACCAGCTTTGGGGCCACCACCACGTAGGCCCAACTTTCATGGGGGCCATCTATTATCTGCGCCCATGCTGTCCCATATTGGTGCACATCCCCGTGCACACACTGTACCCGGACGGGCGGACCTCGGGGTCCTTGCCTTCCAATCAGGTCTTCCCTTATGATCGTCTGGCTGCACCCTGAGTCTACCAGCACTTCTACCTTCTGCCCTCCAATCAGTACCTGCCTGGTGATCCGGGTGTTTTCCCCCTTGTCTTGGGGTTGTCCCCCGGCCAGGGTGTGGGCATAAGTACATTCCACATAGGGGTCTTCCCGTTGGGAGCGTCCCCCTTTGCAGCGCCGGAAACATGCCCCCTTCGTGGTGCCCCCCTCACCGGGAGTCGATCCACCACCGGCTGGTGGCTGGGGAGGTCCTGGCAGGAGTTGTTTCCCTGGGGTCATCCACATTGGGACTAACCTCCATTATCCTGTTTTCTTCCTCCTGCGGGCTCGTGAGTCTTCTGCACCTCCCCGGGGTTTAGCCGAACGGGCCGGCCGGCCCTTCAAGGGGGGCGAGGGGCAGTCCCGTTCCCCTAATCCTTCCGTTCCTTCGGCTTTCTGTGTTGCCGGTGTCCCTAAGGCCGTCTTCGTCAGGGCCCCATATTGCTGCCTCCTCCACGCTCGTTAGGCTTCGAGCAGCTCCATCAATTCGCGCACCAGCTGCTCCTGTTGTTCCTGGTGCAGGGTGGTGAGTTGCTGCAGGAGGACCGTCTGTTGTTGGCGGTGTTGCCGTTGACTTTCCATCAATCGTTCTAGCACCCCAAGTTCCATCTCTGTGACTCTGTGTCTCTTACTCGGGGGACAGAGGAAAATCAAGGGGAACCAGACAGATATATTCTACCCCCCTGTACATCTTGCCCCCTATGTCCGGGGCGAGAAAAAGTTAGTTCAGGTTTTTTTTTTTGTTTTTTTTGGCACACTGAGGCACCCGCTCAGCCCCTTACGTCAGGGGCGGGGTCGATTATGCCCACATTCTCCACCAAGTGTAAACAGGTCTCTCGTCGACCACGGGGAGAGGGGGGTCCGGGCCAGCCCCCTCTCACAGACCCCAGCCCAGGGCCCTAAGGACACGGACGCCTCTGCTGTCTGGTCCGGATGGCGGGGCGATCCGCCGTAACTCGCCAGCCCACTGGCTCCCTTTGCCTGCCTGGGCTACTTCCTCTCTCCGCGGTCAAAACCCCTTGCCTCCAGGCTCACCTCTTCGCCTTGGGTTCCCTCCGTTGTCAGGCCTCGGCGAGAGGCCACGTCCGCATCCCTCCTCCCCTCTGCGGCATCTCCGGGGGTTTAAATCCCCGCGCAGACTCCTGGACCGTGGGGTCCCGCCCCTTCCGGCGTGGTCCTGCTTCCAGTCTGGCGTTGCTCCTCCCCGCATCGGCACCCAGCCGGCCGGTGGTGCATGGGCGTTCGGCCGGTGCAGCCGCACGGGAACAGCTGTCGCATAGCCGGTAGGCCAGCCCCTGCGTTAGTCGGCCCGCGCCATGCGGTGCGCCCGATGCCGCTACCCCACCCTCTTGCACGGGGGCTGCTGGATAAGCGGCCGCCGGTGGTACTGGAGTGTGGGGTGCCTCCGCCCTGTCACACTAATATATACTTGTTAATACCTCAAGTGTACATTCACATTATTTATTTGTTCTTAAATTAGTTACCTATCTTTGCAAAAATACTTCATTTGCACCTGTTTCAATAGCGGTATATGTTATAATTTGATGTGCTTGAATGAAAATCTACTCTGGTATATTAGGTATTGTTCTTTGTGTCTTTTCCTGGATACAATTGTATCATTGTATTCTGGCTGGTTTAAAAGGATGGCATACAAGTTTTAGTAGTACACTAAAGGAAATTTTTTTCTTAGTTCAAGTGGTGGAGAAGTATTTAAGTTCAGCTCTGCAGAAATGTTGTTATAAAGCCTGAAACTAGGTAAATTCATATTCAACACAAGACGGGTTGTTCTAAAGGTTTCCTAAACTTTGTGCACCTTTTGAATGAATCTAGGTTGGTTTCAAGGTTTCATGTAGACTCCTGTTAAAAATTGATTGCTTGGAACAGAATTTCGCTTTGAGCTTTGAGTTCACTCAGATCTAAAACTCAAAGTGAATCTTGGAAGCAAAGGGAAATTGTAAAACCATGCAAACTGGAACATTCATAGTTCTCATTATGAGTTTTACTCCCCATGTCAACTGCAGAACATATAACTGTGATTTTTCTGAAAATATCCTGCTATAGACTATGACAATACATCCTATAACTTTTAAACAATAACACTTTGATGTTGCAAACTTGTAAAGATACTATATTCCCTATAACTAACTCAATAACTCTCAGATATTCCAGGGAAGCAGAGTTATTTTCCTTTTCTGGCTCTGAAGAGTCTAATTAGTTTGTGAAAAGAAAGCTTTGTTCTTTTCCCTTCCTATGTCATTGGCAAACAAAACAAAAGATAACTCCCAAATCAACAAAAAACATATACATACAGTTCTCTTAAAATCAAAACAAGTTTCTTCTTATATGACTGATTTTTAGTTAAGGGAAGAAGACAACTTGATTTTCACAAACTCCTGGAAGCTGGAGGCTTTTAACTATAGTTGTGACAGACTGTTTCTAAAACAATTTAGACATTGAGAAAAGCAATACAAACAAAAGATTTGTTTGACTGCCAATATACATGACAGATAAGAGCCTGCTTGGGTCCAATCTGAAGTGTTCACTTCAGCTTCAACTTCCATCATTACAATGGTACATTATTTTTATGTTTTAATTGCAGAAACAGTGGCGGAAATGCCATTCTTTGATTATCTATAAACAATACAGCAATTCCAAATGACTGTCCCTTACAAAATCTTAAGTCTTTGTCTATGTTGGGATTTACTCAGGCTATTCATGTCCATCCACTAGGGGTGTGTCTATACCACAGGTTGTTTCTTGTTTGTAACAGAGCTGCCTTACTACACGGCACAGGCTAGGTAGTTTGAATTAAAGCTCCTCATTCGAACTACCGTTATTCCTCTTGCAATGAGTGTAGACATTCCCACACTGGTTAATCAGAAGCCAAACACAGTCCCCTTTAGGGATTGCAGCCTTTGCCTCCTATCCAGACAAATAGCTCTAATATATATGGGTACGTCTACACTACAGCGCTAGTTCGAACTAACTTAGTTCGAATTAGTTAATTCGAACTAAGCTAATTCGAACTAACGCGTCTAGAACTAAAAACTAGTTCGAATTAGCATTTTGCTAATTCGAACTAGCAAGTCCACATTGAGTGGACTCTGAACAGGGCTTAAGGATGGCCGGAAGCAGTGCCGGCAGGGCATAAAAGGAGGACTTAGATCATGGAGATGCTGTCTCAGGCTAGCCGAGGGCTGCGCTTAAAGGGTCCCGACCCCCACCCCAGACACACAGTTCTAAGGGGTGCCCCGCTTGCAAAGAAGTTCTGGCTTGGAGTGCCTGGAGTACCCACACTGGGCACATCACACCACTCGGCCATCAGCCCGGCTGCACTTGCCGCAGGCTGCCATCTGGGGAGAGGGGGCAATTGGGGGGCTGCAGGAGAGCTTCCACCCCCAGAAGCCCGCAGAGCCAGCCCAGTCGTCCCCATCGGGGGCTCGTACCCCATTCCTCCCTCACCTCCTTCCACTTACCCTTCCCTAGCCCCCCTTCTTATTGATGTACAAAATAAAGATAACGTTTCTTCCAACATTGACTCTGTCTTTATTGAACAAAACTGGGGGAGACTGGGAAAAGGAGGTAGGAGAGGGGAAGAGAAAGGCTGGGAGAAGGGAGGGCAACTAACATGATCAGGGGTTGGGAACAGGTCCCAGATGAAGAAAGGCTACAGAGACTGGGACTGTTCAGCTTAGAAAAGAGGAGACGGAGGGGGGACGGGATAGAGGTCTCTAAAAGCAGGGGTTGGGTGGAGAGGGTGCATTCAGAAAAGTTCTTCCTGAGTTCCCATAAAGAAGGACTAGAGGACACCAAAGGAAAGGAATGGGTAGCAGGCTTGAAACTAGTAAGAGAAAGTTGTTGTTCTTCCCAAAGCAAATAGTTAACCTGCGGAACTCCTTGCTGCAGGAGGCTGTGAAGGCTACAACTAGAACAGAGTTGAAAGGGAAGTGAGATCAAGTCATGGAGGTTGGGTCCATGGAGTGGTCTTAGCCAGGGGGTAGGAGTGGTGTCCCTGCCCAAAGTTTGTGGAAGGCTGGAGAGGGATGGCACGAGACAAATGGCTTGGTCACTGTCTCTGGTCCATCCCCTCCAGGGTCCCTAGGGTTGGCCGCTGTCGGCAGACAGGCTACTGGGCTAGATGGACCTTTGGTCTGACCCAGGATGGCCATTGTAAGCTCAGGGCTCAGGGTCGGGGGTCTCAGTGGACCCCCTTGATTTTCATGCACACCTGCTCCTGGGTGGCCAGGCTGGCAGCTCTCCTGCCCTAGACGGCCACTTTCCTGTGCCTAGTGCGGAGATCGTGGACGAGGTCCACGATGTCCGCACTAGCCCAGGAAGGTGCCCGCCTCTTGCGGTCCAGGGCAAGCTCCTGGGAGCCGCCAGCCTGGTCCCGGCAAGAGGGGGTGGGCTGGGGGGCATCGGGTGGGTGGCTCTGTGCCGTGCCAGGTGCAGGGTCTGCTAGCTGGGTGCTGGCAGGCTTGCACCTGGCACGGGCACCGTAGCCAGCCTGTGCCCCTTTAAGGGGTCCGGGGCCGGGAGGGGGGCATAGAGTTTCCCTGGTGTTGGCCAGAGTGGCCACCAGGGAAACCTGGGGAGGGCTAGCCTCCCACTAGTTCGAACTAAAGGGCTACACAGCCCTTAGTTCGAACTAGCTAGTTCGAACTAGGCGTTAGTCCTCGTAAAATGAGGTTTACCTCGTTCGAACTAAGCGCTCCGTTAGTTCGAATTAAGTTCGAACTAACGGAGCGCTAGTGTAGCGCCTAGAAAAGTTAGTTCGAACTAACGTCCGTTAGTTCGAACTAACTTTGTAGTGTAGACATACCCACTGTGAGAGTTTACTGAAAACCCAAGATATTCGTTGTGATATTCTTACTGATCCAAAGGATCAGAAGCTTACCCCCAGATCAGTATATATCTCAGATCTTACCCAAATATCACAGTCAGTCGATCCTTAGTAAACTAACTAATGATTAGTTAATCAAAGAAAAGAATAGAGTTAGAAATGTTTAATAGATCATATACATACAAATGACTGTGAAGTCCCTAGATCAGGTTTGTAGCAGGGATGGAAAGTCTATAGCTGATTTGCAAAGTCTTTCTGGTAATTTACAAAAGATTAAAAGGTCCTCAGTCCATTGTTCAAAATATTTCTTCTTAGTTGTAGATCCACTGTCCAGAGAACTGGAGCAAAAAAAGAGGCAAAATGGAAGTGTTCCAGATGTCTTTTGTGTCCCTTGCCAGGTGCGTGGAAATTTATTGGCCCAAGATGGGCTGTGCTAATTCATAGTGATGGCCATTGACCATTTTCTTTCTGAGGTGTCCACAAGAAAGACTTACTGGGTGTACTTATTTTCTTCAATGGCCTATTGTGAGTTGATGGGCCCTCAACACATTCCTGTCTAGCCCTGATGGAAATCTTGTTTGACGGGTGTCACCCTAGAATACAACACGTATTTAAGATACAAGTACATATCCGCAAAAGTGGCAAGGAGTCCTGTGGCACCTTTTACACTAATCGAAGTGTCAGAGCATAAACTTTCGTGGGCAAAGACCCACTTTGTCAGATGCATGCATCTGACGAAGTGGGTCTTTGTCCACGAAAGTTTATGCTCCGACACTTCAATTAGTCTATAAGGTGCCACAGGACTCCTTGCCGCTTTTGCAGATTCAGACTAACACGACTACCCCTCTAATAAGTACATATCCAATATTCATAACTAGGGCCCTACCAAGTTCATAACTAGGGCCTTACCACTGCCACATTTTCCCACTGTGAAATACAGTCTTTTGTGTGCTTTTACCATATACTTTACAAATTTAGTGGGGGAATCCAGAGTTTCTCACATTGAGGGTCCTGATCCAACACGTATTTGTGTGTGTGGGGGGGGTCACAAGATTATTTTGGAGGGAGGCAGTTGCAGTATTGCCACCCTTACTTCTACACTACCTTCAGAGCTGAGTAGCTGGAGAGTACTGGCTCTTAAAATCCTGTGACCATGAAGTTGACCAAAATGTACTGTGAATTTGGTAGGGTCCTATTCACAACTTCATATGTGAAGATGATATGTGCATATAAACAGGATAATCATACTACGCAATTCATAACTTGCTATTCATTGATACCTTACGTGGCATATTTAATACTAGACTTATGGAAATTATGTAATAGATGTAACCACAGTACATAGTCATCTTTAATGATACGGTATGACAGCCTGTTTCACTGGTGCAAAATATAATTGCTAGCTGTTCTGCCTTGCTTAAGTAAAGATTTCCACCAATACGGCATTTCCTGTGGGTAAACACCCATGGCTGAATTCCCTAGCATGGGCAAAGTCTTCGGCCTTCAATCCTCTGTTCTGACCAAAATGTGCTATCTGATCTGTTACAGGGCTGTTTGTAGGCTTTACTTGGAACAGTACACAAGTGTTACTGGTCTGTTCAAATGGAGTAAAAATCCACAGTATGTATAAATAGAAATGAGAACCGCGGGCATTAATATCACCATGATATAGTCAAGAATTTGTTCTGAGTAGTCATGGGTGGTTGACGGAATCATATCATTACTAGAGCTTTGCAAAACCGGTATTTTTATAACTTGTGATTTACAGGAAAGAGTTCTCCTTTTTCCTTCACTTCTGTAAATTATGGTTATTCATAATATTTTTTATGTAAGTATTAAGAAAACATTCAAAATAATGGAATTTTGCCCTATTCTTTCAATCACAATAACCAACGCTACTCAGAGGTTATTGATTTAAAAAACTGATTTTTAAAGGCCTGCTGCTGCCAATACCTAATCCACTCTAGTCTTCCCATTGTTACTACTACCAGTGATAGCAAGAATAGGAATTTTTTCTTGACCTGAGAAAAATGAGTATCAAGATCACAATGACTCAATCCTCCATACTTCTGGGCTAAAAAGTGGGCTCTGTGTGATGTAACTGAGTCAAAATGCTTTTTCCATTTTTCTCATTAGCCTATTATTGATCTCAGAAGTCGCCTGTGTTTATTTTCATTGATTTTATGCCATTCTATTTCTAAACTCATATTATTGTGGAATGCTAATAACCAATGTACAGCACATTGCTAATCACTCTTAGCTAAGGCCTTAATATTACAAATGGCAAGAAGAGAAACTGGGTAAAATCCACCTTGGTAAGTGAACCTGTTTCAGCTATTCAAACAAGTCCTCCAAACCTGCTGGGTCAGCAAAGCCTCCAAAGATTAATTAAAAGGAACTTCAGAATTAAGTACTTGGAAGAGTTTAGCATGTGTTCATGAAACCCATTATCTGTGCTTATTGGTTTATTTTGCGAGAAGAGGGGTTTTTAAAAGAGGTCTGGGAATGAAAGAGTACTGTTTTAGAAGCTCTATGTCTTTCCTCTAGGACAGTGCAGAAGTTCTGAGAGTACAGGATGTCTGAACTGCCTGCATTCCAACCACTGAGATTTTCAAAAGGCAACTTTACCACTAGTTGATGGTACCAAGACATTGCTCTGAGTGAAGGATGCTAAATGCTTGTGAGTTCCTCTGATGTCATGGACCTCAAGCATTTAGTAGGAAGGTGGACAGTCTATAGAAAGAATATTGTACGAGGAATGTCGGAAAATTCCACACAGATCCTGCAAATATGCAGGACTTCACAAATGCAAATACTGATGAAATGCTTGGGAAATGAAATCTGTCAGATTTTCATACCATGTCTGCTCAGTCTAGCTGCAACAGAAAGGGTTCAGAAAAGGAATGTAATCCAAATAAAGGGCAACACCAGCATATTTTCACTTCCAGATGATATATTTCTAACAACAAAGATTCACATGTGCTTTCATGGCACCTTTCCATTGCCCAGATATGGGATGGCATGGATCTTTTTTCTTTCTTGTTAGTTTGGAGTACTCTATATGTCTGCAGATATGGGTGTGGCAGTTATCAGCATGCTCAGTTATTATGAAGCTATGTAGGAAGCTTTTATTGTGGGCAAATCCCCTGGCAGGACACATCCACAGTCACCATCTAGAGGCTGCAGAACTTGGTACTAAGGAAGGTGGAGATGGCTCTGGAGAGCTCAGCAGCAGAATCATGCAGATATGAGAGGTGTCTGCTGTGAGGTGACTGTCTCAAAGACTGGCACTCTCCTCTGAATCCAGATGGTGCACAGAAAGGAGACTGGGTATGTTTCCCTGGAAATTGAAACCTGCAGCACTGAGACTCTGAGCCTGGGTGAGTTGACTTAGTCTTGCAAGACAGGCTACAGGGTTTGGGATCAGGTTGGGGTCTCAGAACATGCTAGAGGAGAAGGGCTTAAATCTTGGGCTTCCTCCTGAGCCTGAACATCAACAACTACCTTTAGCCCAACAGCATGACCTCTGTAAGGTCAAGACGGTTAACGGGCTCTGAGACTCGCAATCACAGGTCATTTCTTGCAGCATAGACATGCAAAGTTATTACTAGATGTTAGAATTTGACTGTTGTTGCCAAAGGTTACTGAACAGCCACCCTGCCCCAGCTGTTAGAAGTGCAGGGATCATACCTATGTAGTCCCCTTACAAAAGGTGCCTCTGGCTTTTTCTGGGAGAATCCTGTGTGCTGCAATCTAGCCCTAGAGAGTACAACTCCCATGAGCCCTTGAGAAAACCAGGAAGAGAAGGCTTGTCCAGGCATGTGGAGAGAGGGTCTCAGAGTCTGGGATTCTCCATTTTGGGCGAGGGGAGCCAGACAGCTGTGAAAGAGCCTTATATCCAGCCCAGGAGCTGTTGGGTTGTGGCTACAGCCTGGGACTGAAAGTCTGTGGTGCTTGGATCTAGCAGGCTGCTAGTTGCCCTAGAAGGGAGAGACTCTGGCTGTGCCTGTGGCTCAGAAGGACTACAGTACAACCAGCACACAGGAGAAGGCTGTAAGTAAATGGGCTCTTTAGGAAAGAGCTACATCTCTGTGAAGTGTGGGGCCGCCTAAAGTGCAGGGACCAGGATGGTTGCCCCAGTCCATCCTATGTATGGGACATCTCTGGTAACCACCCACTTCAGGGTGTAATGTTAGCAGCAGCATTCATACTTAAGTGTGTTTGGGGAAGGAAGGCTCATCTTAATGCAGTGAAAGAACTGCTGGGCTAGTTCTAGTTCTGGGCTAATTCTAGAAAGATTAAAAAAAAAGCTTACTGAATAATTAAACTTCTATTTAAGTAGTACCAGACTCACACACACACAGCAGCATAAGCCCAGAGAATATGGTGCAGTGAAACCAACCCTGGTTTTATTTCTGTGGGGAATGGAAGTGTACCACCTCCTGTAACTTAATCAGCATGCTTCTATTCATGACTCAAAGTCTACTTTTAAGATGCCTGGTTTCTCTATCTATGTCGAGGCTGCACTTGTGAATATTCCCCTGCAACCACTGTCTATTTTGTTAGTTAGGTTTAAAGAATTCTTCATGATAGGACCACCTGGGGGGCTGGACTTTGCATTTGTGCAGGATTTAAATGCACTAAACTTCAGCATAGGGCTTGTGTGTCGAATTACACTCCTAAGAAACACGCCGCGTCTTGCTATTCAAAGGGTCTCCTGTATGTTAAGGCAAAGTGTGTATCTGATACAAGAGCAAATAAGAGACTAGTATTTCTATCCATGGTCCAGTCATATGGCATGGATCAGGGTTACTCCAGTGGAAACTGTTACAGAAGAGTTGGTTGGGACATTTCTGTCAAAATGAAATCTCATGTGGACCAAAAACAAATTTCAAAGCCTCATAAATGGCTGTGAGATGAAATTGTTGTCTTCTGGTCAGCTCTGTTTTATAGCCACTTATCCTTATAATTACTTGATAATTCTTTCATTCTCTAAAAGCTTTTGTAGCATTTGTTCCAATAGATATTTTGCTGGCACTGCAAAGCACTTACCTTCTAGGTCAATAGCAGCAAAATTTGCTCTAGGTATTCTCTGCTGCCCTTCTGCAAAAACTGTTGGATCTTTGTAAGGAAACTTAGTATTTTACTTTTAAACCTGTCCTCAGCAAACAGGATGAGGCATCACTTTGTGGAGGTACAATCATGACAGACTATTTGTCTGCTGTAGTCAATAACTCTTTAAAAAAACAGGTTTTCCAAAAGTAATGATTCCAATTCATATGTTAAACAAGATCTTTATGCATCTACTCTTTGTACAAATAAAGTCCAGATGACAAAGCAAAGTGTACAATAAACTCTATCATGTAAAATTAAATTAACAACATTAATGCAAAAGGAAGCGCAAAATGGGCAATAAATCACTTGATTAAAGTCTGAAACACTTTTTATTTATACATTCATTGATTTTTCTCTCTAATCTTGTCTAGCTCCTTCAATCATCAGTGTCTTGACTGCATCCTACAACCTAGAAACAAACTATTGGACTACACCTAAGCAATTGTTGCATTTTATGGAAGGGATGAAGGGTGTCTTTATCCATATTCTTTCCCATTTAAAGGACAAAGAGTTGGAGTGATTATCATACCCTACCCAAAAATCAGCACAGAAATAACAGCTTTCTTATAGACTGCAAATGAAGCAACCAGAGTGCTAGCCAAAAAATGTTATGACTTTTTTGTACTAGTACAATTAAATCCAGGGTAGAGTAGATGGGACAAAGCCAAGGAGGCTGACTAATTGGACTACAGCAGATACATTCCTCAGATGACACTGACTCAGTCTCCTTCTTCACAATATAGGAAAAACCATGACTGATGTAGAGAAAGTGAATAAAGAAGAGTTATTTACTCCTTCCCATAATACTAGAACTAGAGGTCACCAAAAGAATTAATAGGTTGCAGATTTAAAACAAAAAAAAAGGAAGCATTTCTTCACACAATGCACAGTCTACCTATGGAACTCCATGCCAGAGAATATTCTGAAAGCCAAAACTATAACAGCGTTCAAAAAAAGGACTAAATAAATTCAAGGAGGATAGGTCCATCACTGACTATTAGACAGGATGGGCATGAATGGTGTCCTTAGACTGTTTACTAGAAACTGGGAATCAATGATGGGATGGATCACTTGATGATTACCTGTTTTTTTTCATTCCTTCTGGGGCACCTGGCATTGGCCACTGTTGGAAGACAGAATACTCAGCTAGATGGCCCTTTGGTCTGACCCAATATGGCTCTTCTTATGTAACCAACTGTCTTGCCATTTAGCAGTCTAGCTCTTGTTCTCACTGGATTCACACTGGCATAAAATCAAAATAACGGAATTGTGAATCAGGCCCCATGTATGTGAATAGGAATCAAAGTATGTGTACTCCACTTCTGAGGGTCATTTAAGTAGAATAAAATGTCAAGTTATGTTGACATTAAAACATATAATTTCTTATCAAAGCAGAGTACTTGTCCATATAGAATAAATGGCACAATGTAAATAACTAGCAGAATAATCAATATTGGAAACCAAAGTTAAATATGGCTATCTTATAGGAAAAAAACCATACAGCCTATTGGAAATAGGATGATCCAGGTTAAGCAAACTGAATATAATTCAACACTTTTATATAATTACATCTTATTTATGCAAGGTCCACAATGAAAATTATATTTGTATAATAAGAAAGAAAAATGTGTGTGAGTATATGTAAGCTGGAAAGTTAATACCTGCAATGATGGAAAGCATAAAAATCACATAATACTAGGGCCAAAGTTTTAAAGTTGAGGAAAGCTGACAAACTTGCAGATGGTACTAGTCAGTCGGCCTAAATGGCAAGGCAGCATTGGTATAGGGCTACAGAGTCTTTCACCTGCATTATTGTCTCATATCCAGTCCAGATCGGTGTGCTCAAATGCTGTCAACATCTGATGCCTGTTTAGTGGCCTATGTGAAATGAATGTGGCAATTTCATTCCAGCTCTTAGCAGCTAGGAGCCCCCAGCACAATACTCATCACCAGAAACAGGAATCGTATTGGCAATCTTATCAGAGGAGTTACTGAACAGCAGAATGGAGACTAAGGCCTGATCTACACTACACAGTTAGGCTGACAGTTGTAAAGGTAGCTTACATTGAAGTAATTATGTCAATGTAAACACTACAGCTTTGTCCCACTGATACAAGTGCCATATTACACCCTCATTATAAGTCCACCTTCATGAGAGGTATGGGGCTTATGTCAGCATAGTTAAGGCAAAGCATTGTCTGGGTAGACATTGCATTCCTTGCACTGGCTGGCGGTTGCCTTGTCAACTGGCTGCACTGAGGCTGTTGGCTCCTGACTAGGAGCCCAGCTGCCCTCAGGCTCTCCACCAGGAGCAGGACAGCTGACAGGACTCCAGGCATTGATCTCCCAAGGCTTTCAATTTCTCACCACAATCAGGGCAGCTGACCAAGCTTCAGGTGCAGATCTCTTCACTGGAGAAGAGCATCCCTGAGAGGCCCCTGCCTCCCAGCCAGGAGCAGGGAGGTGAGAAGCACAGAGCTGCATGGAGCTGAGGTCCCCCACACTGCCCCTCATCAATTGGTGGAAGTATTCCCGGACGATGTGCACCACCAACAGAAGGAGGATCATGTGACTGTAAGTTGACATAACATAAGACTGCAGACATACTCTAAGTTATCCACTAATGATTCTCTTTCTAGACAGAGGATTATGGAAACAATTGATAATACATGGTGCTACTAGGCAACTCCATCTCATTCATTCTGATTGCGTAGTCAGAGCCAAATTTTGGTTATGTCTCCTATGATGGTAGATAGTATACCTGTACCAGCCAGCTAGAATGGCCCTGTGAAAGTCAGAAGATCTGCAAAGCTGATTAGAATTTTTCTCTTGTGCTGGGGAATGCAGGATGCTGGCCATCTGTAGTGTGACTGGCAAGTGCTATATTTCTGTATTGAGGGGTTTGGGATCCAGTGCACAGTCTTTTCAATACCTTCTGACCAACAATCCCTATTAGCCAAAATCCAGCTTGATCTTTGAATTTTGAATGTCTCCCAGGGTTGCCAAATTTCTACTCATAGAAAACCGAGCACCATTGCCCTGCCCCTTCCCCACCTTTCCTCTGAGGCTGTGCCCATGCCCCACCCCTTCTTAGAGGCCCACTCACTCCATCTCCCCTCCCCCCCCCCAGCTCACTCTACCCATCCTCGCTCACTCATTTTCACCAGCCAGCTCAGGTATGTGGATTATTGGGGGTGTGAGGGCTCTGCTGTGGGGGAGTGAGGAACAGATTTTGGGGTGTGACTGGGGATAAGGGTTTGGGGTACAGGAGAGTGCTCTGGGCTGGAACTGAGGGGTTTGGAAGGCAGGAGGGGGATCAGGACTGAGGCAGAGGGTTGGGGGATCAAGGGTACAGACTCCAAGCAGTGTTTACCTCAAGCAGCTCCTGGAAGCATCTGAAACATTCCCCCCCCCCCCCTAGCTCATTTGTGAAGGTGCAGCCAGGAGGCCCCATTCACAGGCTCTGCCCCCTGCAGCTCCCATTGACTTCTGTTTCCATCCAATAAGAGCTACCAGGGCAGCACTTGGGGCGGAGAAAGCGTGCGGAGCATCCTGGCTGCCCTCAAGCATAGGAGCAAGAGGAGAGACATGCTGCTTCTTTGGGGAGCCACATGGCACAGAGACTAACAGAGAGTCTACCAGCCCTTCTTCACAGCACCACCAACTAGATAGTCAATGGCCCACCAAGATCTTTTTTTTTTCAAACTGAAGTCTAGTACCCTAGTGTCTCCAACACCATTTGGGTAAAACGGGGTTGTAAAATATGAACCCAAACAGCATTGGGTGGGACCCTGGGTAGAGTGCAGGTGGAGTGGGGGACAGGGCCACAGTTGGGGCACTGGAACTCACAAAATACTAATCCACTGCTTTGGGTGCTGAGCACACTATTTTTTTTCAGTGCTTGAGCCCCAGAGCACTCACAGAATAGGCTGCTCTTCCAGTTTGTATAGCAGTAAGAGTGATGTGGGACCCAACAGGTCTCATAAACAGGCTGGACCTCATAAGCTGCATTGGGTCAAGCAAGTTTTACAGAGCTTAGACACGGTACAAGAAGGAGACCTACATCTGCTCTCTAGACAGGAGAATGCTTAGGTAAGGTCAGAGATCCATCTGCCAACCTCCTCAGACATGGCATCTTCTTCAAATGTATCAAAGGATGCACATCAGTCTTTTCCTCTCCTCCACCTCATTGCCATGGAAGGTAGAACTCTAGAAGTCCTCATCTGAAACTGGCCAGCAGCACCGTTTCAGAGATCTGTTCAGCCATCCTCCTTAGCTATGAGGCCTACTCATATTTTCCCAGCTGTCCTATCAGAATCCAACTTGTACTTAGGTACTGAAAAGATCCTCTCTGTGCTCAGTGACCATGTCATCCCAAGCCCCTACCTGTCATAAATGACATCCAATCTGGGAAGTGTCTCAGATATCATCTGCAGCAATGGAGAAGACGTAGCTGGCTGCACAAGCACTTTGGGTCATGAGAGCAAGGGAGAGTTTGTTCCACCTGTGGAACCTCTCCACCATCCACAGCTGGAAATGAAGCACCTTCAGGCTCTGAGCTTGAAGATGTTGCTATCTGAACCAAGGATCTGGCTCTATATTATGTGATTTGGTGACTGCTGTGGGTATTTCTAATTGAATTCTAAGGTGCCTCATGAACATAACTGCAGTTGCATAGAGGATGCAGAGAGAGGCTGCTTTTCCTTTCCTCAGATGGAATCAAACAAGGCACTTCATGTTTCAGTTAGTGCCTCCAGGAGCTTTCTAACTGCACTATAAAGCAGATTAACAAAATATGGAAAACGGAGGTTGGTTTTAACATTGGTCAAAAATAGATGTGGTATTTAACTATTCACTACCTTCACCATATTTCAGTGTGACAGGGTCCAGCAACTCCCTCTGTGTGGTTCATAAGGTGCAAAGTGTATTCTACCAACCTACAGATGAATGTCCTTTATTGCTCTGTAATCCAGCCTAAAAAATTCTGTGAAGGGATGTAGCTTGTGGTATATGCTTCTTGCTATGGTAGGAAAAACAGACACATGCTGCATACTCTGTGGACATACACCTACCGAGTATGCTTTATGGGGAGTTTGGATAGCATGCTCTTTCCAAGCGTGACAGCGTACATTACATATAATAAGCTAGGTATGCTTTCTACTTCAGCACTCAGCCACTCTGTAATATTCATCATATATTGCTGAGTGAGCCGGAAGATGACACTGCAAGGTGTCATCCTCACCCCACAACTCGAGGAGGGACAGGATCTCCGCTCCAGACCTGGAAGGTGCCCACCTCTTGTCCCCCTGGGTGAGTCCTGGGACCCCTGGGGTTGCTCCCTGAGAGGGCCAGAGAGGTCACGGGCGTCTTGAGGCTCTACCATGGGTGGCAAGGCCTGTGGCAGGGAGAGATGCATGGTGAGGTACTGCTGTCAGGCCGGCTTCCTGCCACAAGGTTTGTCCAGGGTGCCTGCAGTTTTAAGAGGAGATAGGAACTATAGAGTCCTGATTAATTTGGTACCTGTGTTATTTCCTAGAGGCCTCTTCTTTCGAAAAACCCTCCTTTCCGTCGACACAAGCCTTTTTCCGAAAGAGCTCTCTTGGAAAAAGGCTTCTTCCTCATAGAAAGAGGATAACCAATGCTGGAAAAACCCCTCAGTTCTTTCAATTTACTTTCAAAAGAATGCAATTGCAGTGTGGACATAATGCAAGTTTTTTCAGAAAAACAACTGTTTTTCTGAGAAAACTATATGTAGACATACCCAGAGTGAAATGTTTAAAAGCTGATAAACACTTGAACGGATCTAACATAATCTATCCTTTAGATAGCAGTGATTCTCATGTGACCCATGAGACAGGGTCTGCTGGAGACTGGATGTGTGTGTCTCTCTCTCTCGTGTGTCTCACAAAATCCAGACTTTCACCAACCCCCTTGTCATGGAGTTTGTATATCTGGTTTTGTTTCAGTATAGAAATTGTGTGCAAGGCCCCCCAGGAGTTTCAGCACACTCAGGCATGCCCCCAGGTAATGGCAGCAAATCTAAATCCTTGAGATTTTGGATTGGTCAGAAACTGAAACCAGCATCTTCATAATTTACAGAAGCCCAGGGAGCTGCTCAAAATTACGGCAGTTCTCCTCCATCCCATCCCTTCCTTCAGCCACCCACATTGTGTTTGCAGAATTGAAAGGAATCCTACATAAGTCAGCTTGTATCTTTCCTATTCACTGCCTGCACCATAGGAATTATTTTATGCTTCTGTACAGTGCTGTAGTGGCATAGAGGAGTCATGGCAGACATACCTATCCACAAACAGTTCTGACTCAGCAACCAACCCTTGGTGGTTTCACACCATGGAGCCTTATGGAAATGTTCTCTTTCATTATATTTAGCATAGGCTTGCACTGCCCTGCACTTTGTTCTGAGTTTTTGGTTCAGTCAACCTGAAAGCACCAAATTAAAAATCAGTTGCAACATTTGATACCTCCACAAAACTCAAGAAATTACTGTGAAAAACAACAACAAAAACCTAACGTCGTCCCAGATTCTCTCAAAACCGGACCGGTTGTCACTGTAAAAATCAATAAACCTTATTGAAAGTTGCAACAAATCTGGTCTCCATTTCAGATTTGTTCCAAAAAGAAAGCCTGACACATAGTAAATTTTGTTTAGTTTGGGGGTCTCGCTGTAACTAACCCCAACAAATGGAATGTGATGTTACCACAATATGGTGATGTCAGTATCTGTTATGTGTCTCCTGTGAGGCAAGATCTGGAGCATGATTGTCATGTCTCTTTCACCAGTACGACACCATTTATTTCACTGAAATCTATTCCCATATCCACCAGTATAACTGATGTCAGAATGAAGTCTTACTGTATGCATCATCCCCAGTAGTTTCAAGACTGCACTTATATAATATAAAACCACTTTCATGATATTTTCACTGTGGAATAAGGAGGCGACAATATGAGGATCATTAACAGAAAAAAATCCTGCTGAACATTTCTGGAATCAATACCATTGTGTACATACGTATATTTTAAAGTCATTTTTAGGCTTCCCCTACTCCAGTAGCTGTAATAAGAAAAAAATCTGCCCTATTTGTCAGTCTGTCATGAAATGTATTTCAGCTCAATCATCATGCTCCAGGGGGTTATGGAAATTACAAAGCATCTCATGCAGATAAAGAGGCTGACGCTATAAGCAGAACAATTAATATCTTCAATTTTTGCCTTCAGCATGAAAAGAGGCCCCTAAGCCTTTCTGAATCTGAATCATTAATGCTGCCTAATTGTCTACATCTGGCTCGTGCTATTTCTGTAAAAGTTGTTGCAACCAGCAGTGCATTTGGTGACATATTGACCTTCTTACCTATAAAGGCATGAGACTAATAGTGACCAAAAAGTCATTTTCATGAATGTGGTTTGGCAAAATGCATTTAGCCTGTTGGCAGTCTCAGTGCAGTTTTCACATTTATGTCTAAAAGTCGTCATTATCTTGGATATCTGAGGTGGTAAAGTTCTATTAAGCTGCTTAGTTCTCTCCCGTCCAGTGTACCATAATATATTTTCCACAGCTTACAAGAACTGTCTGATACATTGACAACAATAGGAGCAAAGTGGCCAGAATTAACCCTTATTTACAATTGGGATAAAGATGCTTGCCTCCTTTGTAAAGTGTTTAAGATCTACTGATGAAACATGCCATATAAGCAATAGTACTAATATTATGTATATTATATTGAGATTAGGGTCCTATCCTACTTTACAAAGATATAGTAAGACACAGTCCTTTGTCCCATAAACTTCACAATATAAATCTATAATGTGTCCTAAAATTCCACAATACCAATTAGCAAGGGATTTACACAAGTAATATCCTAATCCTGTGGTTCACCAAAGACGGTCATGTAAAATCTTAAATGAAAGCCAGGATCACACTGGTCATTAATATTGTTGCAAACTGTATTTCCAGACACTATGTAGGTAGGTGTGCATGTCTGGTATAAATATATTCCTAAAATCTGCATCAAGGCAATGTTGACAAACTGACTTCTGCCAGACAAAAGATGGTGAGCCTGTGGACAAATGTAGAATTATTACAAATTGTTTCCATGTGCAGGTGCTGCACAAGTACAGACTGGACTTTCTTGGGGACTGTAGCCGGTTGGGGCTCTTGGAGGGGCTCCTCTTCCTCTGTGTCAGTTGGCAGCCATTCTCACGCTCCACTACAGAGAGGGAGCAGCAGAGTGCCCCTTCTCTCATGCCTTTTCCCCCTTTTCTTGCTGCCCTGCACCAGCCGGAGCGCTCCCTGCCCTACCCAGCCACCACCCATCTACTGAGGCCCCCAGCTGCTAGACCTGCTCCCTCTGGACATCGCTGCTGCTATTCACCACCACCAGCTATTGCTGCTGCCTGGGGGGGGGCGGAGACGCTGCCAGCCTGCCCCCCCACACACACTCCAGAAGGAGAGAAAGAGGACACCACCACCACCAGCAGCACCCACCACCTGGCGTCCCCCACCATGGCTGGCCGCTGCTCGCCTGCTGCTGTAGCTGCACCACCTGCACCCTGTGGAGGGGTGAAGAGGAGAAGGCACCACCATCTGGACCTGTGGAGGGGACTTTCAAAGACTGAGCTTTTTTTCCATCTGTGCTCCTGGGGTGGTGGCGAGACCACCACCCGGACGACAACACCACCTTTACCTATGTCAGTGTGGGGGACAATCAGTTGAGCCACTCCCAGTTGGATCACATTTATTTATCACGTTTCCATCTGACATGAGCCCACTCCTCCAGCATTCAGCTGGCCCTGTTCACGGAACACCATTTGGTGGCTGTGAAAGCCTCTTTCAGTTTGGAGAGGCTGGAGCCGGCCTACTGGCATTTTAACAATAGCTTGCTGGAGGACGTGGACTTTGTGGTGTCCTTCCGGGAGTTCTGGCTGGCCTGGCGGGGGCAGTGGCCCGCCTTTCCGTCGGCACGGCGATGGTGGGACGAGGGGAAGGTGCATGCCCAGCTCTTTTGCCACGACTACTTCCGGGCGCCAGCCGGTGGAGGGATGCGGTGATAGAGCAGTTGGAGCAGGAGGTCTTGAAGCTTGAAAGGTGCCTGGCATCCATCCCCGAGAATCCGCCTCTCCGCGAGGCGTACCGGGAGAAGCAGGAGGAACTACAGGCCCTCGAGGACCATCGAGCCTGGGGCACCTTCATCTGATCCCACATTCCTCTCCTTCGGGAGATGGATCGCGGCTCCCACTTCTTCTACTCCCTGGAGAAAAAGAGGGGGGCTAAAAAGCACATCACCTGCCTTTTGGCAGAGGACAGCACTCTCCTCACAGATCTGGAGGAGATGCGTGGAAGAGCCAGGGCCCTCTATGCCAGTTTGTTCTCTCCAGATCCGACTGAAGCCAACACCTGCAGGGTGCTTTGGACCAAGCTCCCGACGGTCAGCGCAGGCAACCGGGACCGGCTAGATCTGCCTCTCACGCTGGCAGAGTTCTCGGAAGCCCACTGTCTCATGCCCAATAATAAACCCCGGGCATGGACAGGCTGACCGTAAAGTTCTATCACATGTTCAGGGATGTCCGAGGCCCAGACCTCGTCACCGTCTGGGCCAAGTCCTTGGAGAGCGGGGTCTTCCTCTGTCATGCAGGCGAGCCATGCTCACCTTATTGCCAAAGAAAGGGGACCTCCACGACCTTCAGAACTGGTGTCCCGTCTTGCTCCTCAGTCGTAGCAAAAGCCATCTCGCTGCTACTGCGGTCTGTGCTGATGGACATGATCCACCCCAACCAGACCTATACCGTCCTGGGCCATAGCATCTTTGACAATCTGTACTTGGTTCAGGATCTCTTGGAGCTTGGGTGTAGGGATGGTCTGTCATTCGCCTTCCTGTCCCTGACCAGAAGAAGGCGTTCGACAGGGTGGACCACGGGTATCTCCTGGGCACTCTGCAGGCCTTCAGCTTCAGGCCCCATTTCATGGCTTTTCTCCAGGTGCTGTACGCGCTCGCGGAGTGTTTGGTCAGGTTCAACTGGACCTTGACTGAGCTGGTCAGCTTCGGGCGCAGAGTACGTCAGGGGTGTCCGCTGTCTGGCCAGCTGTACACTCTGGTGATTAAGTCCTTCCTCTGTCTCCTCTGTAGGAGGTTGACAGGGTTGGTGCTCTGAGAGCCAGAGCTGCAGTTGGTTCTGTTGGCGTACGCCCATGACATGACCCCACTACGGGGATCCATGCACAACACTCTTCTCCATTCACAATCCTGCTTACCCCAGTCTTTAAAACTCACCGTGGTCAGTGGGTCTGGAGAGATCTGTGTTTGCCTCTAGGCTAACAAGAAATTGGCAAGTTTTGTTCTCTGCTGTGAGGATTTCCATTAACCCTTACTATCTCTTACCACTGAGCATCCTGATTAAAAGACACAAATAAAGACAAGTGTAATGCAACTGAAGGAACACACTTTACATTTTTATGATTTTTTTTTACTATGGGTATGTCTACACTACCTTCCTAATTCGAACTAGGAGGGTAATGAAGGCATACCGCACTTGCAAATGAAGCCCGGGATTTGAATTTCCCGGGTTTCATTTGCATAAAGCCGGCCGGCACCATTTTTAAATGCCGGCAGTTCGAACCCCGAACTTCCACGAGGAGTACAGCTAGTTCGGATTAGGAAGCCTAATCCGAACTAGCTACTCCGTGCCGCGTGTAGCCGCGCAGCATGGGGTTCGAACTGCCAACATTTAAAAATGGCGCCGGCCGGTTTTATGCAAATGAAGCCCGGGAAATTCAAATCCCGGGATTCATTTGCAAGTGCGGTATGCCTACATTACCCTCCTAGTTCGAATTAGGAGGGTAGTGTAGACATACCCTCTATGAGCAGTAGTTACCTCAGGGGACAAATGGTTATTCTATTACCTGAGTTGCTGAAAAATAGAGGAAGTTCATCCTGTGCTAAACCTAGAAAAACTCTGTTCTGCCACAATGTCACTGTGTTCCTGATAACATTTGGGACCAACATTTTCAAAAGGAGGTGTCTATATTTGTCATCTGGTTCTACAATGAGAGCCCGATGGAATGTGTTTTGTATGAATTGGCACTGCACCATAGTAAGGTTGCAGGCACTCACACACTTCAGTTAAGGAATGAGGTTATTGAGGCCTAACAGATTCTGCACAGATATCCAAATATGAATTTAAGTGACTACCTTTGAGCATTTGTTTGGATGTGAATATGCCGAGCTGGTACTACTATTACTTAGGTAATATTCCAACTCCCTCAGTCCTCAACCTTGGTCCTGATTTTATCTGGTACCTTGATTTTTGACTTTTTGCTTCTCTTCATCCTAAATATAAAAAGGAAAGTAGATAAGGGAAGATGAAGAAGCAATTGTATCCCATTGCTGGTAATGAAGGACATGGGAGCTTATATTAGTACTTTCAGAGTGGTGTCTCATCAAGAGAAAGGTACATGAAAATAGGCCAATCTTTTCTAAGAAAGATGAAAGATGCTCACAGTCGAATTCTGTTTGACAAATGTTTTCCAAATTCTGGTCTTTTTAAATAGAACAGAACAAAAGTGAAGGAAATATTTTTCAGACTGGGATGAACATCTTTACTTGAGCTTCACTATATCATCATTAACACCTAAAGAAACATCAACAACATTTACTGGCCAAAAAGGCAGGCAAGAAAAGATAGCAGTACTTGAACTCTCCCTTGTGTATTGGAAAGATTAATGTAGTCAGCAATAAATTATCTCCTGCTTCCTATAATTGCATAGCTGAAGTCGCAATGGCTTAATTTGGCTTTCTGCACTGTCTACACAGCAGGAAGTCAGAGGAAGAACACTCTTCCTTCAACTTCCCTTACTCCTCATGAAATGAGGGTTACAGGAGTCAGAGTAAGAAGACCTCCAGCTCACCATTATTTTGAAATAATGGCTTGCAGTGTAGATGTGCTCTTTGTTATTTCGGAATAATGTCAGTTATTCTGAAATAATGCTGCTGTGTAGCCATAGCCTCACTTATATCCCTGAGACATAGTTTCCCATGTAGGAGAGCTCACCAGCAAGGGGGTATTCTGCACAGCATGAAGGGATGTAACAGCGTAAATTTCTCCTGTGACTCAGAGAGTTTCTAGAGGCATTCTAGATTGATTGGCTAGACTCACAGAGCCCCTTCTATGTGCAGGCTGTGTGGAATCAGCACAATCTAGCCAATATTTGCATGGTAAATGGCCACAGATCATTCTAATGCAGATTATAATTGTTCACAAATTTTCTGCAGGAGAAATGTTGCTATTTTCTATCGTGGATTAGTCATTTTATTATGAGGATGGTTTCCACGCACCCCTAGCTGCCACAAGGAAATGGTTGTTTCTTGTTTATAACAGAGCTACCTTTCAATGAGTGAAAAAATGTAAAAGGCTGTGAAAAAAAACAAACAAAAATCTCTTTTCTCTTTTTCAGGCAGTTTTTCTGATATAGCAATTTTTCCCACCCTGGTCTATTTTTATGTCTTATGTCAAACATGGGATCATAGTCTGATGGCCCTTTGCTGGTTTTAAATTAATGTGAAATTGAACAAAATTCCACTTCCTAAGTTTTAACTATTAATGGGAGGCATAAAACAATTCTGAGCTTAGCACAGAAAGGAGTTCATTTCCACATGCATAAGCAGCAACAATTCTGGCCATAAACAAGAAGCATGACTAAATTATCTCTTTGTCTTTTAAAGTTTGTGATCTCTTTCACATTTTCTTCAATAAACTTAAGATGCCCAGTCATTACACAATTTCAACTGCAATTCCTTTGATAATGTAGGCGTGTGTGTAAATCAGGGTAGAGTATTTGCCAGTCTTTTTATATTTGAATCAAATCATCTATCATCATGTTTTCACATTTCTCATGGAGCTTTAAAAACTTCTCTATTTAAAAAAAAATCCTTTCATTTCCCAGATAGCTGAGTGAAAATACAAATGTTTCATAAACATGTCTTCCTTCTGATTTATTACATTGTCTTCATGGTGAAAAGTCTGATCAGTAACTGAATGGCACTGTCAGGTTCCATGGTCTTCTCTGTAGCAAATGCAACAGGATCAGTGGCAGGGAGTCTAAATGAAAGAGAATGAAAAGGAAAACAGAGGTACTTGAAATAATGTATGGGAAGAAATTGCTATGAGCTTGACCTGTCTTCTATTGAAAAGTCAATGGAAGATTGGCCAATGACTTCAGTTGGGATCAGGGCTTAACTGTCTTTAGAAAACCTTACAACTGGTAAAAGGATAGAAGAAAACATGCATTGCATTGGAAAAGAATAAAATAAAATAAATGTGGAGAAATTAACTGTTATCATTGTAACTCCTTCCTGTTTGAATTTATGTGACACCTATAATCTGAGGATGTCAAGGACTTTTTCAAGTCTAATTAAATTATCACATATAAATGTAACCCTTCTGCCATAGCTATGTTCCTCCATCTCCTGAGGAAATTAACAAGTAAGCACGATGTTAAACTCTGAATAAAAGTCTTGTCTAGGATATTCATATTCATCCAAAGCAATGGAACAGTGTGTATGTTCCCTCCTGCTTTGGAAACATAATCTAGGATGGTGATAGGGACTGTGAAACATTAAGTGAGATTAGAGAGGCTATAAAAATAAAAAAAAACTCAATAATAATGGATGACTTTAACTATCCCCATATTTAGTGGGTACACATCACCTCCGGATGGGAAACAGAGATAAAGTTTCTTGACATCTTAAATGACTGCTGGCTCTGGAATCCACAGGAGAAGAGGCCATTCTTGATTTAGTCCTAAGAGGAGCACAGGATTTGGTCCAACGGGTGAATATAGCTGGAATATACCTCCTGGAAATAGTGATCACGATATAGTTAAATGTAACACCCTTTTGGCAGGAAAAACATCACAGCAGCATGACACTGTGGCATTTAATTTCAGAAAGGGGAACTACTCAAAAATGAGGTAGGTAGTTAATTGTTTGAAACTATGGAAAAGAACAGAATTGTCAGATACATAAATAAACATAATTTGTTGGAGGAGAGTCAACATAGTTTTTGTAAAGAGAGATCATGCCTTACTAATAATCTACTAGAATTCTTTGAGGTGATCAACAAGCATGTGGACAAGAGGGATACAGTGGATATAGTGTACTTCGATTTCCAGAAATCCTTTGTCAAAATCCTTTGCTATAGGCCAGGCGTGGGCAATAATTTTTGCCAAGAATTTGGAAAGTGGTTGAGGACCGCAGTCTTCCATTATATTAATGCAGGAGGTGCGGGGCCTAGAATGGAGGTTGGGTGCAGAAGGGAGCTTGGGGTAAGGGAGGGAGTTTGGGTGAAGAAAGTAGTTGTGACCTGGAGCACTGGACTAGGGTGCAGGGAGTTGGACTGTGACCTAGACCAGGGAATTGGAGTATAGCAGGGGGTGCAGGGATTTGGGTTGTGAGACAGGGCAGGAGGGGACTGTGACCTGGGACAGGAGATTGGGGTGCCAGATCTGGGAGGGGATATGGGTACAAGAGGGGGTAGAGGATTTGGGTATGTGGAGTAAGCGGGCAGGAGTGGAGGGCAGAGGTTTGGGAAAAGGAGGGGCTGGCGGGTCAGAGGATGGGTCTGGCCAAGACACTTACCAGCCAGCAGCCTGTTTCTGAATCAGTCTCCCTGCCAGCGAGTGTTCCCTCTAAACTACGTGCTATTTTCGAAAGAGGATATGCAAATTCCACGGACACAAAAGTAGTCTGGATGCGTTTTTTTGGGTACAAAAACCATTTTTCGAAAAAAACACATATGCCTCCTTTTTTAATGAAGAGCGGGTTTTGTTGACAAAGGGGTTTTTTTTTCCGAAAAACTGCATCCAGACTACTTTCACTTTCAAAAGTTTCATTTTCAAAAGTGAGAGCGGAAGAATATATGCAGATACCCACGGAATTTGCATATCCTCTTTCGCAAATAGACATCGCCTAAGTTGTATGGCAGCACAGCTTCACAGAGGTTTAATCAGCCCCACCCAGTCAGTGGCTCAGAGCTCTGAGCAAGGAGCTGATTGTCTGGACAGAGCTGATGAATCCCCTGTGAAGCTGTGCTGCCACACAGCTTAGAGGGAACAATGCTGCCTGCTTTGCCCCCACACTGGCTGCAGCCATGTGCTCTGGAGTCCTTGTGCTTTGTGGCTGCCTGTTATTGAAACTGGTAGCTCCCATTGGCCAGTTCTGGCCAGAAACTGGTCGATGGGATTGGTCTGGGGGTGGGAGCAGCTCCTAAAGGTCCCCCCTTCCCTCCGGACTCTCAGTTTTTAAAGTGAAACTGCCCCACAGTCGTGTTTCGGAGTGATGTGCGGTTGGGGCAAGGCAAGCGGGAAGACTGCCTGGGGCTCCCCACAGCATCTGCGGGTTGCATCTGGTGGCTTGGCAGGTGGGCTGTATTTTGCCCAGGACTGCTCTAGGCTCTTAAGCAAAGTAAGATGTCATGGGATATGAAAAAAGATTCTCTCATGGATTGATAACTGGTTAAAAGATAGGAAATAAAGGGTAAGAATAAATGGTCAGTTTTCAGAATGAAAAGCGGTAAAGAGTGGTGTCCTTCATGGGTCCATACTGGGACAAATCCTATTCAACATATTCACAAATGATTTGAGAAAGTGGCAAACAATGAGGTGGCAAAATTTGCAGATGATACAAAACTGTTCAAGATAGTTAAATCTAAAACAGACTATGAAGAGCTTCTAAAGGATCTCACAGAACTAGGTAACTGGACCTCAAAATGGCAGATAAAATTAAATGTTGATAAATGCAAACTAATGCACATTGGGAAATATAATCCCAACTATATGTATAAAATGATGGGGACTAAATTAAATTTTATCACTTGGAGTCATTGTGGATAGTTCTCTGAAAACATCCACTCAATGGGAAGCAGCAATCAAAAAGGCAAAAAAGAATGCTGGGACTTATTAAGAAAGGAACAGAGAGTTAAGAAAGAAAATATCACATTGCCTCTATATAAATCCATGGTATGCCTGCATTTTGAAAACTGAGTGTAGATGTGGGTGCCTCATCTCAAAAAAGATATCTTGGAATTGGGAAAAGTTCAGAAAAAAGGAACAAAAATGATTAGGGGTATGGAATGGTTGCCATATGAGGAGAGATTAATAAGACTAGGACTTTTCAACTTGGAAAAGAGACAACTAAGGTGGGATATGATACAGGTCTATAAAATCATGACTGGTATATAGTCAACCTGTGGAACATCTTGCTAAAGGATGTTGTGAAGGTCAGCACTATAACAAGGTTAAAAAAAGAGCTAGATAAATCCATGGAGAATAGGTCCATCAATGACTATTAGCCAGAATTGGAAGGGATGGTATCGCTGGTCTCTATTAGAAGCTAGGAATGGGCGACAGGGGATGGATTACTGTTCTATTCATTCTTCTGGGGCATCTGACATTCGTCACTGTCAGAAGGCAAAACATGGGGCTAGATGGAACTTTTGTCTGACACAATATGGCCTTTCTTATTTTCTTAGACCCTTGCAGAGCTTTCCCATGATGCTGGTGTGACTGTCCACACTTGGGAAATATTCATGTCTTCACAGCAGGCCAGCATCACTTAAAAGCCATTAACATTGTCAAAGAGAGGCTTAATTGGAGCTTATGTGATGCATTGGCTCTCTGTAAAGGGGACAATTTCACCAGCAAAGAGCATTTTGCAGTGATATTTGAAGCAACCTTTCTCTTATCACCTATTAGTACTTTCAAACAAAAGTTTTACTATGCTCCGTTTGGGAATTTATGCAGATGAAGGGAGAATTGCCTGTGCCAGAGTATATTTCTTCAGCAAACATGCAGTTACTGATAAACAGTAAAGGTAAATGATATGACATGGAAACAAGAATGCATTATAACCTGTACTTTATTATTACCTATCTAGAAGATTTATTTAGCCAATATACCACTGCTCAGGTGACTTGAAATAGTGCAGCAGGTTTTAAACATAACTGTAGCATAGTGTATAGGCTTCATTAGCATTGGAGATGTTTCATTTTACTAAAGGTAAAGGAAAGTGATGATAAGCAAGGGAAAACTAAACTAATTATTTAAAATGACAAATCTGGTTTTGAAATAGGCCCATGTTCCAATTGCACTTTTTCAAAGGGTGAATTACTTTCAGTGTTGTCAAAAACTGGTGATTGATGAACTTCAGTAAATGTTTTGAAAGTTCCTTTCAGATACATTTGTCTGACCTTCATGGCTCTGCCAAAATAGTTCTCTCATGAGAGTTCAGTGATTCCCACTTTACTCATGTTGGAAATGTTAGGATAACGGTTTTTCTCATGGCATTTTGATGCCCCCATTTCCACTAAGAAACTGAAAAATAAACCACAAAAAAAAATGAAGTGTCTTCAAACCTCTGAAAAAAATTTGTTCTGATTCCGTTCCCCCTGGAAGTCAATAATTTTGGGCTTTTGGTTTAAGTTTGTGGATAAGAGTCAAGTCCAGTTCTTAGTTTATTCACATTTATTTAATCCATTCACCCATCTATTGAAGACACCATCTTGCTCCCTGACTATACTGCCACAGGTCTGATCAAAAAAGGTTCTTGAGATGATGCCCCATTGATACAAGAGAGAGGGCACTGCTGGCAAGAGATTTTCTCTTAAGGCCCTATGGAATGCCCCATGTCCATGACATCCTGAGTTTTAGTCTTCAAAATCCATTTCCTTTCTTGTCTGTGAAGATTGAGGTGTCAGGTAGGGCCTGTAGGTGGTAATATGAGATTCTGGTGGCAATTGTGTATGTAGGTTGATGAGATCTTGAAGTGTTTCCGTTATTGCTAGGTTATTTGATTTCATTGTGGTAAAAATTAAAGTAAAATTTACAAGAGTACAATGGAAAATTAGACACCACTCTCTACAGAAAACCCACCGACTCATACAGTTACCTACATGCTTCCAGCTCCCATCCAGAACACACCACACGATCCATCGTCTATAGCCAAGCCCTTCGATACAACCGCATCTGCTCTAATTCCACTGACAGAGACCAGAAGCTTCAGGATCTCTACCAAGCATTTATAAACCTCAACTACCCAAGCAAATTGAAATAAAAAAGCAAATTGAAAGAGCCAGACGAATACCTAGAAACCATCTACTTCAAGACAGACCCAAGAAAACCAACAATAGAACACCACTTGTCATCACCTACAACCCCCAACTTAAACCTGTCCAACACATTATCAATAAACTACAGCCTATACTGGAACAGGATACAAAACTCCAAGAGGCTCTGGGAGACAGACCCATAGTCTCCTATAGACAACCACCTAACCTCAAGATGATTCTTACCAACAACCACAGGACATACCACACTAATACCAACCCTGGTACCTTCCCTTGCAACAATCCCCGTTGCCAGCTTTGTCCACATATTCATTCTGCTGATACCATTATTGGACCTAACCAAGTGAGTTATAAGATCAAGAACACATATTCCTGCACACCCAGAAATATAATTTATGCTATCATGTGCCGAAAGTGTCCGTCTGCTATGTACATTGGACAAACATCTCAGACACTTCGCCAAAGGATTAATGCCCACAAAACAGATATCAGACAAGAGCACAAAGAAAAAACAGTTTCTTGCCATTTTAACCAGAAAGGACACTCTCTCAATGACTTAACCACCTGCATTCTGCTACAAAGACCTTTTACATCTGCACTTGAAAGGGAATCCTCTGAACTGTCATTCATGTTAAAATTCGACACTCTCTGAGAAGGAATGAACAAAGACTCTAACTATCTTACCCATTACCAAGATAGCTTCCCCAGTTATCACCTCTAATACCATTAGCTCACAGACATCTAACTCTCCCCACCTCTAATATAATTAATTCACAGACAGTTACCTTCCTTCCTTCCCCCTCCCCCCCCCCCGCATCCCCCTCCTGTTCTGAAATGTGATTTGTCCTTTTCATATGTGTTCATTTTTTTTAATTGTATCCTTTGGTATATATGGTTGTGACTATTTTCTTCCACTACTTGATCTGAGGAAATGGGTCTGGCCCACGAAAGCTCATCATCTAATAAACCATCTTGTTAGTCTTTAAAGTGCTACATAGTCCTGTATTTTGCAAGAGTACATTAGTGACTTTGGTTCCTAAATCCCATTTTCAAAAGAAATTTAGGCAGTTAGAAGCTAATTAGTGGTAAAGAAATAATGGCTGCAGGATTTCCTATGCAAAAACACCATAAAATATCCCCAGTTCTGGATCAATTACATCTTGCACTAATCCCCCTGCATAAGTTAGAGTGGCCTGAAAGCTGGTGCAATTTCCACCTTAATACTAAGTAACCAGGAATGCTCATATATGGCAGCTAGAATCAGCAAGGTTTATAGAAGGCTCAGTCATATTCCCTTTCCCCCAGCCACACTCAATATGCCAGCCACTCCAAGGAAGATTTGACCAATGTTCTATTCCCTGCTCACCCCTGAATCTACATGGGTATGTCTGCACTACAAAGTTAATTCGAACTAACAGACGTTAGTTTGAATTAACTTTGATAGGCGCTACACAGGCAAACCGCTAGTTCGAACTTAATTCAAACTAGCGGAGCGCTTAATTCGAACTAGGCAAACCTCATTCTACGAGGACTAATGCCTAGTTCGAATTAAGTAGTTTGAATTAAGGGCTGTGTAGCCACTTAATTCGAACTAGTGGGAGGCTAGCCCTCCCCAGCTTGCCCTAGTGGCCACTCTGGGCACCACCAGGAAAACTCTTCTGCCCCCCTCCCGGCCCCGGAGCCCTTAAAGGGGCACAGTCTGGCTACGGTGCCTGTGCCAGGTGCAAGCCTGCCAGCACCCAGCCAGCAGCCCCTGCACCTGGCACAGCACGAACCAGCCACCCGCTGCCACTCAGCCCTCTGCCTCTTCCCGGGACCAGGCTGGCGTCTCCCAGGAGCCTGCCCAGGTCCCCAAGAGGCGGGCACCTTCCTGGGCTAGTGCAGACATCGTGGACTTCATCCATGACCTCCGCACTAGGCACAGGAAAGTGGCTGTCTAGGGCAGGATAGCTGCCAGCCTGGCCACCCAGGAGCAGGTTTGCATGAAAATCAAGGTGGTCCAGTGAGACCCCCGACCCTGAGCCCTGAGCTTAGTCAGGGTGAGACCAAAGGTCCATCTAGCCTAGTAGCCTATCTGTCGACAGTGGCCAACACCAGCTACCCCGGAGGGGATGGACCGAAGACAATGACCAAGCCATTTGTCTCATGCCATCCATCTCCAGCCTTCCAAAACAGAGGCCAGGGCCACCATTTCTATCCCCTGGCTAATAGCACTCCATGGACCCAGCCTCCATGAATTTATCTAACTTCTCTTTAAACTCTGTTATAGTTCTAGCCTTCACAGCCTCCTGCAGCAAGGAGTTCCACAGGTTGACTCTTTGCTTTGTGAAGAAGAACTTTCTGTTATTAGTTTGAAGCCTGCTACCCATTCATTTCATCTGATGTCCTCTAGTCCTTCTATTATGGGAACTAATGAAGAACTTTTCTTTATGCACCCTCCCCATACCACTCGTGCTTTTATAGACCGCTATCATATCCCCCCTCAGTCTCCTCTTTTCTAAGCTGAGAAGTCCCAGTCTCTTTAGCCTCTCTTCATATGGGACCTGTTCCAAACCCCTGATCATTTTAGTTGCCCTCCCCTCTCCCACCCTCTCTCTTCCCCTCTCCCACCTCCTTTTCCCAGTCTCCCCGAGTTTTGTTCAATAAAGAGAGTTTCTATTTTTGAACACACGTTTCCTTTATTTTGTACATCAGGAAGGGGGGCTAGGGAGGGGTACGTGGAAGGAGGTGAGGGAGGAATGGGGCATGAGCCCCCAGTGGGGAGGACTGGGTTGGCTCTGTGGGCTCCACGGGGTGGAAGCTCTCCTGCAGCCCCCCGATTGACCTCCCCCCCCCCGGATGGCAGCCTGCGGCAAGTGCAGCTGGGCTGATGGCCGATTGCTGTGATGTACCGAGTGTGGACATTCAGGGCACTCCAAGCCAGGACTGCTTTGCTGTCCCTCATCGAGTTAGACAAGCAAGCGGGGAATCCCTGAGAACTGTGCGTCCGGGGTGTGGGTCGGGTCCCTTTAAGCACAGCCCTTAGCTAGCCTGAGACAGCAGCTCCACGCTCTAAGTCCTAATCTGATGCCCTGCCGGCACTGCTTCCAGCCATCCTTAACCTCGGTTCTGGGGTCCACTCAATGTGGACATGCTAGTTTGAATTAGCAAAATGCTAATTCGAACTAGTTTTTAGGTCTAGATGCACTAGTTCGAATTAGCTAATTCAAATTAAGTTAATTCAAATTAGTGCTGTAGTGTAGACATACCCTATGTGATCTTGGGACAATCACTTAGTTTATGTCTATACTTTAGTTAGACACCAGCAGCTGCTCCATACTAGCTGACTCAGGCTAAGTCTAGATATCTACACTGCAATTGAACAGCACAAGACCATTTTGGCTTATTAATTGCAATGTAGACAAACCCTTAGTTATGTGTCTAAATGCCTTAGATCTGGGACTTGAGGCCTTAGTTCTCCTGTCTGAAAACTGGAGAAGATAGCACTCTGTGACACAGAAAGGGGGAGTTATTTGGTCATAACATCTGAGCCATCATAGAGCCCTCAGAAGAGAAGGGCCTCTCCCAGTTGCTGCTGTTTGTCTTTTGTTTAAGGCTGGCCAATATAAGGCATTAGTTCTGAAATGAGTTGTACATGAGCAGACTCCTGTGCTTATGCAGAGACTTGTTGACTTCATTGAGATGCTAGACAAGCACCTGGATCCACCTGTGTGGAGCTTCTTGCAAGATAGGGACCAAACACATTATATTAGAAATGTTCATGGCAGAGAAGTAGGGTAAAGGACATATTTAAAACAAAGATGATTCTCTCCCCTTCCCCCCTTTTTATGTATTTATTTATTTATTTGTCCATTCAGACCGTCATTTAGTCAAAAATCCAATTTACACACAGTTGAATCATTGATGGACTTTATCTTCCAAGAACTTATTTTTTGAACCCTGTTATAGTCTTGGCCTTGATAACATCCTTTGGCTCGGAGTTCCACTGTTTCAACGTGTGTTGTGTAAAGAAAGACTTCCTTTTGTTTGTTATAAACCCGCTGCCTATTAATGCAGAAGTGAAGAATTGGAGTCCACTAATAGACCTCCTTTCTTTGTCCGCTGTATCATTTTATCCCCTGTGCAGGGCTGCCAACAGAATTACAAGGTCCCTGAACAAGGCAGAGGAAGGAAAGGACAGCTCTGGGCCAGAAGGGGCAGGGCCTCTGGCAAAAGGGGTGGGGCTGAGCTAGCTTCCCTCAGCCAGTCTTTCAGTGATACCCAGGCTGTGCTGCCCAGGGCTTGGTGTGATTTGAAGGACCCAAGGCTCTGGTTGCTAGCAGAGCTCCAGGCCTTTTAAAATCACCAGGGCCCAGGACAGCTGCTCCTTCCTCCCTCCCCACCCAGCCATATCCTTATGGTAACAATGGTGAGATCCCCAGCGTACATTGGACTCAAGCATTTTTTGACCATCGTGTCATCTACCCTCATACAAAACAGAGCTAGAAAATGCAGCAGTGAAAAAGCCAGTTACCAATTTGTACCAAGTACCACTTACACAGCTGTAGAGCAATGGTGAGCTGATTTACAAAAAATACCAGTGTAGACAAGGCCCTTTTGGTTGAAGTTGTAATTTTATGTTATATTTGCAGTCTCATTCAGGTAGCTCTTGGATGGCTTAAGAAGAGGTTCAGATAATCTCAGGCATCACTGGTTTAAAGTGCCTTAAATTATCCCAGACTTTATATTTTCTCATATTACCAAGAATGATGATGTGTGTCAAGTGCACTCAGAGTCTTAGTTTTTACTAGTCTCCTCTAGATGAATTCAATTGTGGTGCATGAATGCCTACGTAGCTTGAATAACATGCTCTCTCTGTATTGCTGTTGTTGTTTTAAACGTCATCAAGTTATTTTATTGTTCAGAAAATGGCCCTGTCTTAAAATCTGACACTGCAGTGTTTTTGTTGAAGCATCATCAGTTATCTTAGTAAAATGAAGGCAAACATTAGGGATGATAGCATTCTCAGTCCATTGTAGAGGAAGCCCTGAACCCGAACTTTGGGAAGTGCTTAGGGTTCATCCTCATAGACAAAGAAAAAACTATTCCAATCATAAATTATATCATATTATAACAGTCTCCCATATAGACTCCCATAGGCTGTGTCTAGACTGCATTCCTTTTCTGTAAAAGGGATGCAAATTAGACACATCGCAATTGCAAATGAAGCGGGGATTTAAATCCTCCTGTTTCATTTGCATAAACATGGCTGCCGCTTTTTTCCGGCTCGGGGCTTTGCCGGAAAAAAGCGCCAGTCTAGACAGGGATCTTTAGGACAATAAAGCCTTTTCCGAAAGATCCCTTATTCCTTTTAACAAAGGAAAGCCTTTTAAAAAAAGGAATAAGGGATCTTTCGGAAAAGGCTTCATTTTCTGAAAGATCCCTATCTAGAATGGCGCTTTTTTCTGGCAAAGCCCCAAGCTGGAAAAAAGCGGCAGCCATATTTATGCAAATGAAGCGGGGGGGATTTAAATTTAAGGAAAAGGGATGCAGTCTAGACACAGCCATAAAGTTCCTAATCCTGAGGACTGGATGTATGTACTTAACTTTAAGCGTAAGAATAGAGTTTAAGTGCAGTCTGTGCATAAATGCGCTCAAGTTTGAGGTCAAAAGCATGTGAATATTTGGTTGTTGAAGGGCGTGGGTGAGATTTTAGCTCAATGATTGGATACATATCCTTTCCATGTATGGCTCACTTTGCACCATTCACTTTGCACCATGTGCCTGTAACAGGGTGGTAGATTCTTATCCACAAAGCTACCTAATTCTGTGGTTTATGGCCTCTATCCCAATTTTAGGTTCCACTGTGATCCACAACTCCCCCACCCCTGATCAACCCTGTATGTACTAAACTCACACAGTGCCTAAGTTTTCAGGGTAAAGGATCCCTCCGTGCCTAAGTTCCTGCCTCTTGGCATACTCCATGCTGCCTCACTCTAAGTTTTTGGACACTTGTCTCCTGCATAAGCCTCATCATAATCCACAAAGGGGAAGATAGAGATTTGGTCACCGAATCTCATGTGAGAGGTGCTCAGAAGATGCCCACTAGAACAGGTCCCATTCAGAATGTGGCTACCAGAGGAGGAGAAGGTGATGATGAAGGTGCCCACACTAAAACTTGTAACCTTCCAGTTAAAGAATCCCTTAGGAGGTAAGAGAGTCAGATTCAATTCTCTCCTCTGCACCAGCTGGAGAAAGAGGATTTGAACAGGTGTCCCCCACCTTTTAGAAGACTGTTCCACTCACTGAGTTGGTGGATAATCTGATGTCTCCCATTGTCTCCTGTTGAAGCTGTTCCACTGTGGATTAAATCATGAAAGAGTGATTGGAGCAGTGGGACTGGACCCGTGGACTCCCAGGTTAGCGTCCTACCAATTGGATTAGAGAATCATTTTGTGTCTGGCCAAGTGACAGCTCCACTATGGATACAAATTTTAGTTATTCAGCCATTGGTACATCACTGGAGATATACTATCTGCTAGAGAAGCAGGTCTGTAGAAAAGAATGGAGATATGGGGTACCAGAACTACGCCTCCTATGAGATACTAGCAACAGCAATTCTGAATTTAAAATATTTGTTTTTAGGCTTTCGTTCTATAAGCATCAGCTTCCATTTTCCCTGGGGAGCTCAGCCCCATGCCACATCCCTTGCCCCACCTCTTCCTGTCCCTGATCTGCTCTGCCTCCTCCCATCCAGTTCTGCCCTCTCCCCCAGAGTGTTCCCTGTCCCCACTCCTCCTCCTCCTCTCTCCTTGTGCTTCCTGCATGCCCCGGAACAGCTGATCCATGGTGGGTGAGAGGTGCTATGAGGCAGGAGGAGGAGTTGATCGGTGGGCAGTCGCTAAGCAGGGAACACTGGGGGGAGGTGGCAAAGTGCTAAGCACACATAATTTTTTTCCACGGATGCTCTAGCCCTGGAGCACCCATGGAATTGGTGCCTATGATTTGTTCAGTTTCTCAGGGGAAAAAATTAATCAAAATCCCAATTTTCCACTGAAAATCTGATTCATCCTAACGTTTTCAACCAGCCCTACTTGTAGGAGCACACCCTCACTGAAAGAGACTCCTGTATAGAGTGACAGTGCCAAGCCTATATATTGCTTAAGTGAGATTTAAGTGGTGCATTGACTCTTTGCTGGCCCTTTGCATGGGGATGAATGAATTGGTATAGGTACTCTGTGAGCTTTGGTATAAGAACTGGCAGGGTTATTATCACTTTTGCATTTGTCCAATAAACAGCTGTTTTCCCTGGCTTGTAAGTAGCCTGGGCAATCTAATTAGGCTAAGGGCAGTCTCTGGAAATACTCTGAACAAAACTGATCCTGACCAGTTGTAGTTGCAGTCCTTAGTTTTACAGACAGTATATTACTGGTGGTCTTAAAATGCATATTTAGAAAGACAGAAAAAGTTTTTTACTTTCTCTGATGCTTCACAGGCCAGTGACCTTTATAAATGACAGCCAATCTCTGCTGAGTGACTGATGAAGGGAAAAAGGAAACATTAAGATATTTTGTCCTACTTTTTCGGTGGCATGTTGAAAACAATCACAGGCCCTATTTGTCATGCTCCAGCTTTTGTCTTCTTTCCCCAGTAGCCGCTGACAGGCTGAATGAAGAAAGTGTAAGTGAAGATGAATTGGCAAAGGTATCACTTCTGGTCTAATTTTTCCCTAGATGAAAAATATATATAACAGCTGATTGGTTAAGTGAAAGAAATATTAAGATCAATGAGGTGGGATGGTTGAAATAGTAGCTCTGTCGGCAATTTAAAAATCTAACAAAAAAGCTGAATAAATCTGTCTCTCATAATTTAAGTAGTTACTGACAGGTATTTATATCATTAAAATAATAACCAACTTGTTTATGCTGAAATGGAACAGACAGAAAAAAATGGCTGTCAGAACAAAGGAAAATAAGAGTAAAATTTCCCTAACAGTTAAAATTATTAGACTGTGGAATCATCTCCCTAGGGGAAAGATGTCCTTTTGCTCTGAATCACTTAGTACTAGACTGGGGAAAAAAGCTCAAAAGTAGCCTGTAGAGAGAAATCTTGCATTAAGTAATGAGATGACCTATTGGTCTGTTCTGTTTCTAGATTCTATGAGTTAGTGTGGGGCACACATGTTAAAGATAAAGGTTTAGATACTATTACGTTGGGATGCTAGTGGTGAGACAGCAGTCCATCGAGTTCTTTCCTTAGTTAAGCCATATGGGCTCAGGCATAATCTTTTTGGGTACGTCTAGACTACAGGCTTTTGTCGACAGACGTTTTGTTGACAGATACTGTCGACAAAGCTTCTGTCAACAAAGAACATCTAGACTATATCCAGTTCTGTCGACAAAGCTAGCCGCTTTGTCGACATGACAGTGTAGATACAAAGGACAGTGTGGATGCAATAACACCTTCTGTCGACAGAACTCTGTTGACAAAAGGAGTTATTCCTCGTACAATGAGGTTTATAGCCGTCGACAAAACAGCTAAGTTCTGTTGACGTTATGTCGACAGAACTCAGCGGCAGTGTAGATGCTGGTATAGTTTTGTCGACAAAAGTCCACTTTTGTCAACAAAACCCTGTAGTCTAGACACACTCTTTGTGTCAACAATCAGGGCCTTCAGGTGTGCCTAGGACCAATGTTCCTTCTAAACTGCACAGCAGCAGACCTTCACGGGTGATTAATCAGCCCCACTCAGTCAGAGGCTCAGAGCTCCCTACATGGAACTGAATGACTAGGCAGGGCTGATTAATCACTTATGAAGCTATGCTGCTCTGCAGTTTAGAGGGAACACTGCCTAGCACCAGTTAATTGTCCTTCTGATGAACACCCTGATTAACCAAACACCATGGGTATGTCTACACTACCCTCCTAATTCGAACTAGGAGGGTAATGTAGGCATACCGCACTTGCAAATGAAGCCCGGGATTTGAATTTCCTGGGCTTCATTTGCATAAGCCAGGCGCCGCCATTTTTAAATCCCGGCTAGTTCGAACCCCGTGCCGCGCAGCTACACGCTGCACGGAGTAGCTAGTTTGGATTAGGCTTCTAATCCGAACTAGCTGTACTCCTCGTGGAATGAGGAGTACAGCTAGTTCGGATTAGGAAGCCTAATCCGAAGTAGCTACTCCGTGCCGCGTGTAGCCGCGCAACACGGGGTTCGAACTAGCCGGGATTTTAAAATGGCGGCGCCCGGCTTATGCAAATGAAGCCCGGGAAATTCAAATCCCGGGCTTCATTTGCAAGTGCGGTATGCCTACATTACCCGCTAGTTCGAACTAGCAGGGTAGTGTAGACATACCCCATGAGTGCTTGAAAGGCATCTCAGACCTACTCTTAAACCCAGAAGCCATATTAGGCCTGCAGCTGCAGTCACTTCCATGCCTGGATTGTTCCCAACCCTGCTTGGATCCTGACTCAGGCTCTGATTCCTGATTCCTGATTCCTGATGGGGCCCTACACAGTACTATTAAACTGGTGCCCCTATGTCTGATGGCAGCTGGAGTGAGAATGATTTTTTAGAGATGACATTTTATAGTCTTCATCAACGCACTCATGAAATATTTTTAAAGAAGATTTTTAATATAAGGTCATGTAGACTAACACAGTAAATCCAAAAGGAAAAACTATGTAGCACTTTAAAGACTAACAAGATGGTTTAATGGGTTAAGCCATCTTGTTAGTCTTTAAAGTGCTACATAGTTTTTCCTTTTGTTTTTGAAAGGCTACCTCTCTATTACAGTAAATCCAGAAACTGACAGTATATATCTGGAGTTGGCAAATGCCCATTAAAATGGCTTCACTAGCACTTGAATGGCTCTTTCACTGGCTCAGTGTCCTGCTAATGGCAGAGTTTTTCACTTTTAATTTAACTAGATCCTCTGTGGAGGAAGTTAAGCCATGGAAGAGAAATATGATGAGGTGAGTGAGGGACATTAAGACCCACTGGTGCCCCAAATTTTCAGGTGCCCTATGTAGCCGCATATTCTGCAGATGTACTGCCCTACAAAACAGTGAATATACATCAGCTAATATTCTGCATGCAGATTTTGAACATGGTTAGGCATGGTATTGATAAAGAGTCTTCATGCTCTTGAAGAATGTGTTTGTTGGAAGAAAATTCTAAAATATTGGCATCCAGTTGGAATGCAACTTTTGTCAAACTGTTTTATAAAGGTAAGAGCTGAGATTCTTTCTGCAACAGAAGTTTTTGCCATTGACGTCTCATGATTTATAAGTATGGCTGAGAGAATTTGATGTTTTTAATAATTACAATGGATAATATTGATGTTTTTAAGCATTTTTCTACTTTTTTATTTTAAATTTTCTCGGTTGCAGGAAATTATGGAAGATCAGACAATAAATTAATGACTGTAGATGCTGACTTGTGTTATAATGAGTATAAAGCTTTAACTGTTTACAAATGGTCAATATCAAAGGTCAAAATATACAAAGTAAATATCCTTAACACAAATCCTAATACATTTCTAAAAAGCTGCTTTTCTCCTCACCAATTTGCAAACTTCAGTTATTATCAATGGAAATATTTTTTCATCATTCTGTAAGAATATGGTCAAATCGGTGTTTACCAACATTTACCCATAAAACATTACCCCAACTCTCATCTCATTTGCAACAATTTTATAGTGCTGTGATTTCTGCTGACTTCATTGGAGCGATAAATTCCTGAATTACAGTGCAAGGGAGATCAAAGCCAAATCCCTAAAGTCTCTCCCTTACAACATTGACATAGTCTGTTTAAGGGACATTCACAAAATACATACAGAAGAGAAGAATTGGCTGAAATGTTTCAAAACAAATTAGTTTTAAAAAAGTGTTGGGGAAATGATTCTTGACATTTCTCTCTCTTAGTAAAATGTTTCACGCCATTTTAGACCTTGTTTCAAAATTTGTATATAAATGTTTACACAAAAAAGTGAAAAACAAACAAACATGGATCCATTTCCAACGCTTTTAAAGGCAAGCAACTTCAACATTCTGAAGTGTATTTAAAAAAACTTATTTTCTTGACTAGCTGTATAGACTAGCAGTTTGTATAGTATTGAGAATTCTTTAAAATTTATTTTCTGCCACAGACACTTTTATTTTAAACATCCTGCCTGATTGTAAGATGCAGTCATTTTAAAAAATGGAAAAAGGCATGACAGAATGTCTAGTTCAAATTATACTTCCACTAAATTGATATGAGCCAGAGAGCGTGGGAGAAATGGAAAGTTTGTCATCTGGATATAGATTGATTGACTCCATATAATGTGACACCACACAGCAGTGGCTGACAGTCACTTGTTACACTAATGACTTAATGTGGTCCACAGAGTGATTACTTTGGATCCAGTTGTGCTGCATACATACAAATGCAACATAATGTGCCTGTTGTGTCCCTAGTTACTTAGGAGTTCCTGAAATTAAGGTATTGTGAGTCTAAAATGAATTAACAGATTGGTTTTATTTATCATACCTGAACTGTTTGAATATCTGCCAGTACTGCATTAACAGTCATAATGGCAAAGGCTTAGCATAAAATATGCTATGGAAAGGATATTCCAGTGGGAAGGACACTAACCTAGGACTGAAGAGGTGCAGGAGCAAGCCCCTACTCCATTAGATGCATCCTATACGATCTAAGACAATTCGCTTAAGGTACGTCTACACTGCATCGCTATTTCAGGACACTGGAGATATCCTGAAATAGCTACCCCGTGTCTACACAAGCCACCCATTATTTTGAAATATTTTTTAAATAATGGGCATGCTATTTCAGCATTCCAGTAACCCTTGTTCCATGAGGATTAACAGATGTCTCAAAATAGCATGTTATTTTGAAATTTGGCACTATGTAGATGCGCCAAATTTCAAAATCGCCTATTTGAAATTCAATTGAAATAAGATACACAATTTGTGTAGCACAAATTGCATATCTTATTTCGAGTTGAATATGTTGTATGACACACCCTTAGTTTATCTGGCCCAGATCCATAAAGGTAGTTAGATACCTACTTCTTATGGAAATTATTGGGAATTGGGCACGTAATTATCTTTGAGAATCTGTGCCTCAATTCCCCATCAGTAAAATAGCACTTCCTTCCTTATCTTGCAAGGATTCTGTGAGAATAAATAAATTTAAAACTGGTAGGTATTCAGGTATGACAGTAAGTGGAGGCAAATAAGTATCTAAAATAAAATGTCTGGGACCAATCACTTTGGATAATCCATAGTTTGGGTTAAGAATCTTGAAAGGACATCTCCAGGACAGTATAGAAACTATTGTGCTACAACAAAGAAAGCAGGCTATGTCACCATTACAAATACTCTTCAGAGTTGTTCTTGGAAGAGGAGTTGTTGACCAGTGTCCAGTTATTGTCCCATTGCCGCATAATAATAGTGATTAAATAGCAAATTAATACCCTTGCAGCTACTGTTTGGTCCATATGAGTTTCTCCCACACTCGAAATACAAATGATAAATGTTTTACTTGGAGGTACATGTCACTTCAAAAAGCATTGACTCACTAATTACAGTCATTTTGTTTTGTAGCATGTTTAGTGTCAGTTCTTCAGCAAATACTAGTTTTCAGAAAATAATTGCTAGACTCAACGTTATTTACCACATCAGGCAACTAGATATTTTGTGGCCTTTACATGGGAGCATTTTCATTCTGTTACATCCATATTAAAGTAATTTTAGAAAAACAATTGTCAACTCCAAATATAGGGTTTTTAATATAGGAAGTTTTAAAATGCTGCTTTCAGAGTGTGTTACAAACTTCTAAATACAAAATAGCCATTATTCTAGAGAGAGGGTGTTCTTGCATTGAAAATACTAACTTGAGATTTAGGACATCTGAAACTTTGGTCTTGGTTGTCTTACAGATTTCCTTTATGTTCTTGAGCAAGTCATTTAATCTCATTGTGCTAATTTTTATAAGGGGAATAATATTTCCTTTGTCAATCTTTTCTATTTAGACTATAAGCTCTTTGGGATATAAACTCTCCCTTGTGATGTATATGAACAGTGCCTAGAACAATGGGGGGAGGGGCTGATTTTGGTTCAAGCCACCTGTAAAAGGTGGTTTACATCTATAGATATGTTTTACAGCTTCTTTCCTCTCTT
This sequence comes from Pelodiscus sinensis, assembly GCF_052426305.1. NCBI lineage: Eukaryota > Metazoa > Chordata > Testudines > Trionychidae > Pelodiscus > Pelodiscus sinensis. The sequence goes on from NC_143053.1 coordinate 165,656,711, forward strand.
GTTTACAAAAGTTTCCTTTGCATAATGAATATATTTATGTGCCCATCAATTCATTATTTGCTTATACTGTATCATTTCAGCTGCAATGTTATTTTAAACCTGGGGTAGTTAACTTATGGATTTCATTGCCACAAAGCATTATTAGGGATAAGTATAGATTCACAGAGTTTAAGGCCAGAAGTGATTGATTATAGTGTATATGAATTGGATAGCATCCCTTTAAACAGGTAGGAAATCAACTAGAGGGCTCCCAATCTTGTGTTGCAGAAGCTAACACTAACACTAGAAACTAACAGAGCAGTAATACACATATGTAACTAGGCCTTGCATATTTATGTGGATATTTAGTTGGTAAACACAATTATTTGGAACACAAACTGTGTCCATATAATTTCCTCCTCCTTTACACTGCACAGAGGGAAAAGACATGAAAAAAATCATTTAGTCTAATCTCCAACCAGACCATAGAATTTCACCCAGTAAATTCTTGCATCTAGCTCAGATCTTGTGACTGAGCTAAATTACAGTGATATTACTCAGATGAATAAAAACACTCTCACTCACTGGTATGATTTTTGATAGTCTAAGGCATTTTCACATCTTCTTTAAAAGCATTCAGCATTAGACCTGTAGGTGGGGCTACAAAAGTTGATAAAAACTGGATCCACTCATATGTGGAAATTCCTGTGTTTCTATGACTTGTATCCCCCTGAGATTGCTCAGTTAGAGAAAACTGCAAAGGATGGGCAGGCAGTCCCACAAACTGGTGGTTATTCTAATAATTAGATGTACAAGAATAGGAATAGAACAGGTTCTACAGTACTTTACTAGTTACCCAGAAGCCAGAAATTCAGTTCCTTTATAGCAACCCAGCCTTGTTCTCTGTAATGGATGACAGGCTCTCACCCAAGCCAAGTCAAGTATGATGAAGATCACTGAAAATCTTATTAATCATACATAGGAGCGGACTGGCTCAGTGAGATACCGGGAATTTCCCGAAGGGCCATTGTCCAAAGGGCCGTGTGACGGGGCAATACGGCCCCATACTCGTGGCCGGACCAGTACGGACATGAAGCCGGGGCCGCAACCAGCGACCTGGTAGCAAGAAGTGGGGAACACGCTGGAGCAAGCGGCGTCCACCGCGTCCAGGAGTAAAGGGGGCAGGGCAGGCATGCCAGAATGCCCAAACGCTGCCATAGGGGGCAGGCCGGACACATGGAAACGTCCGGATGCCACGTTAAGGGGCGGGCCAGGGTGTGATGCAACGCCCGGATGCAACCGCTAGGGGCAGGGTGAGGAAAGTGTACCCTTCAAAAGGGTACCACCAGTGTACAGTGGGGGGAGGGAAGGAGGAAGGTGAATAGAAGAAGAGTGAGCAGGGAACCAGGAACTCGGAGAGGGGCCGAGAGGAAGACCCGGCGGTAAGATGCCAGGAGGGGGAAACAGAAGGAAAGGAAGTAGCCCAGGACGGGGCTGGGAACAGAGGCCCACAGACTGGTGAGTTGAGGGCTACAGCCCCACCAGTCAGGACAGGGACAAAGGGTCCCAGTATCCTTAGGGTCCTGGGCTGAGGCTAGGTGAGAGGTAATCCTCCGCTCCCCCTCCACTCCCCCCCGGATTGATTCACTGTCACAGTCAGCACAAGTGGCTGTTAATGCCAGGGGTATCCAGAAGCCCGAAAGAGGGGTCCCGTCCCTGCCAGTCTCACAGAAGGAGGATGGGGGGGAGGTAAATGTCTGTGAGCCAATGTCTTTGTAATGGGTAAGACATTCATGCTTAAATTCGACACTTTACGCCTAAGTTTGAATAAAGACTCTAATTATCTTACCCACTACAAAGATAGCTTCCCCAATTATCACCTCTAATATCATTAGCTCACAGACATTTACCTCCCCCCCCCCATCCCCCTTCTGTTCTGAAATTTGATTTGTCCTTTTCATGTGTGTTCTTTTTTTAATTGTATCCTTTGGTATATATGGTTGTGACAATTTTCTTCCACTATTTGATCTGAGGAAGTGGGTCTGGCCCACGAAAGCTCTTCACCTAATAAACCATCTTGTTAGTCTTTAAAGTGCTACATAGTCCTGTTTTTTGTTTCATAATGGATATGATGAGCTTTAGAGTTGCAAAGAGTTCTTTCCAGAGACAGTTTATTAAGTTATAGTCCAAAAGCAGGTTAATCCAAAATGGAACTAGAGACCTCAGTCTTGTGACTCAAACTTCTCCTGATGAAGCCGGAGCAGATCTGAAATGAAAAGATCAGTACCCAAGAGATTTTACAGCTCCCTGGCAGGCTACTGTCAGCCTCTTGGTAGTAGGTATTCCTTGGGTGATGAATAATAGTTTTAGGCACTTGCCTTATGTTAATTCATGTAACTAATTACCGGTGATGCCTAAGAAAATGGGGTTACTTCAAAACCACTATTACCCGAGGTTACCCAAGTAACCTTTTATTTCCTAGACATCATGACTAATTAGTTACATAGATTAACATAAGGCAATTGCCTATCTCCTGCCATTTACTGGCAATTTACTGTGTAATTCAAATCGAAATGAAGCCAGTGATATCACTAAATTCACAGTTCATTTATATGTTGACCTCTCCTTTTGATCTCTGCATCAACAGAATACAGCATAGACTGGATTTGTTTGTTTACACTGTCAACATCTAACAATATATTTGTAAACACACAAAAATACAAACAGTATTTACTATTATGTCACTAAAGTTTGAATTTAATCAGCTAGCCTGCTAGTTGAGTATTCAGTTCTGGCCCTGCATCAAAGTTTCTAAGCTTCATTTTTATGAGCACAACTACAGGATGAGGTTCTTTTATTGTGTTACTTTTATTGGAATTGAATGTTTTTTCAAATATATTTAGGAAACATTGATTTAAACCTCCTGATTAGCAGCCTGATATGCAGCACAGAGACCATAAATCAATGTGTAACATTTTAACAGAAAAATACTGAAATCCTCAACCAAGAATACCTATCTTTCAGTAAGAAATGTTAGTATAGTATCTTAAGCCTTATATATGTAGGGATATGTTTCAAAAATCTTTCTCTTACATGTAATATATTGCACTTCACTTTGTTCTCTGGAATATAGTCTGAAAGTTAGGATTCAATTAATTGGTCTGAGATGTGCTGCCAATTCTGCTCACTTTAGTCGCTGAGTAGCTCCATTGGTCCCATATAAATAACTCTGGTACAAGTCTAATGAATAGTCCTATGGCACCTTAGAGATTAACCAAAATATATAGAATCGTGAGCTTTCGTGGATAAAAACCACTTCATCAGATGAATTGGAGGGGAAATAACAAAATCCGAGAGACATACATAACAGCAGAAGTATCTGTTAATTATAGAACCTGTGTGAATGAGGCCAATTAAGTGGCCAATTAAGCATCCAGTAAATAGTTTTTGATGTGGAAATGCAGTTGTGAAAGGCAGGAGAAATCAGCTATGTAATACACCAACCAGTTAATGTCTTTGTTCAAGCCGAGGGTAACAGTGTCAAATCTATAGATGAATTCCAGTTCTGCAGTCTCTCTCAGCAATTGGTTAGTGAAATTCCTTTGTAGAAAAATGGCTAACTTTAAATCCATGATTGAATGAGCAGACAGGTTAAAATATTCTCTTACAGGTTTCCATGTGTTACCATTTCTGATGTCTATTTTGTGTCCATTTATCTTTTGTCATAGAGACTGGCCAGTTTAGCCAGTATATCTGGCAAAGGGGCATTGCTGTCACTTGATGACATGTATCAGATTACAGGGTGTGCAGTTGTATGAGCCCTTTATGATGTGGCTTATGGGGTTAGATCTTGCGATGGTGTTGCTGGCATAGCTGTGTGGACAGAGTTGGCAACAGGGTTTGTTGCAGGGGTAAGTTCCTGGGTGAGTGTATCTGAGGTATGAATAGTGATTGCTGGAAAGGATTTGCTTCTGGTTGGGAAACTGTCTGTAGGCAAAGACTGGTCTGTCTCCCAAGGCTTGTAAGAGTGAGAGATCATTTTTAGGATAGGTTGTAGATTGTTAGTGAAGCACAGGAGGGTTTAAGCTGGGGACTAAAGGTGATAACCAGTGGTATTCTGTTATTTTCCTTGTTCAGCTTATCTTGAGGAAGCATGTCTCTGGCTCTGTCAATCTGTTTCCTTACTTTCCTAGGAGGGTATTTTAGTTTTAAGAATGCCTGATGAAGATCTTGTAGGTGTTTGTCTCTGTTTTATCTTAGGGCTTGGCTGTAGACAGTGGATCATGTGATGTGTCCTGGATGGAAGCTAGAGACATGTAGGTAAGAATAGCAGTCAGTTGGTATCTGGTAATGAGCTGTGTTTATGTGACCATCATTTATTTGTACTGTCCTGTCAAAGAAGTGGTTCGCTGTTGTGGACTAGCCTAGGCTGAGGTTGATAACGGGGTGGAAATTGTTGAAATCCCTGGGGAATTCTTCAAGGGTCCATATGATGATGTCATCAGTGTAGCTTAAGTAAAGAAAGGGTACTAAGGGATGAGAACGGAGGAAATGTCATTCAAGGTCATCTATAAAAATGTTGGCATATTGTGGGGCCATGCAGGTTCCCATAGCAATGCTGCTGACTTGAAGGTATAAATTGTCCCCACATTGAAAATAATTGTGGGTGAGAACAAAGTCACATAGCTTAGTTACCAGGTGTGCTGAGGCATCATTGGGGATAGTGTTCCCAACAGCTTGTAGTCCATCCTGGAATTGTTACGGTATCTCTTTGACAAAATTGAAGAAGGTCTTTAAGAACACTTCTCCCGAGAGTTAATTTTATAACCCGACCAATCTGCAAGGGATGGTATTTAAGGTAGCGACCCTCACTGGAGAGTGTGAGATATTAGATTAAGATGGCGCGTTAAATGAAAATTTAAGACTTGGTTTTAAACTGAAAACCACCAGACTATATTGTTAAAAAATAAACTTAACAAAACAATACCTCAAAATAACTCAAGGGGGCAGTCCCCTCTTACACTAAATGGACCAGGAGGGGAAGTCCCTCAAGGTCCCTATACCTACAACAGAGTCTATGGCGAAGACCATTGATGGATGCTGGCGACCTACGACCCTAGGGCTAATTGGAAGCCTTTGAGGAGGACCTGCCAGGTGTCCCTCGTCGGCTGATCTGGCGCTTGGCGACCTACGATCCTTTGGCTATTTGCTAGCCGCAGGAGAGGAACAGCCAAGGTGATCCCTCGAAGCAGGAGTTGAGATCGAAGACGGTCGATTCGCCTTCCACAGAATTTCTGGTCCTCGACGCCTCTTCTCGTGCTTCGGTGCAACTGGATCAGGCGATGGACGACTCTGGATCCTATCTATCCTAAACCTAACCTAAAAATAAAACCTTAAACCAAATCCCGACGCGCCCGACGTACAGACACGATAACGGCCGACATGCGTGGTCCGAGGCAGCCTGACGTACAGACTCGATGATGAGAACTAATCTAACTAAAATACTAAACTAACTAACCTAATTACCTAACCTAAGTGAGTAGATCTGACCTTCCGTCAGATCTAACCCTAGAAATAGCTAAATTAACATTTAAAAGAGTGAAGCACAGCCTTGTGCCAGCTTCCCTTAAAAGAATCTCTTTACAAGACCTCTCTCATTCTATCAGACCTAGGACAAGACTTGAAGGATCTCTCTCTCTCTAGAACCTAACCTATCCCTAAGCCCAACGCCCAGATGCAACCTAGGGACAGCTAAGCTGGACCCAAACTGTTGCGCGGCAGAAGCTTTTATAGTTTTGGTTCATACACATTCATGAACCCTAAGGTTTAAAATGATTGGACACTAAAGGATGCTCTTACGGCGTGTTTTAAACTGATTGGTAGAACAGGATGCTTATGAATATTCATAGATGATGTAAATTCCAACAGGTAGGTGAGTTGCTTTTTTCAAACTCTAACAGCTACCTGTGAATGTGATAGAATGCATAACTCAAATGGATGCTACCAGAAAGAGTTCTAAATTCAAAATGGAGTTTCAGACTCCATTTTGAGGCATTGCCAGACTTGCATATTTTTAAGTTTACAAACCTTTCAAGAATTGAATTGACATTGACATATGTATACAAGGATAACCTCCATCCTTTAGCACTTATACAGATGTTTACAGGGTGAATCTACATCAAGATCTTACATTTGCATTTATAATTTACACTTTACATTTAAATATCCATTTCTGCCTTACAGAATAAGTAGTCACCCAAGTGATAATTTGCCAATAGTTACTGTATACAAAGTTGTCTTCAATAGAGGGTCATTTCCTTACAGTCTTAAAATAGAATAAACTTAAAAAACAACAAATGGTCTGGTAGCACTTTATAGACTAACAAAACATGTAGATGGTATCATGAGCTTTCGTGGGCACAGCCCACTGGTCATCTGAAGAAGTGGGCTGTGCCCACAAAAGCTCATGATGCCATCTACATGTTTTGTTAGTCTATAAAGTGCTACCAGACCATTTGTTGTTTTTTAAGTTTATCCTGTACAGACTAACTCGGCTACCCCCTGAAGCTTAAAATAGAATGTATGTCCAGTATTCATGCACCAATGCATAGTCACTGCTAGGAAAATAAATGATTTTTTTAGTGGAGGCCACTGCAGGTTTAAAATGTTCGTGCTCTTTGGATTCTCATTTACTTCACCACACCCGTGCTCACTGGTCTAACTCCATTATTTTCAGTGATAGAAATGTAGTCATGTTAGTCTGGGGTAGCTGAAGCAAAATGCAGGACAATGTAGCACTTTAAAGACTAACAAGCTAGTTCGAACTAGCGGGGTAATGTAGGCATACCGCACTTGCAAATGAAGCCCGGGATTTGAATTTCCCGGGCTTCATTTGCATAAGCGGGGAGCCGCCATTTTTAAAACCCCGCTGGTTCGAACCCCGTGCAGCGCGGCTACACGGGGCTCGAACTAGGTAGTTCGAACTAGGATTCCTATTCCTATGGAACGAGGTGTACCGGTAGTTCGGAATAGGAATCCTAGTTCGAACTACCTAGTTCGAGCCCCGTGTAGCCGCGCTGCACGGGGTTCGAACCAGCGGGGTTTTAAAAATGGCGGCTCCCCGCTTATGCAAATGAAGCCCGGGAAATTCAAATCCCGGGCTTCATTTGCAAGTGCGGTATGCCTACATTACCCCACTAGTTCGAACTAGCGGGGTAGTGTAGACATAACCTAGGAGACTATGGGTCTGTCTCCCAGAGCCTCTTGGAGTATGGTATCCTGTTCCAGTATAGGCTGTAGTTTATTGATAATGTGTTGGACAGGTTTAAGTTGGGGGTTGTAGGTGATGACAAGTGGTTTTCTATTGTTGGTTTTCTTGGGTCTGTCTAGAAGTAGATGGTTTCTAGGTATTCGTCTGGCTCTTTCAATTTGCTTTTTTATTTCTCCGGGTGGGTAGTTGAGGTTTATAAATGCTTGGTAGAGATCCTGAAGCTTCTGGTCTCTGTCAGTGGTATTAGAGCAGATGCGGTTGTATCGAAGGGCTTGGCTATAGACGATGGATCGTGTGGTGTGTTCTGGATGGGAGCTGGAAGCATTTAGGTAACTGTATGAGTCGGTGGGTTTTCTGTAGAGAGTGGTGTCTAATTTTCCATTGTTGATTTGTACTGTGATGTCCAGGAAGTGGATCTCTCATGTAGAATGGTCCAGGCTGAGGTTGATGGTGAGGTGTAGGTTGTTGAAATCTCTTTTCAACATTATTTTCAGTGGCATTACTCCTGACTTCCAATAGTAGGAGATAGAAATCAAGCCTAGTGAGTTTAATGGGAGTTTGCCTGAGTAGAGCCAAATCCTGGAGCATCTAAAAATCCTTGCATGAAGGAAAGCATGAAATTAAGGATCAAAAGAAAGGATAAAACTCACAGGATAGTTACAGACAAAAGCATATTAATACATGCAGAAACTTTAGGTTGGTATATCTGTGGAAGAACAAGATGTATTTCATTCTGCTCCATGCATCATCCAAAAATGGCCAGTTTAATTCAGATTCCAGTATTTCTGTTGGTCATGATAGTAGGGAGAAAGAGAGAGCACACAGATTAATTGTTTTTCAAAGTCAGGTTGAGTTTACAGTTTTGACAGCTAGGAAAAGCTAGTTTGGACTTGTAAATCTGAATCTATTTGATGTAAAAGTCATAGGCAGAGAATAAATAGGGAACACCCAGATATCATTTTTTCCCTGAGTCATTTTTATGGCCTTACCCAAATTTCAATGTAAGCTCAGGATTCAGCCCAGTGATTAACCCAAGGAATAAGATGCTACTGGTATATTAATTGACCTAATAAAATATTCTACTTTAGGCAGCCTTTGTCCACATTCATTATATTACAGAGCAGCCAGCCAGGCACAGTAGTTATAACTCATATACAAAAACCCAGTGTTGAAGTAAGAGACATAACGTGCCAGCCTTTATAAACTGCCAAATGGGAACTTTAAAAAAATTTGCCACTGAGCCAACAATACTAGGAAATGGAAGGGCAAGGTTTAAATATCCCATCTTTGTTCACACTGTTGACCAACATTTTGGTAGTGAATGTCACTCACTTTTATGATACAGCCTAATTGCCCTCATTTCTACCTTTGAAAGCCAAATATCTTTTTAGTGAATTTTCATACCAGTTCTTGTGCTTAACAAGTTCTCTCTTTTAATGTTTGTGCAAACTTTTTTGCAAAAGTGCTATAATACACGTTTTCTAGGTTTTCCACTGGTGTGAGTACGTGTATTACAGCATTATTGGGGGGGGGGGGAGTTTGCACAAATATTAAAATTGAAAGCTAATCTTTCCCAAAAGAAAGAGAAGCTTTCTGATTGTAATCCTGGCCCTACTGCATTCAACAGCAAAACTCCCAGCCATTTCAATAAGACCAGGATTTCATCCTCATTTGGGCCAAGCTTTGGGAAGCTGCCTGGCCTCAGCAGGAACACCAGAGGCTGGGCTATATCTTTATCCTAAATTGAATATGTGACTTTTTTCAGCATGCCGATTTGCACTCTTATGCAAGTCGTCTGTCCATCCCACACTTGACACCACTCTAAAGCTGGAGATTCCACACCCTCCCTAAGGAACCTATTTCAGTACTTCACCACCCCCTAGGGAAATCGTTTTTCCTAATATCCAACCTAGACCTCCCCTGCTGCAAACTGAGACTCATTATTAAACGAATACAGATACACATTTGAAATATTTCTCATTAACACCCCCTTCCTATTTCAGGTTACCAGCATTGCTGATTTGTTTTATGATCAGGAATCAATTCAGCCACAAACACTCTCTGTGAAGAACTGAAGACGAGGCTTGAAATATGCAGGTGACTAGCCTACCTGTATGAGAATAGACGTGCGATTTGCCAAAGGCCCTTCTGTAGTACTTCCATGTTCCCCGTTTAAATATGCAAATCTTGCTCTGATTGAAACATGCTCCTAATGAATTTAAAATGTGCATATTTCTAGGTACACCTGCTACTCCATCTCATGAAAAGTGTTTTTATGAGGATCTTCTCTTTCTCATATCCAAAAATATAATCACCTCCATTCTCTTCCTTTCAAACTATTTAAATTTTCTTCATTTTTATCCAGATTGCCAGGTATTCTCATTAACTCTAGTTGTTAAATATCAGCCGAATACAAGCAATTTTGAGAGCAGTCATCTCAGTATTGGAGCTTGCTTCACATTTTTATGTTACAGCAAACAGTTTTCCAATAGAAATGCTTCAAATTTTAGCCACCCAGACACCTCAGAGATTTCTAAAAGGTCTGTCCAGCTCAGGAAGTTCTCTGATGTATAAATGGGACTAATCTCATTTGGTTGAAACAGTAATACAGGTGCACAAGTTACTAGTGGCTAAGATCAATTTTATCCTAAATCCAAGGGAAAAAATTCACTGTGGATTAGCACAAGCTTAAGTTTTGTGATTACAATATCAAATGAAGCTTAGGGAAGAAATAGTGATTGAGTTAGAGAGTGAAAATATGGTTAGCATCTATCTTTCATTTCACCTTAGATTTTCATAAAGTATCCAGCTAAGATGGAAATGCAGGCACCTGAAGAATGACAGCATACTTGACAGCAAAAGGCATACTTGGCTAGATTCTGTTCTCATTTCCATTTCTCACTTCTGTACTATACTCGATTCAATTAATTTATTCCTGATTTAAGATGGTGTAAGAGCAAAATCCAGCCCATTACATAATCTGTGGGATATTATTTTAAATCAGCAGTGTGTACATAGTTTAAGAACAAATTCCTACATTTCCTGCAACCCTCACATTTTGGACCTTAATAAAGAGGTTATTATAATAATATGAGTAGAGCTAGACAAAGATTATCAGTTTTCGGGAGGACCCTACTTTAGTGTGATACCATGGGGTTCCGGAGGGCTAGCTGGGACTTGCTGCTCACAGGCAAACTCACACCTCTCAGCATGTAGCAGTGATCTTTCAGCAAGCTCAGTAATGGTGCTTTTCTTTGCCCTTTTTGCCAATTTTCAAGGAGCAGGATATCACCTGTCTCCTCAGAACAATGCATCTTGCTACCACGCTCTCTTGTGCATCATACAGTTCTGAAGCATTCCAACTTTCCGTATTTATTTGTGTTGCATAGTGGGCCATTGTATGGATTCTAGGACCCTACAGAGTAGAGGATCTTTTGAGTATTGTGATGTTAGGTGCTTGAGAATATAAGATGGTATGAAGAGTCTCTCTAGGAAACAAAGTAAAGCAGAACTTGGACAGAGCAGATTTTGAACAGACAAGCACAGTCAAACATAGGGAGAAATATAGGGTAAGGCTTACTTTCCACTTCCATTTAAGTTATCAATAAAGCCAAACCCCAGAAGTTTCAAGTTTGGACTCTGTATAAAGTCTACACTCTGTGTAAAGTCTATGCTCTGTTCTGGCCAGTGTGAGAACTATACCTGCTTACAGTCACATGATAATGTTTCTGCTCTGCTTTGATAATAGGGAAATAACCTGTAATCTAGAGAGTGGATTTTAGGAGAATTATAATTTATGGTAAATTTCATGTCATTTTTGGGAAATACAAACATAAGAACATAAGAACGGCTGTACTGGGTCAGACCAAAGGTCCTGTCTGCCGACAGTGGCCAGCACCAGGTGCCCCAGAGGGGGTGGACCGAAGACAATGATCAAGCGATTTATCTCCTGCCATCCTTCTCCAGCCTCTGACAAACAGAGGCCAGGGACACCATTTCTATCCCCTGGCTAATAGCCTTTTATGGACCTAACCTCCATGAAATTATCTAGCTTCTCTTTAAACTCTGTTATAGTCCTAGCCTTCACAGCCTCCTCTGGCAAGGAGTTCCACAGGTTGACTACACCATGTGTAGTAAAAAAAAAACAATTTTTGGAATATTAAATACTATGACCCCATGAATCATAATAGCCCTTGATTAAATAAACTAAGGTTGGAAACTACTCCGTTTTTTTCCTATTTCATTAGCTTTACAAAATAATTTGTAGTGAGGATACAATAGCATCATACAAATTACATGAATAGCAATTAGGTTCTTGTACCATTTTTACAAAAAATTTCAAGTATCATTAGAAAAGATAGCCAAGAAATGAATATATTAAACAAGTTTTTTATTTTCTTTTTGTTTCCTGTGCATATGTGTGAGGGTGTGCATGAAATGACACTTTACCTTTAATATGTACTGAAACTTTATGTAATTTTCCTTGGCTTCAGTACAGAGGCTGATCAATCTTTTTTAATTAAGAAGAAAATAATGTGATTGACAATATTTATATTTCCCAGGGCAAATCAAAAATACATTTTAAACTTAGCCAATAACTTCTTTTTTTGTGCATTCTTCCCCTCACTGGAAAGTCTGATTATTTTGCTAGTAGACTTGCACTGATTAATTATTAGGAAATATATTGATTTCAAAGTTTTGTTCATGGCCATTTTATTATTTAGCTGCTAAGGCGCATCATTTTTAAGGAAAGGCAATTCCATCTTAGATGTGTCTGGCTGAAGCATGTTCTTCCACTTACTAACCTATCAAACTGCTGTGAGCATCACCAAGCAAGCATAACGGCTGCGTCTAGATTGGCATGATTATCCGGAAATGCTTTTAACGGAAAAGTTTTCCATTAAAAGCATTTTTGGAACAGAGCGCCTAGATTGGCATGGACGCTTTTCCGCAAAAGCACTTTTTGCGGAAAAGCGTCCGTGCCAATCTAGACGCACTTTTCCGCAAAAAAGCCCTGATCGCCATTTTCGCGATCGGGGCTTTTTTGCAGAAAACAAATCTCAGCTGTCTACACTGGCCTTTTGTGCAAAAGCTTTGCGCAAAAGGGACTTTTGCCTGAACGGGAGCAGCATAGTATTTCCACAAGAAGCACTGATTTCTTACAGTAGGAAGTCAGTGCTTTTGCGGAAATTCAAGCGGCCAGTGTAGACAGCTGGCAAGTTTATCCCGAAAAGTGGCTGATTTTCCAGAAAAACTGGCCAGTCTAGACACAGCCAACATGTTGTGAGCTGGCCAGCTGAAAAATTCCACTGTGCAAGGGACCTCAGTCAATGGAAAGCCAGCGGAGACCTTCACTGGTATAACAGAATGGGGTCAGGTTAGTGAGGGCTGAAGTAGGGCTTGGCCTGGGAGAACATAGCTTTCCTATGATTGGTCCTTCCTTAGTGTACGGTCCCTGAGTATCCTTGCAGCTGCAGCTTGTACCAGAAACAGGCAGCTTGAGATCATGGAGCTGAAGAGAACTCCCTAGCTCTCCCTCTCTTTCACTAGGTCTTTCTTCTGCTATGTGTCTCTGCTTTGGGTACTTCTATAGTCCTTCTTCATATTGATATTATGGTAGTACCTAGCTGAGATCAGGAGCCTATGTGCAAGGCACCACATAAATGTTGGAAGAGGCATCCCAGAGCGATAGAGCTGTCGTAGACCTATGATACTTTCTGGATCGTGGTGAAATATAGATAGTTCTGCTGTGACATATGTGAACCATTTTCCTTTCTGATGAAGCTCATAGTGAAGCCTTACACAAGACATTTGATAAGAAGTAAAGTAGTTTGTTAGGCTCTTATTTCAACCAGCAGATACCATACTGTTGAATTCAAGCATTAACTGAAGCAGCTAACTGGCATTTCCATAGCTATCTCTACTCCAGAAAGCAGGGCACAAGATCAAGAGTCACACATCAACCTCAGATTGCAAAAGAACTGTTTAAGGTTACTGAGGGTATGTCTACACAGCAACATTATTTCGAAATAACTTTGTCCGCATCTACACAGCAGGCAGTTATTTCAAAATAATGTCAAAATACTGTCAAGCTGGAGAACTTCTTACTCTGACTCCTGTAACCCTCATTGTATGAAGAATAAGAGAAGTCAGAAGAAGAGTGCTTTATTTCAAAATAAGTGCTGTGTAGACACTCCCATTTTCAAAATAAACTATTTCGGAATAAGCTTGGCAATTGACGTAGCTCAGTTTGCATAGATTATTTCGAGTTAAGCCCTGCTTTGTCAATACACCCTGAGTGTGTCAAGTACAAATACTCTGGTGCTGGTATGTAGGGAACTGGCATTCAGAGAGAACAGTCTAAAAGGACCGTATGGACTCCTTGAAAGTAATGGTCATTGGCTAGATCAGGGTCAGCAGCCTATGGCACGCAGGTCACAAATGGTATGTGAGCTGATTTTGATTGGCACATGAGGCAGGAGCTCGGTTCCACCCCTTCTCTGCCATGCAGCCGGGAGCCTGCACCAGTGTTCCCTTAACATGCGTGCTTATGCGGCAACTCACAAAAAATTCTAAGCTAAGCTCACCCTCCTCCACAGCAGCACTCACTTCCTCCTGCTCCTGAAAGGTGTGTTGTGGCTGCTCCTGCTGGCAGGTATGGCGACAATGATGGCGACGGCCTAGGGCAGCATTGGAGGGGGGAGCAGCTGCTCAGGCAGCCACTCTGGTGGCCAGAGCCATGTTGGGAGCCAGCTGCCACTGGGGCTGAGGTCACATTGTGAGGAGGCTGCCACCGGCGTTTCAAACCTAGGACACATACCAGGCAAGCAGGTTGCTGCCACAACACGTTGAAGCTGTGGCCGTGTGGGTTGGAGACTGGGGGGTGTTCAAGCTGTGGCCGGGTAGGTTGTCGTCAGGGAGTATTGGAGCTGAAGCCAGGCAGTTTGGAGACTGGGGAGTGTTGAAACCACATGCTGGCAAGTTAGGAACTGGGATTGGCCCGGGGCCACATTGGGGGGTTGCTGTTTGGGTGGCCACTCTGGCAGCCAGGGCCATGTTGGGGACCAGCTACTGCTGAGGCTGCATTGTGGGGCAGCTGCCACTGGTGTTTCGGGCCTAGGACACGCAGCAGGTGGGTGGGTTGCTGCTGCAGCACATTGAAGCTGCGGCCAGGTGGCTTGCGGACTGGGGGGGGGGGGTTTAGAGCCGCAGCTGGGGGGGGAGTGAGGGTTGAAGCCACAGGTGGGTGGGCAGGTTGGAGATTGGGACGGGCCCGTGGCCACATTGGAGGGTGGCTGCTCTGGCATGCTGTAGGCTGCCAAATCCTGACTCAGAGGCTTGTGTGCTGCTTAAAGTATCAGTCTATGAGCCTGAGATCGCCAAGCAAGGCTAAGGATCACACTAAATGGTAAGATCTGCATCTTAATGTATTTATTAATGAAACTGCTGTAAGTAGGACTATTATTGACTTTAAAAAGCATCACCGGCAAACTGACCAATAAATAGAAGTGAATCTCAGCACACCACTTCTGAGAAGTTGCTGACCCCTGGGCTAGGTCATAGTTCGAATGTTTCCTGTATCTAGGAAAACCAAAATTGTCAACTCTGGACAAGTCCCACCTACTCTCACGCATCTTGTCTAGTGTCTCACTTGAGTACAAAGAGGAAATGAGAATATATTGACATATGCCCATTGAGAACTACATTATGTTCAAGGCAGGGGAGAATTAGGCTCATTATGAGTTTTGTGGTGCTTACCAGTTGTGTAGGGGCATTTCATAGGGAATAATTAATTATTCAGATAGTGCCATACTCTATACACAATTAGATTCCTATGCAGTTTGAATTTCCTAAGGAATGGACCTTCGTTACAGAAACTGGGAATGCGAGGAAAGACAGCATCCTCTGAGATTCATCCCTACAGTTGCAAATGCTCTGTGTTAATCAAAAATTTCTCTGTCATTACAATATTGAGGATGGAAGAAAGTGGGAGCATGTATTTATTCTGATTCAGCACGTTATTTAGACATGACTCATTTCTAGCATGTGAGTAGTGCCGTTAAAGTCGGTGAGACTATTCACATACTTAGCTGGATGCACTCTTAAGTAAATTGTTGAACTAGAGCCAAACTACTTAACTCCATTCCCTCCCCATCTTTTTCCTCTGTGTGTCAAGCAAATGTAGAACTTTAAAAAATTAATTAAATCGAAAGGGAGTTTTTTCTCTATGCAGGCTTCCCAAAATGCACTCAGTCCTAAGTCATAGCAAGTACATTCACTGTTCTATCTATCACCGCTAGCTTATTCCAGGAGGAGCAGTATTTCAGTGTTGGCAGCAGTGCTAAATTGGCTGCTGTCTACTTAAGCTTCCAGTTTCTGTCCAAACGACTGCAAGCAGTTCTTAGAGGAGCTGATCTTTATTTGAGGTGGGGGTCAGGTATGAAACACTCCATTTGAATGAGAGCTTGACTCAGATTGGTACTTATGGAAATCAAGACCCAACTTTAGAAATGAATGTTGCAGTTTTGACCACCTCTAAATTATACAGCACCTAACACGGCAAGGAAACTCAAAGTCCTCCTACAGCACTGCTAAGCCCTCTTATGTTAGGGTATGTCTACACTACAGCGTTATTTCAAAATAATGCGTCTACACACAAAATGCATTTAAAAATAGCTTTTTGCTATTTCAAAATAGCGCGTCCACACTGATTGGATGCTGAATCGCATTTAAGGCCAGCTGGAACTGGTTCTGGCAAGGTATCAGGTCAGAAGTTACCTTGTGGCCAGGGCGGCCAGCAGGGCACCCTGGGAAGGGCTGGAGGCCCCCTATTTTGAAATAAGCATCTACACAGCGCTTATTTCAAAATAGCAATTTAGAAATTGGTGCTATTCCTCGTGGAATGAGGTTTACTAATTTCAAAATAAGCCCTTCACTATTTCAAATTAATTTCGAAATAGCAGTTAGCTTGTGCAGATGGCTGTTATTTCAAAATAACTTTGCAGTGTAGACATACTCCTAGAGAGTAGCCAATAAGCACTACATACAACACTGGTATAGACAAATGAAGAAAAAGGAATTGTTAACAAAGAAAAATGGGATACACTTCTTACAAAAGTGCAAAAGGGAGAGTTCAGGACTTGGATTTTAAACATCTCAGTCAAGATTCACTTCCTTGTGCAAGAGCGTTATTGTTGTATTGAGTCAGTACAACTCTTCCATACCAATTGGCCAAAGCCTCACCTTTCTAGTGCTGACCACTTTTGGCCAAGAAAGAGAAGTTAGCAGTCACCTTCTTCAGTAGCATTCCTCCTCTGAGCAGATTTTCTATCATCAGGGTCCCTTGGCCAGGGTTTGTGACAATAGAAACATGTATAGGCTCTCTAGTCAATCTGAAAGACTCAAAGGAATTAAATTGCATGGAAGTTAATTTATCTATCTTAAGAAAAGAAAAGGCTTATTTATTCCTGCTGGGATGAGAATTTTAATACAGAGGAGTATGGCAAACAAATGCATCCCTGCTTTAATTCCAGTAATTCCAGCGCAGATAGCACCACAGGTGAATTAGGCCCTACATATTTCAAACCTGAACTTAAAAACAATGAACCACTGTGAAGAGGGAAAATCTCAGCCCTTGGCTCCAGCCAGATCCCAAATTGTCTGCACTGCTATTTTTAGACTGTAAGCCTGAATCAATTGACCTAAGCTCAGAGACTTGATGCTGTTGATTTCTTTTATCATATAGATGTACCCTAGCGTATCATTAAATGAGGTACTATCTGAGGCTGTAGTCTGCTTCCCTGTAGATGTACCATCAGCTCTTGCTTGAATTAACCCTTTGTTTTCATCCAGCAAACCACACAATAACAACCAAACAGATGAAACTTTATATTCATAAAATATTACAGCAGCTCCAATGTCCTTTGCAGGGGACAAGCAGCATAGAAATTAAAGATTCAGATAATATTAGTTTGGGAGCAGTTAGTAACATCAACAACCACAAAGAAATAATATAAGTGACCTAGAGGGGGTAAGGACAGAAAACAGCATCCACTCGAGATGGAAAATGCCAGCTAATAATTTGCCTACATGCAGTCAACAAGTATACAGAAGGAATTATGCAGGGTGGCTCAGGAGTGGGAGAAAATAAATGAAGTTAAGAAAGGAAAAATGTTGGCCGAATGGCAGGAAGATAATGAGATCTATGGGTCATTCCAAAGGAATGGGATAAGCCCCATCACTAGAGAGGTTACAAACACTGTAAAATGTATTGTAGGAAATACCGAAAGAGGAAGCGACTAGCCCATAAGTTCTCATGGGGAACATAGGCAGGTTGCAGGGGATCACACCCATGTACTCTTTCCTTACGGCTTGCTGAAAGAAGAGCACTAAGCCCCTTTTTCTGTTGTAAGCAGCATCTCAGCCAGGAAAATATTGGGAGACATGGAATTAGAAGATCCTGACAGGTCTCTCTCATTTTTTTAATTTCTCATTATAATTAATATCCACAAGAGGGAAGAAACAAGTTAAAGAATATTTAGATAGCTTCAGGTCAGCAGGGCCTGATTAAATTCCTCCCAGGTGAATCAAACTACCTGCCTTCCCCTTCACATGCAGGCTGATAAGTTATTTATATTGCACACACTGTATATCAGGTTACTTTCTCTAACTGGGTTGTTATTGTTTCCTTCTTCAAAGTTCAACACAGTATAGAAGGAGTTGGATGGAAGTCCCTGCTGGTTTGCTGGGGCAGCTTTTTATACTGTGTGCTTTCCTCTTTGGGTTCCCTGGCTGGTCAGCTAATTACCTCATTAGCTCAGCAGGCTCCCTACAGGTATAAGTGATCCCATGAAGCCTTCCAACCCTAATCAAACTCTCTCCTATTATCCTCCCTGTGTCCTGGGTGATCTAAGAGATCAGGATGCTAGCCTCTAAAGGGCTCTATTTATATCTACTAACAACATGCTGAAGCAATTATCTTTGAGAACTCATGGAGGATAGGTGAGTTCTCAGAGGTACATTTATGTTCTGGTTTATACTGAAGTCAAAAAACTTTGAAGGTTGGGGCTCACCAATGAACTCTCAGGCCACCTGCTAGTTTAAAAGATTTTAATTCTTTTTGGTCTGCTTATACTTGAGCAAGATTCAACAGCTGCATAGGGGCTGTACTGGGAGTGTGGAAAGAAAAAGTACAACAGCATTTTCAGCCACAAACTTTTCCCTTGACCATAATTCCTAGATCATTGTCTCTGAGGACATGGATTCCCCCACATCAAAATAATCCTCAGTAGTGTGGTTAACCAACTATGCATTCTATTAGAGGTGAATATGCAACTGAGTTTTGGTAGTAGGATGTGGTCGAATCAAAAGAAATCAGTGACGGCCATATGTGCTGATAGTACCTGAGAGGAGTCAGCCAACTTTACACCAATATGGGTACGTCTACACTACAGCGCTAATTTGAACTAACGCGTCTAGAACTAAAAACTAGTTCGAATTAGCGTTTTGCTAATTCGAACTAGTGCGTCCACACTGATTGAATGCAGGGGGGCATTTAAGGGCGGCTGAAACCAGTTCTGGCAGGGCATCAGGTCAGTAGTTGCTTTGTGTGGCTGCTGTCTGAGGCTATCTGAGGCTCGTGCTTAAAGGGACCCCCCACCCGGACAGCCGGTTCTCAGCTTTTCCTGCTTGCTTGCCAACCTCGCCGAGGGACAGCAAAGCGTTGGTCTCTGTGCCCGTCTGTGTTGGTCCTTCCCTTCGGGGACGCCGCCGCAGGTGGCAACATGGAGCCAGAGCTCTCCCTGCACCTTCTGGTGCACTTTCTGGACTTGCTGCTGCAAGCCTGCCACCAATGGCTCGAGGCTGCCAGAGGGCCGTGGAGGAGCCGCGGCGGCGCCCCGGCACCGGCGTGCCCCGCCACGTCTGGCATCTGGACACCAGCAGCGACTGGTGGGACCGCATCGTCCTGGAGCACTGGGAAGACCGACAGTGGACCCAGAACTTCAGGATGAGGAGGGACACCTTCCTGGAGCTCTGCGAGTGGCTCGCCCCTGCTCTGCGCAGAAGGGACACTCGCATGAGGCCTGCCATCCCCCTCCAGAAGCGGGTGGCCATCGCCCTCTGGAAGCTCTCCATGCCGGACAGCTACCGATCCGACGGGAACCAGTTCAGCGTGGGGAGATCCACCATCGGAGCGGTGCTCATGCAGGTATGGCACTCGTCGGCCACTGCGCCGGGGCGGAGGGGGGCTGCAAGGAGGGGATGGGTCGCCCCAGGGACAAAGGGGGCGGGAGGAGGCGAAAGCGCCCCGCACCAGAGGGGTCGGTCTGTCCCGGCCATAATACACGCCGCCAGGGGGGTTGCTTCCGGGAGTGGAGCGCGGGGCACTGCCAGGGCACGAATGCTCCCAGCCACCCGGGCGCCCCACTGATTGGCGCTTTGCTGTCTCTCTCTCCGCAGGTGGTCAAGGCCATCAACCGGGTGCTGCTCCGCAGGGTGGTCCGCCTTGCAGACCCGGACGCCGTCATCCGGGGATTCGGCGCCCTCGGCTTCCCCAACTGCGGGGGAGGCCATCGACGGGACACACATCCCCATCCATGCCCCGGAATACCAGGCGTCCCATTACGTGAACCGCAAGGGGTACTTCTCCACCCTCCTGCAGGCCGTGTGTGACCACTGGGTCCAGTTCACGGACATTAATGTGGGCTGGTCCGGCAAAGCACACAACGCCCGGGTGTACTGCAACTCCTCCATGTGCCAGTGGCTGCAGGACAGGACCTTCTTCCCCAACCGCCACATCAGGGTCAGGGACGTGGACATGCCCGTGTGCCTGGTGGGGGATGCCGCCTACCCACTGCAGCCATGGCTGATGAAGCCCTACACGGGGCACCTCAATCTCTCCCGCCAAGCCTTCAATGCCAGGCTGACCAGGGCCCGTATCGTTGGAGGGGGCCTTCGGGTGACTGAAAGCCCGCTTTCGATGCCTCCTCACCCATCTGGACCTGGCCAAGCACAACATCCCTCCCGTGGTGGCAGCATGATGTGTGCTCCACAATTTATGTGAGCGAAAGGGGGAGGCTTTCCTGCCAGCCTGGATGGCTGAGGCTGACCGCATGGCTGGCCACTACGGTCAGCCCCGCACCGCCGCCATCCGGGAAGCCCAGCAGGGGGCCTTCCGGATACAGGAAGCCCTGCGGGATAGCTTCCTGGTGGAGGAGGAGGACTGATCTCTCCCTGCATGCCCCACTGGGGCCTTCTTCCACCCTACCCCCTCCCCCTTTCCCCTCCCTACCTACTGTCAAATAAAGACACCTGTTTTTCAAACAAAAATGTCTTTTTATTTAACATAACTGGGGTGGGGGGTGGGAGGAAGAAGGGTGGGAGAGGGGAGGGGGAAACCTGGGACGAGGGAGCAGGAAGGGGAGGGAAGGGAGGAAGGGAAAGGAAAGCTCAGGGGTGGGAGTCCGGCTGACTCTCCCGTCTCGCCACACTGCGGGTCCGGGGGCGTTGGTGGGGAATGGTTGTGGAGGGTGGGGCAGGAGGGATGGGGGGTGTGAAGGAAGCAGGAGCGGGAGCAGGAGGGGGAGCTGGGGGAGCAGGGGGAGCAGGAGGGAGAGCAGGGGGAGCAGGAGGAATTGGGAAGCGGTCCAGCAGGCTCTGGAGGTGGCCTCGCAGGGCACGGCCCTGCTCCTCCAGGGCCTCCAAGCTCCTCCGGCGCAGCCTCAGGTCCTCCTGGACCCAGTGGTCCTGGAGACGGAGCTGTTGCTCCAGGAACCGGAGGTGCCGCCTCTGGTACTCCTCCTGGTTCCTGGCTCTCCTGCTTGCCCGGGCACGGGCAGCTGCTGCAGGCAGGGTGCTGCGCCCTGCAGGCCCAGGTGCTGCGGCTGTGGTGAAACAAGACCAGCGGTCAATTACCCCAGGGGCCCAGGTGTGTGAAACCCAGCTCCCCTCTGCAAGGCCAGGGCCTCTGCAGGATCCCCAGCTGCTGCTCTGTGGTGGGCAAGGCCCAGGCGCACGGTCCCGGGGCTCCCTCTCGCCCCAACCCCCCGTACACATAAGAGGAGCAAGATGGTACTCACAGGTGGACGCCTCCCCAGCCTCGGACGACACAGGCGAGCGGCTCTGTGGGGTGCCTCGGGGGTCCCGGGTCCTGGGCAGGCTGCCGGCAGGCTCCTGGCTCTCGGAGCCCTCCTCCTCCTCCTCCTCCGTCTCCTGGAGCGATCCCTCTGCTCCGGGGTCTATCACGTCCCGGGGGGCAGGGACGGCATGAGCCCCCAGGAGGCAGTCCAGAGCCAAAAACTGGGGGCACACCTCCGGGTCAGCCCCTGGCTGGCAGGCCCGGGAGTAGGACTGCCGCAGGTCCTTGATTTTCCAGCGCACCTGCTCCCGGCTGCGCTGGTGGCCACTGGCGGCCAGGCTGGCAGCCATGCGGCCATAGACTGCCGCGTTCCTGTGGCTAGTGCGGAGATCGTGGACGTTGGAGGCTTCCCCCCAAACCTTGATGAGGTCCATGATCTCCGCACTAGACCACGCGGGAGCCCGCCTCTTGCTGCCCCGGGCAGGGTCCTGGGAGTCGCCAGGCTGGTCCCGGGAAGAGGGGGAGGGCTGGGTGTCCTCGGGTGGCTGGCTGATGGGTGTCAGGTGCAGGGTGTGCTGGCACGGGTGCTGGCAGCCTTGCAACTGGCACAAACTGTGTAGCCAGCCTGTGGCCCTTTAAGGGCTCCAGGGCCGGGAGGCAGGCAGACAAGTTTGCCTGGTGTTGGCCAGAGTGGCCACCAGGGCAAGCTGGGAAGGGCTAGCTTCCCACTAGTTCGAATTAAGGGGCTACACACCCCTTAATTCGAACTAGCAAGTTCGAACTAGGCTTAATCGTCGTGGAATGAGGATTACCTAGTTCGAACTAAGCGCTCTGTTAGTTCGAATTAAATTCGAACTAACGGAGCGCTAGTGTAGCGCCTATGAAAGTTAGTTCGAACTAACGTCCGTTAGTTCGAACTAACTTTGTAGTGTAGACATACCCTATGATTCCACTGAGAAGAATCAGGACAGAGCACTGGTTGAGGTGAGATCAGAGTCACATGGCAAGTGTGGTAGAAGACTGTCTTTTCTATGGCTAAATGAAAGCTAGTTAAATAGTGCCACAGGCACTCGTTTTTTATATCATGGAGGTTGATAGGCAGGATTCCTAAGTGTCTTGTAGGATGAGATGTTCTTTCTCCACTGAGAGAGAACAGCAAATAATATTGGATGCAAAAACTGAGACAGATGCTCAGATAATATACATTGGAGTGTTTGCATTGACTTTGATAGAACTTCACAGGTTTACCCCACCTTGGCTATGTCTACACTGGCGGGTTCTTGCGCAAGAACCCACAGAGTGTCCACACTGCCTGCCCACTCTTGCGCAATAAGATTTATAGTATGGCGTCAGAAGACAGGGCTTCTTGCACAAGAGCTACGCTCTTTTCTAAAAAGTGTAAGCCCTCTTGCACAAGAGCTCTTATGCAAGAAGGCAATGTGGACGCATGGCAGGGGTTTCTTGTGCAAGAAAGCCCTGTGGCTAAAATGGCCATCAGAGCTTTCTTGCACAAGAGAGCATCCACACTGCCATGGGATGCTCTGGCGCAAAAGCACATGACAGTGTGGACCTGTTCTTGAGCAAGAGTTCTTGCACAAGAACCCTTGCGCGAGATATTCTTGTGCAAGAACCCACTAGTGTAGACATAGCCCTTGTGTCCTGCCCTAATATTAATAAATTGAACATTGTCAAACTGTTGAATTTTTTCCAAAAGGCTTTGATTTGATTTCATGCTCTCAGATTTCATTTTTCATAGAAAGATAATAAAGTGGTGGGTTTTCCATGGCAGAGTTCACATTTTAGTATTGGGATTAGGAAGCACAGTTGCTCAAAATGGGCTCACTTTCATTCAAACTTTTGCCCATTTTTTTTCTAGTGAAAACTTCCACAAAATGTTTTAAAAAGCAATTCAGTTCAATGGGCTTCTCATATTTGTGAAGAAATTCAAAAATATTAATTAGTTTTGCCTGTTTGCAGTGAATATTTTAGACACCTCTACTTTTATTGACTTTTAAGCCTCTGTGTTTAATCTTTTAAAATAAAAAGTGAGGCACTGCAATCCAGCTAAATCAACCCTGCGCTTCTCCAGGGGAATAGGTCTGAAATACTGCTTAT